>NC_068361.1:49756447-50091447 GCF_020536995.1 Dreissena polymorpha | reverse complement strand
TCCGGTGCAAAGTAAGTCAGCCGGTTGTCCGATTGACTTATATGGGTGTTAACTACTCTCATCAAGGCGATCACTGGTCTCATCAAGGAGAAGGAGGGGGGGGGGGTGGCAATCCGGACTCCGGTTCGAATGGGACAATGGTTGGTATGCTTTTATTGAAGCTATTCCAAATCCAGACCGGAGAGGGCAGTAGTTTGCACGCTTTAATAAAAGCTGTGATAAATCGGCATTGGTATGAGTTTGGTTGGAACGTTGAATTCTACATAAGAAAACTATTTCCCCACGGTGTGGAATCATTATTTATTATGAATCGACAGTGTACCCATTACATGTGCTAGAACTATGTGAGATCGTATATGTTATGTAAACCTTTCACGAAATTTATGACACGAAAGCCACGTTAAGTCCTAACCCACCTAAAGGCAGTTGTTGTTGTATAAGTCACAATTAAAAAAAATCGTCGTGATGTTGAACTGGGTAACTGACAAGTTATTTCATGTTATCATACACATTAAACCGTGTTAGTGTATGGATGCATGCTTTTAGAGCATCGATCAGCTCTGCCCATTGTAGTAATTGTAAATTTGCATAGCGTGAAAACTTATTGTAAATAACCCGAGGTCTATACAATATGCGTGAACAATTTGTGATGCAAGGGTGCATGAATTTTAAACCCAGACTCACTAATATCTCCCTGTAAGTTAAATGCGCAGTCTTGGTTTACATCGAATGTCCTAACATTTACGTATGTATTTAAACGAATGTGCAAGGTCTATACATAGATACGAAAGTGTAACCACTCTGGCGATGAATACAATATCAGCCCACGCGAGATTGATTTCTGAAAATACCTACGTGGAACTGTATTGTCTTTTTTTAAGTAAGCTGTAAATGATTGTTTTATAATTTTGAACACTAAAAACAGGTGTTTTATTCCCGCGGATGCTGCATTGACTCAATAAAAATAGTTGGAGCCGATTTTTACGGGCTCAAAACGTAGCTTACATGTACACTGGCTGAATTCAAAATAGATAAACAAATTAAATCTTTAAGTGTTAGGCGACACGAGTTTATAAAAGAATAATTCAAATCAACATGATTCTCTTTAATTATAGCTTCAAAATCCAACAAATCGTTTATAACTCCTAAACGGCAACCATGATTAGATTAGATTATCGATCGATTGTTCATTGAATACGATGTGTTAATGTTCACATCGAAAGTGGATAGCTTTAATGGATGGACAACATTTTTCCTTTAGAAGTGCAAAACTAATTTCTTGTACTCTAATAGTTATAAACCGTGAGTGTTTGTGTGTGAGTATAATCGTTAACACGCTTTTCTACACAATGTGTCTGTTTGAAAGGAAGTAGAGGCTTACATACACAGATATAGTTCGCTTTGTGCATTTAATGTCAATGTTTGGTGGAGCGTAAATGTCAGCCGATATAGATATTGAACGCATGATTTAAATCAACAACAAAGCGCGCATATCGATCGCCATTGACTGACCCAACGAATCACTTTGACTTTAGATTGTGAGAGCAAGGAACGACAACTCTGCACCGAGATTTATTGAACGCAAGATTTAAATCAACAAAGCGCGCATATCGATCGCCATTAACTGACCCGACGGCATTATTCGACCTGAAAGTGTGTAGGTTTGTATCGTTAACTGCAGGGCGGACATGTGAAATGATGAATCTGAAATGCAGTCCGCCTATATGTATAGCGCGTGTTTGTTTGCATGTTTGTTGGTCCTCATTGGACGCGGCTGTGTAGGTGCGAGGAACGAGCCTACTTGGGACTCCCTGGACGCAAGACCGCTGCCGGGCTGGTTTGACGAAGTTAAGGTGGGGATATTTCTACACTGGGGCCTTTTTTCCGTACCAAGCTATGGTAGCGAGTGGTTCTGGATTAGCTGGAACCAGGGGGCCAAAAACATCGTGGAGTTCATGAACGGAATTACAAACCGAACTTTACTTACGCCGATTTTGCGCCCGCTTTCACGGCCGAGTTGTTTGACCCTTATGAATGGGCCTGAAATCTTTAAAGCATCTGGAGCAAGGTACACTTTATTGGTGGAGTAAGCATTAGCTATACATATAATTCGTTTAAAAGAACTTTATTCTAAACGAAAATCCAGTTTGGGCGGAAAGTGTCGTTCCTGATTTGCCTGTGCGGTATGCATCAGGCCAATCTGGGAAACACTTAACGCACATGCATTAAGCCCGGTTTTCCCAGAACGAGGCTTACATGTATTTCCAGGTATCTGGTCCTGACCAGCAAGCACCATGAAGGGTTCACGAACTGGCCTTCCAAGTATTCCTTCTCATGGAATTCCATGGACGTGGGGCCTAAACGGGACCTCGTTGGTAAACCGACAATCATAAAATATTTAAAGTTTCACAAAGTTGCTTCCTGCAGTTTCGTACTCTGCAAATGCCGAAGGCGTATACAATTTAAAAGTCGCAGAGACAATTACATTGATAAAATAGCCCTGTAGACCAACAACAATCCAGTTTACAAAGGCAATCGCTTCACTTGCAAAATTATTCAACGTCTTAAAGTAACATAAATTCTCAAAATCAACCAATATTTCGCAAAATATTTCGTAAACTAAAGTCAACCCATAAAAAATCAGTGTTCCTTATAGCACTAGCAAAAATTTCAACGCTATATATGGTCTGGTAACATAGATTTAACCAGATACAAAATGCTGATTTTTAGCTCATCTATTTAAAAAAAAAATTATGAGCTATTGTCATCACCTTGTCGTCGGCGTCCGGTTAAGTTTTGTGCTAAAGTCAACTTTTCATAAAGTATCAAAGCTATTGCATTCAAACTTGGTACACTTACTTACTATCATGAGGGGACTTGGCAGGTAAAGTTTGATAACTCTGGCGTGCATTTTGCAAGAATTATGTGCCCTATTTATACTTAGAAAATTGAAAATTTGGTTAAGTTTTGTGTTTAGGTCCACTTCATTCCTAAAGTATCAAAGCTATTGCTTTCATACTTGCGACACTTACTTACTATCATAAGCGGACTGTGCAGGCAAAGTTATCTAACTCTGATTGGCATTTTGACAGAATTATGGCCCCTTTATACTTAGAAAATTGAAAATTTCGTATAGTTTTGTGTTTTTGTCCACTTTACTCCTAAAGTATCATATCTATTGCCTTCAGACTTGGAACACCCGCAAACTCATAAGAGGACTGTTCAGGACAAGTTGCATAACTCTGTTGTTCATTTTGACGGAATTATGGCCCTTTTTTGACTTAGTAACTTTGAATATATGGTTAAATTTTGTGTTTCGATGCACTTTACTTCTAAAGTATCAAGGCTATTGCTTTCAAACTTCAAATACTTTCATGCTATCATGAGGTTATCGTACCTGGCAAGTTGAATTTTACCTTGACCTTTGAATGACCTTGACTCTCAAGGTCAAACTATTAAATTTTGCTAAAATTGCCATTACTTTTTTATTTATGATAAGATTTGATTGATACTTTGACAAAACTACTCTTACCTGACATACCACAATAGACTCCACCCGAACCATCCCCCGTGCCCTCCCCCTCCCCCCTAATTTTTTTTAAAAGATCATCTCACAAATGACCACCACACCCTCACACTATACCCCCCCACCCCACCCCCCCCCCCAATTATTTTTGTATACGGTTAAAAAACACAAATATTTATTTTTATTATTTTATTTTTGAACCATCGCACCCAAGAATCCCCTCCCCTCCACCCCCCACCCCCAAATTTTATTTTATTTTTTTGCAATTTTGTTCCGCATTTTTGGAAGATAATGTAATAAATGTCCACACCCCTACACTATACACCCCTCTTCACTCCACCCCTCCCTCCTTTGTGATTGAAATTGAGAGTCCATTCACCTTTAAAAAGAAAATAGATGAGGGGTCTGCACCCGCAAGGCGGCGCTCTTGTTTACATTATTGATATGGCATGAATGTTGTTTGTTATTATCAAAGATTAGTGTTTTATACATGATTTATTGATTTTTTATTTGGAATTATCAATGCAAGGTTAGTCTAAAAATAGTTCCTGTTTGTTTAAAAACAAGGTTCTCAAGAGGTATGAAGTTTTCTTTGTATGTCGCTAATGAAAGATTGTAATACTGTTAGTCACATTCTTAGTTTTAATAGTTTTAATAATACTTGCCAAGTACACCAAGTACACATGTTCTTTTGATATCATTATTTAGTTTACTCAATTAGTTTAAATTATATCATCTTCAAGCATGGTGACAATCTTTATGAGCATATTTTTTTTTCCAAGTTTATAACCTACCCATGATAAAGTGTACTTTTGATTTATGCTTTTAGACCTTTTTCATGCTATGTTTATGTTGTCTCTATTATTTTCTTTTTATTAAACAAGAATTATTACGTGAATCATAGATAAATACCCAGATCTTACCATATGCTTTTTTGTGTGAGACGTCTTAAGTCTTGTTTTACCACATGTGAAACATAATTTGTCTTAGAAAAATGCCCAAGCTAAAAAACGTTCTGTTCAGCAGAAAAGTGCTGCTAGTAGGGAGATGATGAGGCAGAAAAGGATTTCAGAGGGTGGTGGTGATGGAGTTTTTGAGAACTCTGGTAAACCAATTGTTGAGGGTCTGAAAAGTCCCACAGATTCCCAAGGGTCTGCAACATCTGACGATAGGTTACTAAATGCAGATGTGGGTATGATTCACCCTATTGTGACATCTGAGGCAAGTATGGAAACCACTTGTGATGTAAATGCCGCAGAAATTGCTACAAATTGTACCTCAGATATGATGATTGGCACAGAATCTGCTCTGAAAAGTACTACAAGTGTGGTTGAAGCAACAACATCTACATCTGAAGCTGCACGATCAATTACGAAATGTATGCAAAAGCAAGCAGATGCAATGAAACCTAAACAAACTATAAATGATGCAGTTAGAGAAGCTCGTGCTACTACTGAATAAAAAAAAGAGGAACAAAACAGAAAGCATGCAATGAGATTATACATAAAAAACTCAGAAGCATAACGAAGCAAAACAAGATTTGTTACATATGGGCAACAACAGTTTTGAGCAAGATTTGCGCAGTCAGAATAGTTCATGTAAAACGTCTACAGATAATTTGCTGACAATTCAATCAGAAAGTTCCAAACACCCTCAAAACAAAAGAGGCATACACAAACAAAAGATGTTCATGACCTTGATGCTATCACTCGCAATGTTAACCACACAAGTATTGAAAACAACTTTGTCTATGGGTATGGGCCAACAAATTTCCAATGTTCAAGTATTAGTGTGAACAAAAACATTCGGACAGTGAACAAATGACTACTTACCAACACATGAATGTTTTGCATGGGATGGCTTTTTCAAATATATTTACAGGATGCTTCCATCAATCTGATAGTAGATTTAGTTTTAAATCACGTGGTAGTCAATGCACAATAAATGCTTAATGTACTTTGATTTATGCAAAATATTCTCATGTTGGAACATCACAACATTTAGACCAGATACTCTGTGTTGGAGACGACCTTGTGTACAATAAAACAGTCTCCACCTTGGAAAGAGAGAACAGAACCATTCATAAGCTATTGTGCTTTGAAGAACTTCCAAATTCAGTGAATATTTTTGACAGACAAATAATTGTTAATAAATATGACATTGTTTCAGGTGCATGCATACAAACATTCAATAGTTCTCATTTGCCATCTTTATACGAAGCCTTCCATACTGCTTTTGATAAAAGTTCATGCATACTGATTATGACTGGTGCCATTTGCTCGGCAGTGTTCATAAAACGTGAAAAGTATTTTTCATTTGACTCCCACTCTCATGGTCCTGATGGTTTATAATCTCCAGATGGCACATTAGCCTTAGCAACTTTCAATAATTTAGAAGATTTAGTACTTTTCTTGTACTCTATGTATACAAGTATGCATATTGACATCACTGGAGGAACTGAATTGCTGCCGGTTGGATTGTATTGTGAAACAGATCATGACTGCTGTGAACCTTACGCTGAAGATCCCTCCAAAGACTACACAAATGATGATATTGGTGTGCTTAAAGCACAGGATATGTGGATTGTTGGGGATACAAATGTAAACAATAGTTCTGCTACTAAAGAAATAATGGGTCATCAAACAAAAAACAATACTTTATGTAATGAAAAAACGTTTCCGCAAATCTGTAAACAAACAAAGAACATTGAAAGAAAAGCATATCTTTCTTTGTACAAACAAAGACAATCTGACAAATTTAGACAGAAAGAAAATGAATGTAGAAGACATTTCAGATCATTAGCACAAAATAAGTTCATTGAGAGAAAAAGAACAGGGAATTCAATGAGAAAAGCAAGGCAGAATGAAGATATTAAAGCAAAAGAAAGGGACGCAAGGAGAACCTTTAGGCAATCACCTACAATACAACTTCTTGAAAAAGAAAAAACATTGATTTCAAAGAGGAAAGCAAGGCAGAATGAAGATTTTATAGCAAAAGAAAGAGACGCAAGGAGAACCTTTAGGCAATAACCTACAATACAACTTCTTGAAAAAGAAAGAACATTGATTTCATAGAGGAAAGCAAGACAGAATGAAGATTTCATAGCAAAAGAAAGAGACGCAAGGAGAACCTTTAGGCAATCACCTACAATACAACTTTTTGGAAAAAAAAGAACATTGATTTCAAAGAGGAAAGCAAGGCAGAATGAAGATTTCATAGCAATTGAAAGAGACGCAAGGAGAACCTTTAGACAATCACCTACAATACAACTTATTGAAAAAAAAGAACATTGAATTCAAAGAGGAAAGCAAGGCAGAATGAAGATTTAAAGCAAAAGAAAGAGACGCAAAAATAACCTTTCGGCAATCACCTACAATACATCTTATTGAAAAAGAAAGAACATTGCATTCAAAGAGGAAAGCAAGAATAGATCCTTATAATTTAGAAACAGAAAGAATAAAGAAAAAACAATGTAGGTAAATTTTGAGAAATACAAGTTTAGAGGCCATATCAAATCGAGTGCAAAAAGCAGCAAAAAGAAAAAGTAATGATAACCGTCAGCATGAATGTATTGCTTCTAAAGAAAGGAAGTCAGGTAAAACGATGAATGATTGCATTGAAAAATTTCATGCAGCAATTGAGATTGGACCAATCTTCATCTGCAGTTGCTGTGAACAAACCTGGTTCCGACAAAGTGTTTCTGAAGCTACATGCCTGTCAAAAAAGACAAGGAAAAGTATTTGACTACTTTGGTTTCTGTTGATGCAAAACAGTGGATTTGTACTTCATGTAAAGTAAATATCGCCCAGAGAAAAATACATAAGCTGTCAGTAATTAATGACATGCAGTGGCCAGTTAAGCCAAAAGAATTGGATCTTCACCCATTAGAGGAACGCTTAATTGCTTTAAGAATACCTTTCATGCAGATACGAGAATTGCTCAGGGGACGACAGTTGTCTATAAAAGGAAATGTTGTTAATGTACCTGTTGATATACAACCTGCTGTTAATGCTTTGCCAAGACCGCTTGATGAAAATATAACAATTGCTGTGAAATTTAAAAAAAGTCATATAAATTCTGTGCTTTTTCGGAAAATGTTCGCCCATTGATTGTTTTAGCTGCTTTGGACTGGTTAATTAAACATAGTTATTTGTACAAAAACACTAATATTGCATTAGATCCAGATTGGAAAAGAACTGTTACTGAGTCCAACTCTGATGAAGCAGAACATTTTTTGTGCAACACATCAGATAACTCACTACCTGATGGTACTCACATTGAGTCTTGTAATGAAAGTGGATCAAAACAAGACCTTTATGATTCAGATGCTAAAGAAGTGGCTCAAGAAAATGTTGGAAACATTGACACTATTAGATGATGCAAATATTGAAAGTAGAAATGCAACATTCACATTTGCACCAGGTGAAGGTCAAAGGCCATTGAGTTTATATCAAGATATAGATGCAGAATATCTCTGTTTTCCTTTATTTTCTGTGGTCAGAGACGATTGGATAACGATCAAAGGTTTGTTCCAGTTCATTATAGTGACATTGCTAAACGGGAATTACGCAGTAAAGATAGACGGGCTGCTAACAGTGTTCCAAACATATTTTTCAAACTGAAAAAATTGCAAATGAAAGAATTAAATGATAAAGTCAATCTTGCTGTTTTAAGATGCAAAGATAGCAGCAAGAAAATTACTGTCATTCAGGCTAAAGATCCAAATTTCATGGACAATATGGTTAAAAAAGATGAGGGTTATTACATATTCAAGCAACTGCGCAATTCTCCAGCCTATTTGGAAACAAGGAAAAAATATGTTTTTGCTATGATTAGACAATTAGGGTTGCCAACATGGTTTATGTCACTATCTTCTGCTGATACTAGGTGGCCTGATCTACTAAAAATGCTCTCAAAGTTGAATCTAGGCAAGGAATTTAAAAATGCACAGATTGAAAATCTTACTTGGGAAGAAAAAATAAAGCTAATACAAAAAGATCCTGTAACATGTTCAAGATATTTTGACCACAGGGTTCAGGAGTTTATCAACATTGTGCTGACAAGTGAGCATAAACCACTTGGTAAATTAATAGATTATTTTTACAGAGTTGAATTCCAACAGCGTGGTTCTCCACACATTCACATTCACATTCACATGGATAGAAAATGCTCCAAAGTTTGGAGTTAACAGCAATGAAGAAATATCTCTTTATGTGAATCAGTTTTTGCAGTGCTCTTCTAAAAATGATGCTCTTGGGTCCTTAATGCACTTCAACTTCATAAACACTCAAGAACCTGTCGCAAGAGAGAAGACAAATTGTGTCGCTTGGGTTATCCACTGCCTCCACTTTCTGAGACCATGGTGTTTGATCCTCTTGAAGAAGACAAAAACAAAAACTGTAAATTGTATCAAAATTTTCAAAAGAAAATAAATGATCACAAAGGGTATGATATAACATATGAGGAGTTTCTCAAAACTGTTGTGCAGATGCCTGAAGCAGAATACATCAAGTGCATACGAAGTTCTTTGGCAGCTTCCAAAGTCTTCTTAAAGTGATCACCTAAAGACATACGAGTCAATTTATATAATGAATCTGTTTTGAAAGCTTGGAAGGCAAACATAGACATTCAGTTTGTTCTTGACCCTTATGCATGTGCGATGTACATTGTTTCATACATAAGTAAATCACGGAGAGGTATGAGTTATTTAATGCAGGCTGCAGCAAAAGAAGCCAGAAATGGAAATCTTGAAATCAAGAAACAAGTGCGACATATTGGCAATGTCTTTTCAAATAGTGTTGAAGTTAGTGCCCAGGAAGCTGTATATTTAGTTCATGGAATGTCACTCACAAAGAGCACCAGAGATGTTGTATTCATCAACACTTCCCCTCAAAACCTAACGTATTCAATTGTTAAAGCAAAAATCACTGCTTGATGAAATGCCAAATGATTCAACAGATGTTATGTCAGACAACCTCTTACAAAGTTATTGTAGGCGTCCATCAGCTTTAAACAATTGGTGCTTAGCTGATTATGTTTCTCAGATCAACATTCATTATCCAGAACATTTGCCAAAGTTAAATGATAAAGAAAGAGATGAAGTTCTTGTTGCAGATGATGACAAGGATTCTCATGAGTATGATGATGTCACATTTGGAACTGATGATACTATTCTTACATTAAAAACTGGTGTAAAAATCTGTAGAAAGAAAAATAAGAAATTCAATCGTTATGTCCGTTATAATAAAAAAAACTGATGAAGAAAATCACTTCAGAGAAAAGCTGCTGCAATTTTATCCATGGAAAGATGAAGAGAAAGATTTGCTCGGGAAATTTGATACTTTCAAATCTCACTATCTGTCTATGCAGAGAATCATTGATGCCAAATGTAAAGAGTATGAAAATTTTGCAGATGAATTAGAGCTAGCTAGAGATGTAGTTGAAGCAGACTGTGATGGTTTTGATGACATTGCACCAAGTACCGAACAATTGATTCTGATTCATTTATTTACTTTTATCCTGAAAGAGTGTTTGAACACACAGAATATGATATTGGTAATGAACTAGGTTGTTATGTTTCTGCTCCAACAACTGTAGCAAATGAAAACATTTTATCTGAAACTGACTACAGAAAACTCATATGTCGCCTAAATACAAAACAAAAGCAATTCTACAATCATGTCATTCATTGGATCAAAACCAGAGATGAGCCCATTTACACATTTCTTACCGGTGGTGCTGGCGTTGGAAAAAGTGTTATAATAAAAGCATTGTACCAAACATTATATCGATTTCTAAACATGAAAGATGGGGAAAATGCTGATGGCATAAGAGTGCTTCTTTGTGCTTTTACTGGCAAAGCTGCCTTCAATATAAACGGCTCAACTATTTCATCAGCATTTATGCAAAAGTATAAGCAATCTGATCAAACATTAACTTGTGATAATTTGAATTCATTTCGATCAAAATATAGGAGTTTATCAGTAGTAATCATTGATGAAGTTTCGATGGTTAGCAATTCCATGCTCTGCTTCATTGATCAAAGACTTCAAGAACTGAAAGGAACAAGAATATCGTTTGGTGGTGTAAGTGTCATTGCAGTTGGTGATATCAGTTAAAACCTGTTAGTGGAAATTTGATATTTTATGATTTAACTTGTGATGCTACAGCGTTAGCTTCCAACCTTTGGAAAGGACATTTTAACATTTTTGAACTAACTGAAATAATGAGACAAAAAGACGACCTTGAATTCTCCGAGTTACTCAACAGGCTCAGGGTAAATCAGGCTACAGATGTTGATATAGCAAGACTCAAACTATGTGAAATAAGCGTTTCTTCTCCTTTGTACGACATCAATGCCCCGCATCTCTTTGCAGAGAACTTTTTCATGCACTCTTTCAATGATTCCCTTATCAGTACAATGGCTACAGAAAAGGTTATAATATAAAGTTTTACCAGTGTGGTTTCTCCAAAGCTTACCAGATACAGGCAAGAAAATGCAATTAGGACTCTGCCCAACGATTCAAATTAAACTGCAAACGTTCACAGTTCCCTAACTGTAGTTGTTGACATGATTTATGACTTAACTGTGAAGATGGGCTTGCAAATGGTGCAACATGTGTTGTCAAGTATATTGATTCAGTGTGATAAGGAATGGTCAAAATGAAAAAAATCCAAATAGAAGACCTCCACATGGTTTGATTGTGTATATTAAAGAAGATCTCAGAATTCTTAACAGCATTACTTTCAGTGATGAAAACCTTGACATTCTGTACCTTCATGTAAAAATTGGTTGTGATGAAAAACAAATTGTATTCATTACAAAGCGCCGTCTTTGTCATTCACAAATTTTAAAGAAAAATTTCATTTCCATCTAAGTCAATGTTCAAATCAATCTGTAGCTACAACATTTATTGGAGATTTCAACACTAATGCTCAAACAGACAACATGCTCTGTCAAATGATGATGGGCACCTATGCATGTAAACAGTTAATCAATTTCTGCCACAACAGACTTTGGATCAACTCTAGATTTGATATTCACTCAACTTGAAGGTTTATCAGGTGTAATAGAAAATTATTGGTCAGACCATAAATTAATATATTTTGCTGAAAAAATTAAATAATCATTTGAAGAAATATAAATACTTTTTTGTTCTATCACGTGCCATATTTCAAGACTACAGTTGTGCATACATAGTTACCTGTTGTGGGTGTTTTTTATCAGTGTAGACTTTTATACATGCTGAAATTAATAGTTAAAAACCAGTGCTCAATGTCTTAATATTAATTGGCACCAACTTGAACCAAGTTGAACACTGATTACTGATCCATATATCTATATATACTTGGAGTTGAAACCATAATGGCATAACTACACTGATGAGACTGGAGTTGTTATATTTAACTGACTGGAGCTGCTTTCTAATTTTGATCATTTACTGGATCTGACAAGGAGTTTTTACTGGCGCTAACTTGGAGTTGAACACTGATTACTGATCCATATATCTATACACTTGGAGTTGAAACCATAATGGCATACCCACACTGTTTTAATCATTTACTGGATCTGACATGGAGTTTACACTGACACTAACTTGGAGTTGAACACTGATTACTGATCCATATATCTATATGCTTGGAGTTGAAACTATAATGACATACACACGCTGTTGAGACTGGAGTTGTTATATTTAACTGACTGGAGATGCTTTCGAAATTTTGATCATTTACTGGATCTGACAAGGAGTTTGCACTGGCACTAACTTGGAGTTGAACACTGATTACAGATCCATATATCTATATACTTGGAGTTGAAACCATAATGGCATGCCCACACTGTAGAGACTGGAGTTGTTACATTTAAATGACTGGAGTTGCTTTCAAAATTTTGAACATTTACTGGATCTTACAAGGAGTTTACACTGGTACTTACTTGGAGTTGAACACTGATTACTGATCCATACATAAGTATCTATATACTTGGAGTTGAAACCATAATGACATGCCCACATTGTTGAGACTGGAGTTGTTATATTTAATTGACTGGAGTTGCTTTCAAATTTTTGATCATTTACTGGATCGGACAAGGAGTAAACACTGGCACTAACTTGGAGTTGAACACACATTACTGATCCATATATCTATATACTTGGAGATACAATAATGGCATATTCACACTGAAGTGGCAATATTTTGTTCACTGAGTTCCTTTCGAAATCATTATATTTTACTGGCACGGACTTTACTTGAACACTTGTTAATGATCCATATATCTATATACTTGGAAATGTAACATTAATGGTATATCCACACTGTTGGGCCTGGTTTTGCAATTTTAAATATACAGGATACATGCTACTACTTACATGTAGATGAAGTGTTAGCTTTTGGTATTTATATAGTTTTTGTTACACCATAAAGTTCAATGAACCAACTTGACCTATAATCATTACAAACATTAGAAATCCCAAATGCTGTCATCTTTGTTGTTTGGATTGTGTCAATTATCTACATGGCTTACTTTCGGTTTCACATGTTGAGTACTGTCAAAGTGACAAACGCTTGTTTGAAAACCATGGTAGCCAGGGGGCGGGGCATATTTCATTATATGGCTACAGTAAGACCTTTTTAACATTCTAGAGGCCACATTTATTTTCTGAGCTGTATGAAACTTGATTTATCCCAATGATATCTAGGACGAGTTCGAAAATGGTTCCGCTTGGTTGAAAGCATGCATGCCAAGGTGCAAGACATTTTCCCTTATATGGCTATAGTAAAACCTTGTTAACACTATAGAAATCACATTTATTTTCCAATTTTTTTCTCATGATACCTTGTTCCTTATATTTCAATTGCAAACCTTGTTAACACTCTATAGAAGCCACATTTATTGTCCAATCTTTATGAAACTTGGTCAGAAGATTTGTGCTTTCAATATCTTAGATGAGTTCGAAAATGGTTCTGGTTGGTTGAAAAACATGGCCACCAAGGGGTATGGCATTTTCCTTATATGGTTATAGTAAAACATTGTTCACGCTCTAGTAATATTATAGTCACGGGGGATGAAGTTCTACTTTTTAAGGTAGCTAATCGAGCGACCACGAACAAAATAAAAAATGCTGCAAGCATTATGGTTACCATCAACTAATGCACAGAAAGAATCGGGTTTCAATTTGATTTGATCTCCCCACTCATTCCATCCCGCGAAACCCTTAATTTTCTTAAGCAAGGTAATCATGCTATTACATGTATACACCATTGCAGTTTATCTATATATTTTTCAAAAGGTCAGATAGCTTTATTGGTGGAGCAACCCAGGCCGGTATCAGTAGATGGTTCATGGGTGGTTTCGGGTTCGAATTCCCGATCTGACCTTCGTAGGTAAATTTGTGTTTGCCAGGCTGGCAACTGATAGTGTGACAATCTGTTAGGGGCGGGATTTTGGGCTAACAGTTCAGTTCATCAGGTCACATGAAACACTTTAATATGGCTCGTTTGTTGTTTAATTGCTGATTAACATAATAATTAAAAGTTCATTTCCTTAGTTTTGATACCAGTCTTTACGAACTCCACGTTCTTCTGCTAGGAAGCGCCTTAAATAATTTAAATCAAAAATTATCTTTATTAAAGTTTTTTGTAAGTTTCTTCTAATAAAAATTACTCGAGCTCGCTTTTAGGCATTGCCTTATTTCATATTATGGCTATAGTATAACCTTGTTAACATTTAGAGACCACATTTATTTTCCGATCTTCATGAAACTTGGTCAGAAGATTTGTCCCAATGATATCTTGGATGAGTTTGAAAATGGTTTCGGTTTGTTAAAAAAACATGGCTACCAGGGGGAGGGGCATTTTTCCTAATATGGCTATATATTGCTTTAGTAAAACCTTATTAACACTCAAGAGGCCACATTTATTGTCCGATCATCATGAAACTTGGTCACAAGATTTGTACCAATGATCTCTTGGATTAGTTCGAAAATGGTTCCGGATGGAAGGCGTGGCATTTTTCCGTATATACCTATAGAAAAACGTTGTTTACATTCTAGAAGCCATATTTATTGTCCGATCGTCATGAAACTTTGTCAGAAGATTTTTCCCAATGATATCTTGGACAATGGTTCGAAAATGGTTCCAGTTGCTTGAAAAACATGGCTACCAGGGGGCGGGGCATTTTGCCTTATATGGCTTCATGAATCTTCATGAAACTTTGTCAGAATATTTGTTTAAATGATATCTTGGATGTGTATGAAAATGGTTCTGGTCTGTTGAAAAACGTGGCTGCCAGGTTGTTCACTAGTCATGAAAGTTGGTAAGAACATTTTGTCCTAATGACATCTTGGGCTGCACAGAACAGGTCAGTTCCGTTCCTCTCAGGTGAGCGACTTTGGGCCTTTCAGGCCCTCTTGTTATCTCTAATTTTTGGAAGATAATGTAATACATGACCACACCCCCACACTATACACCCCTCTCCATCCCACCCCTCCATCTTTTTTGATTGAAGTATTTAGATAGGTCCCTTCACCTTTAAAAAGAAAAATAGATGAGCGATCTGCACCCGCAAGGCGGTGCTCTTGTTATTTTTTTTGTGCGACAATATATTTCATGTTAATTTCCCGCCACGATACCGAACATTTACGAGCGAACTGACTTCAAGCAGCGTCGGAAGAGAACTACGTCGTGCTTCCGTAGCCAATCTCGCGTTCGCTCGTAAATTTTCGGATATCGTAGCCTGATATTCACATGAAATATATTGTGACACACAAAATTATAAAAGAAAAACGAACATTTTGCTAGCTTGTGAAGTTCGCACAGGCTTATCAGGGACGACACTTTCCGCCTTGACGGTACTTTGTTTAGAAGAAACTTCCTTTAAACGAAATATTCCATAAAAGCTGAAAGTTTCGTCCTTGAAAAGTCTGTGCAAAACTGCATAGGCTAATCCGGATCGATAACTTTCGCACATGCATTAATTCCACTTTTCTCAGAACAATGCACAACTAATCTTTTAGGCGAGTTGGCGGCCGCCATACGTAACAGGACGGACATTCACTTCGGCGTATACCACTCGCTGTTTGAATGGTTCAATCCCCTGTTCCTGCAAGACCAAGCGAATAACTTTGCCACCAGGGACTTCGCCCTTGTAAGTCTTCGACTTCAGTATTTCTCACAGTCAGTCATATTTGATTCTGGCAAAACTGGACTTAATGCATGTGCTTAAAGTAAAGCTCAGGCTTATCTGGGACGACACTACGCATATGCATTTATACCAGTTTTCTATAAAGAGCTTATAGCATACGTTAACCCATTTATGCCTTGCGTCTAGGAAAAAGGGCTTGGCAAACAGCGTAGACCCAGATGAGACGCCGCATGATGCGGCGTCTCATCAGGGTCTGCGCTGTTTGCTTAGAGGATTTTCTGTAAGAAAAATTCTAATATAGAAATAAATATACTAGACATCCCTAATTTTGGAAATACATTGATCCAATTTAGAAGGATGGGAGAGTCCACTAGGCATGAATGATTTAAAATCTCAAATATCCCTACGCAGCGTAAGGCGATGCCAGAGCTGTACGAGCTGGTGGAGAGGTATCAACCGGAAGTGATCTGGTCCGACGGCGCCGCCGCCATCGACACCTATTGGAACTCTACGGGATTCCTGGCATGGCTCTACAATGACAGGTACCAGGTGACGCCGCATGTGTTCGTGTTTTAAAAAAAAACAACAAGAAATAACATAAAACTTTTGTTAAATGGCTCTAGGTCAAAGTTTAATGTTTCCAATAACATCTCAATAATAAGGTAGGTAAGTCGGCAAAACCATTCCGTTCAGTTGTTTTACTACACAGAAGCTATATCCCACTTTAATTAAGATGTTCAAAGAAAGAACGATCGATAAGCAAAAATGATCGAAAACACAACCTGTAATACCGTGTTGACATGAAGTATTAAGGTCGGTCGGGTTGAAGTAACTTATTTTTACGCCTTGTAATAATTAATTAAAACGTTGTTATGTGATTTAACCATTGGGAATACTTGATTTATCCATGTTGATATAATGCTTCGTAATATGTTATAACTCACTAGATAGTATTCTATTCTATTCAGTCCAGTGAAGGACGTGGTCGTGACCAATGACAGATGGGGGACTAACACGGACTGCAAACATGGCGGATTTTTTTCCTGCACGGACCGTTATAATCCCGGTAAGTGACCGGAATAGCCATCGTAAATGACCGGAATAACACCGTAAATGGCCGGAATTACCATTATAAGTGACCGATTAAATCACGGTAAATGACAAGAATAACCCTGGTATTTGACCGCCATAACCCTGATAAGTTACCGGAATAACCCTGGGAAGTGAACGTCATAATTATGGTAAATGACCAGAATAACCGGTTGGTTAAGAGTGTAAAATAATCGATTAATTACGGTTAGTCAATGGTATAAATGAACATTATAAGTCTGGCTAGATCAAGTTCGTAGCTAGAAAATATTTGAATTTGAGTTCATTTGAATTTGCAAAACAATTTGAAAGGGTTCTTTCATTTTAGGCTAGGCGGAACAATCTTAACTAAAAATAGTATTCCCTGGACATTTTGTAATTTATACCTTGTATTTCATTGTACAACTGTGTCGTTGTTTAGGGACACTACAAAAGCACAAGTGGGAAAACGCCATGACAATCGATAAGTACTCGTGGGGTTTCCGTAGAGAGGCCAGGCTGGCCGACATGCTCTCTATGGAAGAGCTGTTGAGTGAGGTTGTCTCAACTGTCAGGTAGTGTAGATTCTTACAATACACGCGATTGTATTTTGTAGTATTGAAATTTCTTCGTAAAAAAGATGATTGTTTGTTAAAGATGTCATAACATCAGTCAATTTTGAAAAGAGAAAGTTTAACAACCAAATTTCTTTCAAGCGATTGTACTATGGGTAGTAGGTGTTCATTTGTTAGTATCGTATATGGTTTCATTCTGCAGCTGCGGCGGGAACATTCTCATCAACGTGGGTCCCACGAAGGACGGTCGGATAGTGCCGATATTTGAGGAGCGACTCCGCAGTCTGGGGCAGTGGTTGAACGTGAACGGAGCGGCGATATACGGGACCTCACCCTGGGTGTACCAGAACGACACCGTCACTAAGGATGTCTGGTAAGTTATCTCCCCTTGGATTATCGGAGACTCCGAGTCTGTGTTAGTGGTTGAACGTGAACGGAGCGGCGATATACGGGACCTCACCCTGGGTCTACCAGAACGACACCGTCACTAAGAATGTCTGGTAAGTTATCGCCCCTTAGATTATCGGAGACTCCGAGTCTGGGTTAGTGGTTGAACGTCAACGGAGTGGCGATATACGGGACCTCATTCTGGGTCTACCAGAACGACACCGTCACTAAGGATGTCTGGTAAGTTATCTCCCCTTGGATTATCGGAGACTCCACAGTCTGGGGCAGTGGTTGAACGTGAACGGGCAGACAATATACGGGACCTCACCCTGGGTCTACCAGAATGAAACCGTCACTAACAATGTCTGGTAAGTATTGCTCCCTTAACCCCAGCTTGGTTGGAGATGAACTGGGAGACCAACTACGACAACTCACCCTGAGTTTACCAGAACGAATCCTTCATGACCAATGTCTGGTGAATATTTCTCCCCTTATCACCTCCAGCTTGGAAATGTTTTAACTAATCTGTCTGGTACGGTCCTTTGCAATAGATCTAAATTAACGACTGTTTTAACAGGTACCGTGTATGTCTGGTAAGAAGAATAATGTGGTTTGTAGCAATTTTACTGCATTTTAATTTGATTGACTTAAGCAACGCTTCATGGAATTATACAAATAATTCTACAGAAGCCTTTGTTTTTTACGATTCCATATTATGATTTAAAGATTTGGTGCTGGATCTCTGGATCTACAACGATATGTTATAATGCTTAATATTACTTTTGTTTAAAGATTATTGAGAGTTAATATACGCAATTTTAATATCTGGACACAAAGCATTTAATAGCGTTTTACAATGTTTACAGAGGATACTTTCTTTAGTGTTTTCTGACATTCCAGGTACACGTCGAAGAAAAACTCCCAAGGCTCACTAGATGTGTTCGCCATCTTGCTTCAATGGCCCGACCCTGGGAATTTCTTTCTGGGCAGCCCCACACCCACACAGAACACCGAGGTCACGTTGCTGGGTTACGACACACCGATCAAGTGGACCGCATCCGCCGCGCATGCGCAGGGAATCACTGTGCTGATTCCCGCCATACCGTTCAACAAGATGCCGTGCAACTACGCCTGGGTTCTGAAGTTGGAGAACTTGGCGTCATTGCCGCGTCATTATGCTCTTGACGAGTATTAGTAAAGTAGGAACGGAGGTCACGGTTCATGATTGGAACCTTTTTTTTTCAATATGCTGATGATGATCGACATTGTCTTGGGTAAAAGAAAATGTTTGTTCCCAAGAAAATGTTTATGCCCACGGGGTCTAAATCCAAGATGGCCGACCAAAACATAGGAAATACAGTTTTTTCGCAAATGACACAAACAACATATATTTTCCATATTTTTTGTAAGCTCTTTGTAAGGCAATTGAGAACATATTATTCTTATTAAAAAAAGAGTATTTTTTTTGGTGAAATATTAAACATTGTATAAACAAAATGACTATATTCATGAGAAAAAGGTACACAAAACATGTGTTTTTGTGCTTCTGACATGTTCAATTTGTACCTGAAAAACAGTTTAGATACAAGTATCATCCTAACTACATTTATGCGCACCCATGGGACGTAGGAATATAAATATATACTATTTTATGTGAATATGATAATATAAGTGTGATTTGTAGGACAAGAAAAGTGGGTGGGGTCAATGAAAAATATAAAGAAAAAATGCCTCATGTGCATATTGATATATTTTGAGATATACGAGGCTTGTTAACTTGTTATGTTTATGTATTTGGATCATTTTTCTACTTTTAAGTGCATGCACTTTGTTTTAAAACATAAAATGCATTTCTCTTAATTATAAAAGTAAAAATTAAAGATAACAAATCATATATCAACAAAGGGTTTTAAAATCTCTCACATTGAGCTCTAGTAGTATCAGGGGCTCACGCTGCATGATTATAAGATTGTATTTGAAAATGCTTATGATAATCCACATTGTCTTGGGTAAAATAATATTTTTGTTCCAAAATTTTCTTTATGCTCAAGGGGTCTAAATCCAAGATGGCCGCCAAGATGGTCGACCAAAAACCTCGAAAATACAGTTTTTTCCAAAATGACACAAACAACATATATTTTCTACGATTTGTGTAACCTTTATAATATAATCAATGAAGAACATATTACATTTTGTATTCTTATTAGACAGAAATTATACATTGAAACACGAATTCCTATCTTCGAACTTCTCGTACGTATACGAGATATTTTTATGCCCCCGGTTGGGTGGCGTATAGCAGTTGAACTGTCCGTCAGTCAGTATGTCAGTCTGTCTGTCCGTCCGAAAAAAAACTTTAACGTTGGCCATAACTTTTGCAATATTGATGATAGCAACTTGATATTTGGCATGCATGTGTATCTCATGAAGCTGCACATTGTGAATGGTGGAATTTCAAGGTCAAGGTCATCTTTAAGGTCAAAGGTCAAAAAAAAATTTTATTTCAAAGCGGCGCAATAGGGGGCATTGTGTTTCTGACGAACACATCTCTTGTTAGTTATAAAAACACATTCCACGTGTTTGTATCCATGTTATACTTGCAACTCACTTTGTATTTTTGAAATTATTCTCAAAACTTCGTTCTTAATGTCGAAATCCTGTTCTGTGCAATTTTTGTTTTGTTTATGTAGGGACTTTTTGCATTTAATAGATACTTATAATCTGTTCTCACAGTTTACACTTTGTAATGGTTTCTTAAAGTTTCTTAATAAATGTGCATTTTGATATCAGTTTTAGTTTTAACACTTATCCCTGTAAATAATGATTCCAAAGAAGCGACGTTCACATTTTGATACTTTTACATACTGACTCAGCGGATTGCATTTATTTTATGACAACAGGAAAAGTGTTCATGCTTTTGAAATAAGAGAAACATATCGGGAAAAACTATTAATCTGTAATGTTTTGTTCATTTGGTGCGGTCAGTAATCGTCCCTGAATTTGAATAGTGGTCACAACTCTAAATGTTATCAAGCGGGCGTTATATAAGAGTATCGTTCTGGGTAAACTGGACTTAAAGCATGTGGGTACAGTATCGTCCCAGATAAGCCTGCGCAGTCCGGACATGCTAATCAGGTACGACACTTAACGCCTTTACTGAATTGGTTTAAAAAGAAGTCTCATTTAAACTTAAAACCAGTTTTCAGGCGGAAAGTGTCGTGCCTTAATACCAATAGCCTTAGTGGCATTCACAGGCTAATACATGACGACACTTAACGCACATGCATTCAGCCTCGTTTTCTTTGAGCGAGCGTACGGCAATTAAACAGAATGCACGCCGTGATCATATGGTAACGTGCTGGTTTCACAACCTAGTGGTCGAATGTTCGATCCAGCATTTCACCTTTACTAAGTCTTCGTTCGCATGCGATATTTAACAGGGGCACAATTTAATTGGTGCTTCACTGACGGCACTACCAGCCAGATCGCCTTTAGGAACGTTGAAATATCATTGCAAAACAACAGGTCTTCTGGGGTAGATGACGATGGGCTTGAAAATCGAGGTCGACTAGACACAAATCAATCGCAATTACAAATGCCTTGCCTTAATGAGCCTTGTGCTAAATTCATACAGACCACAATAATCGCAATCATGAATAATATCGGACTGGGTTGTTGAAACATAACTACACTTAAGAAAACATAACCGTCCACCTTGCAAATTGGGATTCCGATGCTGTAATATTTATCTTAATCAAATGTCGCATCGTTTTGTTTTACTTACGCAATCTATCAATGCCGGGTTTGAAACACAATTTTGTTTCGGCCAAGGTAGTTCATATTCAGCACAGTTCTAGGACAACAGATAATGTAGATGACCATGCACACAATATTTTATTAAATTTGTTGCGCGCGAAGCATCAAGTGCTATGACCACTCGAAAAATATAGGAGATATCATATTAAGATGCTGAGAAAAGCAGATTACGAAATAGCGTGACGTAAGGGACGTGGCATAAACACGTGCAAAATCAGTGCATACATATCAAAGATGACATGTTTCTAATTGGTTACTTATTGCTGAGGGGAACGCGAATCGTTATCCCGCGAGACTTACGCAAACGCGTATTAGACTTAGGTCACATAGGTCATCCGGAAATCATGTTGATGAAGACCAAAGTATGGCGGCCGGGTATCGATAAAGATATTGAAATTTCTGTAAGACTAGCTATATGCTTTTTAAACGCTAGCATTCGTAATAATGAAGTGAAACTATACTATTTTATAATTGCACTCAGACTACAATAAATACATAGTGAGGTGCATGTACAGATTTATGGCTGTGTGAATATGTGCAGACCTGTAAAAAATACATTGAAGCAGTCAGTTTAATGTTGACATACGCAACTATAGTGAGCTGGTTTTTGAAGCAGAAAACGCTCTAGGAAAACACGTTTTCCTTAAAGATGCTGATTTTATCAAATAATCTTGTTGCAAGCAATTTATAATTGTCGAAAGATATACACACCCCTTTACTTTTGATGAGAGAGTTGAAGTTAACTTTTTTAAATTATTATTGTCTTTTAATCTGGTCAGCCAGTCAGTTTACATTTTGATGGTTATCCGAGCGTCGATGAATGCCGGATTGTTGTGACTCACTCGTCAGTTGCCGCGAATTTACAGAATTTCTAGAATTATTCCAAGTCAAAGATGACTATTCTAGATATAAAATTAGAAAGCGAGAAAAGGTTGGCTGCTTGTTTCATTCAATGAAACTTTTTCGCTCTTTCAAAACTTGTAAATATTCACAGTAAATGTTCATTCATACTTTATGGAATGTGAAACGCTGCCACTATTATTTTAAACGACAAATAGCAACACATTTTAGAAAATATACATATTTAGCATACATTACATGATTCTTAAACCAGATATTATTATCACGAAGACAAACTTTAAACAGGTATATTAAAATTAGATATGTAGTTAAAATTCCATGTGTTCGTGGCTAATTCACATGGGCAGCGACTGAGATGTCCAATTACTATTTTCAGCGAGCAACCTTATAATATGCAGTGCTTTGATTTATGTTTACCTTACAACCCGCTGTTTTATGCATTTAAAACTTCAAGATATCTATGTACTCATCTAGCAGCGCCTGAAGGTTGCATTGCAGTCATGTTTAAACATTTACATTTCAAATAATTTGAATAAATTTGAATACTAACTTGCTAAACATACCTTTCCTTCAACGTACAAAGAAAGCAACTACACGATCGATTTGCGCGGTGTGTGCGCAACGAACCGGTTCACTGCTTTCAGTTTCAGGATCGTGGTACATAGATAGAGTTTGCTTGTACTGAATGCCACAGAAATAAGTGAATGACATTCGCGCAGTAGAGCACGTTTAACATGCCATCGATTAGTACGATACTCGTATGTCTTGTGGTGGTTCATGTCGGATATGGAGAACGATACGATAATCTATGCAGAGTTATCCCTTCAAATGTAATATATTCATGACAGGTACTATTAATCAAGTATCTGTATAGTTTGAATGCCTTGAAAGCAACTGCTAGATGTCATTACTGATATAATTGGGTGGATTATTTGTCTTCACACACGCAAAAAGCGATCCACTGCTTCGTTGTTCATAATAACGTATACAGGTCCGCATGTTTTCAACTGGGTTGCGATTCTTTGGTTCAAAACTAATGCATGTCATAACTTAAAAAAAACTAAACTGAAGGTGATTGTATGGTTTTGTACACTAATGGATAAAGAAATATTCGTAGAATTGGATTCAATTGCCTTATTTTTAATTGAAGACAAGATCTTATAAAAATAATTAAAAAAAACTCATTAAACATAATCACTTTCAAGAGATTGCAACATTTTCATCAACTTCCATTCAATAACATGGGTCTTTCGAAATATGATTGAAGCCTTTGACCAACCATTTAGACCTATAATCGCCCCTGTGGTAGATGAGCATCGGTGTTACAAAGAAACATGCGCTCTATGAGCTCTATGTACAGTATGTTTTAAACATTCTGGCACGATGACTGCTTTTCACTCACGACGCATTCCCAGTAGGTATTCTTTCATACTTTATGGAATGTGAAACGCTGCCACTATTATTTTAAATGATAAATCGCAACACATTTTTTAAAAGATACATTTTCAGCATACATTACATGATTCTTAAACCAGATGTTATTATCACGAAGACAACCTTTAAACAGGTATTTTTTTAAAATTAGATATGTAATTAAAATCCCATGTGCTCGTGGCTAATTCACATGGGCAGCGACTGAGATGTCCAAATACTATTTTCAGCGAGTAACCTTATGCTAAGTTTACGTCTGGCCACGATCTCCCCGATTAGCCAGAGGCTAAAAAATCGGGGAGCTCTACGATTAAATGGTATACTCCACGTTCTGTTACGCTTCCTTACGAAATAAGCATGTTTTGTTGCTACGATCGAGCCCACGATTTGCATCACGTTCTGTTAAGCTTTGTTGCGATCAACACGATTGGTTTCCACGCTCCACCACGTTCCGTTACGTCCTGTTAAAGGGGCCTTTTCACAGATTTTGGCATTTTTTTAACTTATTCATTAAATGCTTTATATTGATAAATGTAAACATTGGATCGTAAAAGCTCCAGTAAAAAATCAAGAAAAAAAATAAAAAAAGGAAAAGAACATTGCCCGGAGCAGGTTTCGAACCAGTGACCCCTGGAGTCCTGCCAGAGTCCTGAAGTAAAAACGCTTTAGCCTACTGAGCTATTCCGCCTAGTACACATCCGTGTCGTATTTTATACCTTATATAAGCAATCTTCGTAGTTTCACAAAATTTAACGACAAAAACAGAACTCTCCAAATTATTCAATCGTTTCGCGTTGCAACGCTTTATAATTTTTAGGTTTTAAAATCGTCAAAAGATGCATATAATGGCTATATTAGAGCATGGTTAATGTTCAGTATTACTGTTTCCTCACAAATATCATAACTAAAACGAAAACTTACGAATCTGAAACAACTTTTTTCAATTTTGTCAATTTACCAAAGCGTGAAAAGATCCCTTTAAGATCTCCCACGACAAAGCCGCTTTGTTGC
The DNA here is from genome assembly GCF_020536995.1 of Dreissena polymorpha. NCBI lineage: Eukaryota > Metazoa > Mollusca > Bivalvia > Myida > Dreissenidae > Dreissena > Dreissena polymorpha. The sequence goes on along the minus strand of NC_068361.1, from coordinate 50,066,630 downwards.
GATCTCCTGCGATTTGACCTACGATTTGAGATTAGAAAATGAATCGGGGCAATCGTGGTGAAATTTAAGTTTGATTTAAAATCTGTCCCGATGCCCACGATGTCCCCGATTCAACCACGTTCCGTTACGCTCCCCCATGATCACCCCGATTCGACTCCACGCTCTGTTACGTTCGCCACGATACTCTGGAATCGGGGACATCGTGGTAATCGTGGCCAGATGTAAACCTAGCATTATCACGGGCCTTATCACGTTCAGTGCTTTGATTTATGTTTACCTTACAACCCTCTGTTTTATGCATGTAAAACTTCAATAAATCAACTTCAATAAATCCATGCACTCATCTAGCAGCGCCTGTAGGCTGTATTGCAGTCATGCTAACACATTTAACTTCAAAATAATTTGAATACTTACTTGCTAAACATAACTGCCCTTAACCGTACAGAAAAAGCAACTACACGATCGATTTGCATGGTGCGTGCGCAACGAACCGGTTCACTACTTTCAGTTTCAGGCGATCGTGTTAACTGTTAAATGGATAGAGTTTGCTTGTACTGAATTCCGCAGAAATAAGTTTATGAACATTCGCGCAATAGAGCACGTTTACCATGCCATCGATTACTACGATACTCGTATGTCTTGTGGTTGTACAGGTCGGATATGGAGAACGATACGAGCCGAACTGGGAATCCTTGGACTCCAGGTACAGAAATACACGTTAAATCGAAAGTAGAAATGTCTCATAAACACGCGCAGGTGAGTCATTTGTATTCAATAACGACTTGTGCTTCATTGCGGACACAATAGTTATTAGAACGTTCAGTGTGATAATTGTAACAGCTTGGACAACCTGTACTATTTTAGCATATAATCTATGCAGAGTTATCCCTTCAAATGTAATAAATTCACGACAGGTACTATTAATCAAGTATCCTTATATTTTAGCTCGACTATAAATTGAATAGTCACAGCTATATACTCTAGTCACTCAACTGTCGGCGTTTGCTGAATGCTCCGTTCAAGATAAACTTGCACCATCTTTATTTCTCTGTTTCAACAGGTATGCAGTTGAAACGTCACAAGTGGTATGGGTCATTGTGTGAGGTCACTGATAATGTTCCATTATTGTTACTTGTAATTTAGCAGAATTATGCCCATTTTTCCACTGTGATATATGGTTTAGCTAAGATGGCAACATCTCCAAATTACTCTTTCTAATACAGATTAAAACTTCGCACATGTGTTCAGGGTCATTGTGTGAGGTCACTGATAAATAGTGACTTGTAATTTAGCAGAATTATTCCAATTTTTTCCACTGTGATATATGGTTTTGTTAAGTTTGCAACATCTCTATATTACTCTTTCTCATACAGATTAAAACTTAGCACATGTGTTCAGGCTCATTGTGTGAGGTTCAAGTTCTATAACTCTGATATGCATTTTAGCAGAATTATTCCCCCTGTTTATACTTTAGATTTAAGAGATTTGGTTTAAATAAGGTTAACGTGCAATATCGCATTATCGCTGTTTCTACTTGCGGTATTAAATAGAAATGCCACTCATGTTTTCGGCGTCATTGTGTGAGACTACTGACCAAGTTCCAAAACTCTAATCAGCAATTTAGCATAATTATGTCCCCTTTTTACTGAGAAATTAGGTTTAGCGGCATTTTCCATATTACTGTTTGCACTACAGGTTCTCATTTCAAACTTCGAACATGTGTTTGGGGTCATTGTGTGAGGTCGCTGACCAAGTTCCATAAATCTGACCTACAATTAGCAAAATTATTGCCCTTTTGTTCTTAGAATTAAAACTTTAAAAACTAAAATTCTGGGTATCGCTTACGTGGAAAATACTTCACGTGTCTATTTTTACTACCGAAATAAAACATCATATCTGTGGTCATTGTCTGTATGAACATTTGCTTACCAAGGCCTACAACTGTGACCAGCTTTTTTAGAAGGGGCGTGCCCCGTTTTGTTTTTATACAAGTCCGGAAAGATTTGCGTGCATGTTGAAAACCAGGTTGAAGATTACATGCAGCAAGCATATATCTCTGTATCTACTACAAGTATTAAATTGAAACTTCACATATGTTTTTAGGAGCATCATGCGAGGTGACTGGCCGAGGGCCATAGCTTTTGGGTGCAATGAAGCAGAATTCTACCCCTTTCGTAAAAAGAAAAAAATATATTAACGTTTGCATGAAACAACTTAACATCTCTTTGTCTACTTCAGATACTAAAATAAAATAATTGTGTTTACATATATGTTCAGAATTGTTATAAACCGTTACTACCCAATATACTTGACTACCCTTAAAGCATCATTATGTCCTATTTTGTACTTACAGACGTCACTAGCCTTTTGTACTTAAACGTACAATTAATGTTTGTGTACAAGTTGAAATTCATTTTAAAGTTTGCATGTAAGAATACATATCTCTGTAAATACTACAGTCTAAACGATCATCATGTGTTGCCAGCGACCACGGCCTATTACGCTGAGCTGCAATTTAACAGAAGTATGCTGATTATTGTACTTTCATGTGACATTTGACCCCAGCACGTGGTTGCATTTAGGGCCAGTTAGGTCAGGGTCAAGGTCTTTTTTGCTTAAAAATATGTAACGTGTTCGCTTAATACTTTCGCTTAGGATGAAGATATTGTGCTGAATTTTTTGTTTGTAAGTAGGTTACAGGCTTAGGGACGTCATTTGGAGCATTTGAGGTCAAGTTCAGTGTTTCTAACATTAACAAAAGTGTTTCCGCTCGATAATTTGGTTTGGATGGATATATTCTGCTGTAATGTTTGTTTAAAGGTAGCGTACATACAGACCCAAGCTGAAATTGCATAATTATGGGCCATTCGGGTCAAGATTAATAGTACTAAAATGAAAATATTTTGAGTTGGTGTGAGGTCTTTTTTGTAATTTTCTTTGTCGGTAGCTAACATGTACCCATTGCTTCACACTTGATAAAATGCAACATAATTTATTGTTGAATAGTTAAAAGATCCAGTTTATAGCCATCGTCACATTTCTTATTTAAGTCTACAAATCTTTTGCTTCCATTTGCGCAATTCTACTTGGAATTCGAATCTGCCGGTGCATACATTTCACGATAAATCTAGATTAGGAATGATTTTCCTCAGCTACGCCGAAAAAAAAACACAACACGAAACCAATCAAACAACAAAACAGCATTTCTCTCATTACTTCAGACCACTTCCCAGTTGGTACGATGAATCGAAGATCGGTATATTCCTACACTGGGGCGTATTTTCCGTTCCTAGCTTCGGGTCTGCGTGGTTGTGGTACGAATGGAAGACAGGTGTGCCAAAATACGTCGACTTCATGGCCAAGAACTACCGACCGGACTTCACGTACGCAGACTTTGCTCCAGACTTTACGGCAGAGCTCTTCGATCCGAATGATTGGGCCGATATTTTCAAGGCCTCTGGGGCTAGGTAACACTATGCGTTGTTTTCATTGATAAAATGTTTGCAAAAGTAGAGCTAGATCGACATGTGGTTTCCATGTGTCTTCAACTGTTAACGAAATCTTGCATTTTCGGATTCAATGAGTATTATTTTTTAGGTACTCTATCATGTTCGTAGATACGTTGTCCTGACCAGCAAGCACCATGAGGGCTTCACCAACTGGCCTTCGAAGTATTCATTCAATTGGAATTCTATGGACGTGGGACCTAAACGGGACCTCGTGGGTAAGTGGAAACATTACACAGCCTCAACAAATGCTAGGAAATGTTTTTTTAAATGCAATTCATATGGTGAATAAAAGTTAAGTAAATGTAACTCATATAAACTGCACTTAAAGAAACTTGTTCACAGTTTGGAAACTGATTAAATTTTCTACAAAAATATCACGAAAGCTTAAATAATATTTACATTATATTAAAAACAAGCAAAATACCCTGACTAAGAAAACATATATGTTCGTTTATCGGTAATCATAAATCGAACTAGGAGAAATAACAAAAGCGTATGTAACGCTTTTCATCTATAATTTAGTAAACAGTGTATTATAAACGACCCGATTAAAGTTCTGTTCAAGATTTATAGACTGCGTAGTGTAGTGCTAGATCGTTAGTGTTTTCTTCGAGAGATTCAATGCTCGGTCCACTTATTTTTATTTAATCGTTTAAATTGTCTTTAGAATAGTTTAAAACTATTCCAATTATTACAGTTTTGTGAGTGTATTCGTTTAATGACATTTGTAACAAGTACAAAAAAAACAAGATATGTGTTTGTCCCCTTCTGCGCCGCTTTGAAGCTATATATTTGACCTTTGACCTTGAAGGATGACCTTTGCCTTGACCTTTCACCACTCAAAATGTGCAGCTCCATGAGATACACATGCATGCCAAATATGAAGATGCTATCTTCAATATTGCAAAAGTTATGGCAAAATGTTAAAGTTGGGGCAAACAAACACACAAACCAACCAACAGACAGGGCAAAAACAATATGTCCCCCACTATAGTGGTGGGGGACATAACAATCTATGAATACGTTTGCACAAGCTAATTAGGGACGACGCTTTCCGCCTAAAGTGGATTTTCGCTAAGAAAAGCGTTCCCGTAAAATGAAACATACGATAATTGTGGAAAGTGTCTCCTCTAATTAGCATGTGCGGACCGCACAGGGTAATCTGAGAGGGCACTTTAGATTACGCACATGCATGAAGCCCTGTTTTAACAGAACGCGGCCCATTTATATTCTCAGGTGAACTCGCCTCTGCCATTCGCAGCCGGGCCAATATTCACTACGGCCTCTACCACTCACTGTTTGAATTCTTTCACCCTCTGTACCTACAAGACAAAGAAAACAACTTCACGACCAGGGACTTTGTGACGGTGGGTGACTTCATATGATACTTTGATACTATCTCTATGTAAATGATCTCTATTTTGCAATGAACTTTTTACTAACCACACAAATAGCCATCGATATTGTTGAAGGGCATAAAATAAGACATTCTAAGGATCGTTTGAAATAAGGCATTTCTACATGAAAAACACAAACAATTCCGATGGCTTTTGTTAAATATGTGCTGTTCTTTTGTATGTTCTTCTCACATAGTTTCACATATGTTCCATTGGTTTCTCTATACACATACAGACCAAGGCTATACCGGAACTGTACGAGCTGGTGTACAACTACAAACCGGAAGTGATCTGGTCTGACGGCGACTGGGAGGCACTGGACACCTACTGGAACTCCACGGGCTTCCTGGCCTGGCTCTACAACGAAAGGTCAGCATGCATAATTACACGGTATTCTGATAGATGTTTTATAGGCTGTACAACGATAGGTCAGCATGCACTATGACACGTTATTCTGCTATATATATTCTAGGCTCTACAACGATAGGTCAGCATGCACTATGAAACGTTATTCTGCTATATATATTCTAGGCTATACAACGATAGGTCATCATGCTCTATGACACGTTATTCTGCTAGATATATTCTAGGCTCTACAACGATAGGTCAGCATGCACTATGACACGTTATTCTGCTAGATATATTCTAGGCTCTACAACGATAGGTCAGCATGCTCTATGACACGTTATACTGCTTGATATATTCAAGGCTCTACAACGATAGGTCAGCATGCACTATGACACGTTATTCTGCTAGATATATTCTAGGCTCTACAACGATAGGTTAGCATGCACTATGACACGTTATTCTGCTAGATATATTCTAGGCATTACAACGATAGGTCAGCATGCTCTATTACACGTTATTCTCCTAGATGTATTCAAGGCTCTACAACGCTAGGTCAGCATGCATAATTACACGGTATTCTACTAGATATATTAAAGGCTCTACAACGAAAGGTCAGCATGCATAGCTACACGGTATTCTGCTATATGTATTATAGGCATTACAACGATAGGCCAGCATGCACTATGACACGTTATTCTGCTAGATGTATTCTAGGCTATACAACGATAGGTCAGCATGTACTATGACATGTTATTCTGCTAGATATATTCTAGGCTCTACAACGATAGGTCAGCATGCATAGCTACACGGTATTCTGCTAGATATATTCTAGGCTCTACAACGATAGGTCAGTATGCATAATTACACGGTATTTTGCTAGATGTATTCTAGACTCTACAACAATAGGTCAGAATTCATCATGAAACGTTATTCTGCTAGATGTATTCTAGGCTCTACAACGATAGGTCAGCCTGCACTATGACAAGTGTTTCTGCTAGATGCATTCTAGGCTCTACAACGCTAGGTCAGCATGCACTTTGACACGTTATTTTGCTAGATATATTCTAGGCTCTACAACAATAGGTCAGCATGCACGTTATTCTACTAGATGTATTATAGGCTCTACAGCGATAGGTTAGCATGCACTATGCCACGATAGTCTGCTAGATATATTCTAGGCTCTACAACGATAGGTCAGCATGCACTATGACACGTTATTCTGCTAGATGTATTCTAGGCTATACAACGATAGGTCAGCATACACTATGACATGTTATTCTGCTAGATATATTCTAGGCTCTGCAACGATAGGTCAGCATGCACTATGACACGTTATTCTGCTAGATATATTCTAGGCTCTACAACAATAGTTCAGCATATACTATGACACGTTATTCTGCTAGATGTATTCTAGGCTCTTCAACGATAGCTCAGCATGTACTATGACACGTTATTCTGCTAAATATATTCTAGGCTCTACAACGATAGGCCAACATGCACTATGACACGTTATACTGCTAGATATATTCTAGGCATGGCTACGATAGGTCAGTATGCATGGTTACACTGTATTCTGCTATATATATTCTAGGCATGGCAACGATAGGTCAGTATGCAAAATTATACGGTATTCTGCTAGATATATTAAAGGCATGACAACGATAGGCCAGCATGCATAATTTCACGGTATTCTGCTAGATTTATAATAGGCTTGACAATGATAGGCCATCATGCATAATTACACGGTATTTTGCTAGATATATTATAGTCATAACAACGATGGCAACGATACGTCAGCATGCATAATTACACGGTATTTTGCTAGATATATTAAGTCATAACAACGAAAGGTCGGCATGCATAATTGCAGGCTATTCTGCTAGATATATAATATGCATGGCAACGAAAGGTCAGTATGCATAATTACACGGTATTCTGCAATATATACATGTATTCTATGCATGGCAACGATACGTCAGCATGCACAATTACACGGTATTCTGCTAGATATATTCTAGGCTCTACAGCGATAGGTCAGCATGTATAATTACACGGTATTCTGCAATATATATTCTAGGCTTAACAACGATAGGTCAGCAATGCATAATAACACGGTATTCTGCTAGATATATTCTAGGCATGACAACGATAGGTCAGTATGCATAATTACACGTTATTCTGCTAGATATATTATAGACATGACAAGGATAGGTCAGCATGTATAATTACACGTTATTCTGCTGGATATATTTTACACGGTATTCTGCTAGATATATTATGGCATGGATCGATAGGTCAGCATGCATAATTACACGGTATTCTGCTAGATTTATTCTAGGGTTGACACAGATAGGCCAGCATGCATAAAAACATACGGTATTAAGAGTATTGTTCCATTTATTTAACATTTGATCTCACTGAAAATATTACTATACCATACTTAACCTCCACAATGTCTCAATTTTATTATTATAATATCCACTGTTATCCTGTATTTGCTATTGTTGATAGTCGATATTATGTGAAATATCACATAAATAACACATTTCTATAACATGTGCTAACAGTCCAGTGAAAGACGTAGTAGTGACCAATGACAGATGGGGCGGTAACGTCCAGTGCAAACATGGCGGCTTCCTTTCTTGTTCGGATAGATTTAACCCAGGTAACGACATACATGTAACATACATCTTTAGGACCTGGGTCACGTTTAATCAAAGCTCTCTCCTTCAGTTTACGTTGTGACAGAATTGTGTAGCTTCAAAGCTTCAAAATAACAACGTTAATGATAAATATATTCATAAATTAAAGGAAATGTAAGGATAATGACGTCAATTAATAAAGTAATTATTATCATCTTGGTGCAAAGCATACAGGGTTCTTCATAAATAGCATCTTTAATATAAGAAGTATAACGGTTTGCGATTATTATTTTTATTTTTATTTTGTTAATGTGATGTGTGTAGTTTCAAACACGTGATTGCTTAAAGGAACGCTACAGAAGCGGAAGTGGGAGAACGCCATGACGATCGACAGATATGCGTGGGAGTACCGTAGAGACGTGACGCTGGCGGACATGCTGACCATGGAAGAGCTGCTCACTCAGGTCGCCTCCACAGTGAGGTAGGGTGTTGGTTTTGTAGTTCATGTGTATGTGCGGCTTTCCGGGAGCGCAGTCGTTGGTTTACGCACTTCTCCCCTAGGCGAGTTTGGTTGGTGGTTACCATTTCGGACCAGTTGTTGGTACACGCGCTTCTCCTCTAGGCGAGTTTGGTCGGTGGTTTCCAGACCGGGCAGGTGGATTTCCTCCGTGCACTGCTTCTTAACCTACAGCAAAAACCAAACCAAAGTTGAAAAGCTTTCAGTAGTAACTAAAAAGGTGGAAAATGTAGCTTTTATTCATAATTCGTCCGAACATTTATTGAGTCTAGTAAGTTAATTAGATAGAAGTGCTGGTGTACACTTCGGGTCTTCTTATAATGCAGCCTCATGCGTCAGAGGACTTAACAATCTTTGAAATACACACATACACATTTGCATGTGATGCAAATTTCAGATCATGACTATGGTCCACACAAAGTATTATTATGTTCAGGTGAATTTCCTCCGGGTACTGAGTCTTCCCCTATAGCAAAAACCAAACCAAAGTTGAAAAGCTTTCAATAGCAACTAAAAAGGTGAAAATTGTAGCTTTTATTCATAATTCGTCCGAACATTCGTGAGTCTAGTAAGTTAATTAGATAGAAGTGCTGGTGTACACTTCGGGTCTTCTTTTAATGCAGCCTCACGCGTCAGAGGACTAAACAATCTTTGAAATACACACACACACACACTCACACACACATTTGCATATGCAATAAGTATGTGATGCAAATTTCAAGTCATGACTTTGGTCCACTTTGGTCCACACAAGGAATTATTATGTGTCTGTGAATTGGTCTTCAAATTTGCATCTTGTACATGAATTATCAGATGTTATCTCCATTAGAAAAATAATTTTCAAAAATCGCAATCACTAACGCCGTAATATTGTAGCTGCGGCGGGAACATTCTCATCAACGTGGGTCCCACAAAGGACGGTCGGATAGTGCCGATATTTGAGGAGCGCCTCCGCAGTCTGGGTCAGTGGTTGAACGTGAACGGAGCGGCCATATACGGGACCTCACCCTGGGTGTACCAGAACGACACCGTCACTAAACATGTCTGGTAAGTTATCTCCCCTTTGATTATCGCAGACTCCGCAGTCTGGGTCAGTGGTTGAACGTGAACGGAGCGGTGATATACGGGACCTCACCCTGGGTGTACCAGAACGACACCGTCACTTAAAATGTCTGGTAAGTTATCTTCCCTTGGATTATCGGATACTCCGCTGTCTGGGTTAGTGGTTGGATATGAACGGAGAGGCGATATACGGGACCTCACCCTGGGTGTACCAAAATAAGACTGGCATCGCCAACCATGTGTGGTAAGTATTCCTCGCTTCCCCAATCTTGGGTTAGGAGTTGAGCTTAAACGACTCCGACTAGCGAGGAGTCCTTATACTACACCTCTCACAGCGTGTACCAGAATGACACCTCTCACAGCGTGTACCAGAATGACACCTTAATCTCACAGCGTGTACCAGAATGACATCTCTCACAGCGTGTACCAGAATGACACCTTAATCTCACAGCGTGTACCAGAATGACACCTCTCACAGCGTGTACCAGAATGACATCTCTCACAGCGTGTACCAGAATGACACCTCTCACAGCGTGTACCAGAATGACACCTCTCACAGCGGGTACCAGAATGACATCTCTCACAGCGTGTACCAGAATGACACCTCTCACAGCGTGTGCCAGAATGACACCTCTCACAGCGTGTAACAGAATGACACCTCTCACAGCGTGTAACAGAATGACACCTCTCACAGCGTGTACCAGAATGACACCTTAATCTCACAGCGTGTACCAGAATGACACCTCTCACAGCGTGTACCAGAATGACACCTCAATCCCACAGCGTGTACCAGAATGACATCTTAATCTCACAGCGTGTACCAGAATGACACCTTAATCGCCCCTTTTATCTATCAGAATCCGTAAAACGAGACAGGGGTTAAACTTACCCAGGGTCTCTGAGAATTACACATTCAATTTTCATGTCTGGTAAGTTATCTCCAGGATCTATTCGAGAATCAGCATTCTGGGTGAGTTGTTGAACGAGAACAGAGGCCCTATATGGGGCCTCGCTCTGGGTCTACCAGATAGATACCGTCATCGATCAAGTCTGGTAAGATCACCTCCCTCCATCAACCGGAACGACATGTGTCTGGTACATTTCTTTACCCTATATTTAATAGAACTACTAATTAAAAAAATATGTATAGAATGAAGAATTTGTAGAACTATAGCAATTTTACTGCATAAGTGTTTAATTTAGCAATGCAAACGTCATAGAGGAATATACTTGATATGTTAATAAGATCTCACATACTCGTGCGATAACCACGTTGTGATCGAACGCTTCAGAGCTGGTACGCTGGATATTCAATATATATTATAATTTTTAATGTTAATCTTGTTTAAGGATTATTGAGGAGTTATATTTACACATTTACTATCAAAACTGGCTACACAGCATCTGTTAGGATTGTGCAGTGTTTACAGAGGATTCTTTTCGAAGTGTCTTTACTTGCATTCCAGGTATACATCGAAGAAAAATTCACAAGGCTCATTAGATGTGTTCGCAATTTTGCTGCAATGGCCCGACCATGGGAAGTTTTACCTTGGAAGCCCCACGCCTTCACAGAACACCACAGTTACTTTGCTAGGATACGACACGCCGATCAAGTGGACCGCATCCGCCGCGCATGAGCAAGGAATCACTGTGCTGATTCCCGCCATACCGTTCAACAAGATGCCGTGCAACTACGCATGGGTTCTGAAGATGCAGAACTTGGCATAGACACGATGCCCTGCCCTTGGTTCTGATGATTATTAACGAATGTATACAATTCAAACATAACTGCATATTTTCTAACTACTCGTACGTGTACGAGATATGTTTTATTTATGAAAACATAATGCACGTTTTTGTATCCACGTTATACATGCACCGCACATTGTTTTGTTTTTTTATTCATTTTGAAAACTGTGTTCCTTTCTTTGAAATTATGTTTTGTGCAATTTTTGTTTCGTTTATGTAGTGGGTCTTTGCATTTAATGGATACTTATAATTATTTCTCACACATATTGTGATCGTTTCTTAAAGTTTCTTAATGAACGTGCATTTTGATATCAGTTTTAGTTTTTACATGTATCCTTGTAAACAATAAATACAAAGACGCGAATTCACATTATGAAACTATCAGAAACTTAATGAACAGCTTGTACACATTACCAAATACCGGTATTTATTATATAGATATATATATTATGACAGACGGACGGACTGACGGACAGTTCAAAAACTATATACCATCCTTCGGGGGCATGAAAACACCTAAAATACATATATAACGAGAATGTGTACAGAGGAAGCGATCGAGATGTCGTAATACTTATTCTTCCAGCAGGCAAGTATGGTCAACATCGTCACTCAATAATCGATATTTAATCAGTTTTGTAATAAATCAAACTATATAGGATTAAAATGCTGTTCTTCTTTTGTAAACCAGGTGTTGACGTATTGTCATACCGAGAGTTCCCATATGACATCGTGCGATTGTGACGTCAGAGCCATGTTGCCTAAAAAATATACAATTTGCATTACACATTTCGAGGATACAAAAATACTAATTCTATTGATGTCAACTTAAAGTGTAATTCAAGCCTTTTAACTGATCCTTAAAATGGCATGTTTACATTTTGCCGGTTATCCGATCGGTGTCGATGACAGCCGGAATCTTCAGACTCACTCGTCAGTAGCCGCAAACGTATACGGAAATATTCCCGGTGATAAAAGTCAAAGATGGCTATTCTAATGTAAATTTAGAGAGCCAGAAAAGGCGTTTTACTAACGTGAAAAAAGAATAAAATTGAGGAAAACAAGAAAAAAAAGTTATCCTCAACTGGACTCGAACCACTGAGCCTAAGAGTAAAAGTCTAACCCACTCGGCCATTCGTGCTCGATAGTGCGAAGTGTATTTTATACTTTATATAGGCAATTTTCGTACCGTCACAAAATATAACGATAACTCTACAAATTATTCAATCGTTTTGCATTTGTAACGCTTTATAATTTTCAGGTTTTAAAGTCGTCAAAATATGCATATAATGGATATTTCAGAGCATGGTAAATGTTCAGTAAATATCATAACTACAACGAACTCTGAAACAATTTTTTCAGCGTAGCTGTTTAAACCTGCTTTTCACCTTAAATGATCTTAACATAACGCCAGCGGACCCGAATGAATACACTCCATTCATTCCATTGGCTGAATCAAGCACAATCCCACCGGAACATTGGCAACAATACCGAGTCTTCGTAGTATAGGATGTAACAAAAATGCGGACATACATTTTGGCCCAGTTACAATTACGCATTACCGGTAAATTCCATCCCCAAGTCTTGAAGGGTCATAGCTGAGTGAGTAAATCTTCAGGGGAAGACGGAATGTACTATGAATAGACGCCTTATGTTGATATCACAGTCTTGCTTTCTTGATATCAAATAACGCGAATTTTAAGGAAAGAAATGAGTGAAAACCTATCGTTATAGCATAGTGTCCATTATAGAAGGGATTATTTAGCCACACGTACGCGGTCAGTTTGTCTGAAAATCTTTCTGGCACGCCAGAATAAGCTACCGACATTTGCCAGTTTGCTATAAATAAGACTGGTTGACTTCAATATTCTATCGAAAAGTATAGTGGTTTGATGTTCCATTTACAAGACACACTCAGATTTGTAAAGACACGCGTAATGCGAAAATATAATTTTCATCGTTTGAGTTTACGAATAGACTGATCCCGGAAAAGCACGAGTTTAGAAAAACCCACTAATCACCCCGGTACAAACAACGCTGGTCCATTATATCAACCAATGATAGCTTCCTTTAAATTATAACGGTTTATACGGTGTGTGATTTTGAAAGGATTATAAATGGGTCATGTTTATTTGTACCAGCAGATTAGTGTTTTTTTCCATAAAGTTGCTTTTTCCGGGATACATATTTTAGAAGCACATTATTTTCCTATGTTGCAATGTAATGAACGCTTGGACACACTGAAAGTGTGCACGAGAAAATCGACTGTGTTTGGCGGTTTTCCGTCGTTCAGATTTGGACAGTCGTACTGTAAAAACAAAGTTAAAGTTTGAATTTGATTTCTTGTTTGTACTTAATTAATAATTAAGTATTGGTTAACTTAATGATGAAAAATAAAATAGGCGTGATACTGTATATGTGTATGAATGAAATGTTTTTCATGTAGATAACATAAGTTTTGTTAATAAGTTTTTGTTGAATTATTATTGTAGAGGCCAAGAACTAAACCCAAACTGCCATCTGGCATTACCTGAGCAAGCATATATGAAAACTTCAATGAATAACCCCTTTTACGCATTAAATATAAGACATAAGGCTCATCTATTTTTTGCTCTTTATTATAGGACCTTATATAATTAAAAAAAATGGTTCTGACATATAATGTCTCGACTCCAAGCAGCACGAGCCACCTGCGATCATGGCAAGCCCAAACTAACTGCAAATAACTAACTGCACAAATAAATTGTATATGAGTGCTGACTCCGGGGGACGGCCATCAGCACTCCCAACAAAATCATATTTCCCCCCAAAAATGTGCTAGATAAAAAGCGTCCATCCGGCACTGATTGCCATATGGTCACCCAACAAAGCTGACCTAGCAGCCTATATATGCCCTCTCCTCGAAACCGGCTGGGCCAGCGATGACGGGTGGCCACTGCCAATAACCTTTGGCAGCAGGGCGGATGGACGCATGCTTGGAGTCGGAAGCAGTAAATGTTTGCTATGTTTGATGCAGACACAGTGGACTGTCCAGATTTACCGAATACAGAAAATGTATCGAACATTATATAAGACTTTTTTGTTTATTTGCAATAAGCAAGAAGATATATTGCATTTTATTTGAAATTCGTATACATCAGAAGTTAGTGGATTGCTATTTGAGGAAACGGGACATCTGCAATATGCTGCCATCGTAACTCCAGTCCAGCCTGCGCATCTGCGTAGTGTTGTCAGGATATGCATACTGAGGAGGATACTGATGAGATACCGTGCTTTTTATATCAGAAAGCGTAGCCCCTGACCAGACAGTGCAAGTGCGCAGGTTGGGTTTGAGCTCCGTGTATGTCATAACTTGTATATGTCCCTTTTGGGGAAAGAACCGGTAGCTATCCAATTGGGAAATTTGTGCGCGAAAAACCCTGAAATTGGGAAAATCCGAGTCGCGAAGACTTCATATTGGGAATTTTTTTGTATTTGATTTTTTTGCTCCTAAATACTTTAAAATTGATAATTAAATGTCGTCAAGTTGTCAATATTATATTTACGTATTTATCAAGCCAAAGACCTGCATAGGGAAACTAACTAAATGTTGCATTTTATTTATAAAAAAAAAGGGAATTCGTTTGACAGCAATTGGGAAATTTTTAGTTTTTTTTTGTTTGGGAAAGTGCCGTTTTCCGGTACTTAATAAAGAAGGAAAAAAATCGCTGATTGTCCATCAGACCATTTTTCGCATGACGCGGATGTAAAAGTGTTATTTGAATGTTTGGAAAGAAGACGGCGTCTAAATCACACATAAAATGTTTAGATGACGAAGAAATGAAGTCATACTAAGCCACGTGAGGACACATGTAATCACACGTAGTACAATTTGTGACTACGACCACTATTATGTGGTTTAATAAGCGTGCATTTCATAACAAACATTTCAAGGGGATGGATATGCGACTTTAAAAAAACACAATACGGAAACCTTTCTTTCTAATTTTATAACGTAGAACAGTAAATTTTCTACCTTTATTTCAAAGCCAGGATATACGCCGAATATATTTTTAAAGATATTTCTTGTTTCAATTTTGTCAATTAACCAAACGGGAAAACGTCTATTTAACCCATGTTTACATTAAAACCCGCTGTTTTGTGCATGTAAACCTTCAATACATCGACACATCTAACAGCGCCAGTAGGTTGTATGGCATTTATGTTTATACATTTGACTTCCCAATAACTTTAATACTAAATGGCTTTACATTACTGTCTAAAACGTACTTAAAACGCAACTACACGATCGATGTTCATGCGGTGTGTGTAACGAACCGCTTCATTGCTTATAGGCGACCGCGTCTACATGGATAGAGTTGGCTTGTATTAAACATCACATAAAATAAGACAAGCGTTTAATGAGGACATTCTCAAAAAGATACTATTTGTGAAAACGTTTACCATGCCATCGATTAGTACGATACTCGTATTTCTTGTGGTGGTACATGTCGGATATGGGGTACGATACGAGCCAAACTGGGAATCATTGGACTCCAGGTACAGAAATACACGTTAAATCGAAAGTAGAAATGTCTTATAAACACGCGCGGGTGAGTCATTTGAATTCATTGACGACTTGTGTTTCATTGCGGACACAATATTCAGTAGACTAAACAGTATTTGTTTTAAAAATAGCATAATAATGAATGATCTTTAAAAATATATGACTCTATCCTGTTTTTCAAAGCCACACAGAAGATACGATTTATAGAGTTTGTGGCAATCAGGGATAGTAATTTGCTCCGGACGGTCATAAATTCGGACATTTTAATATAAGGTTTAAAAATCAAATATTCGAATATATTCGAATAATGACAAACGAATATTCGAATATCGTTTCCAGTATTCGTTCCCATCCCTAATATAAACTGATAATTGAAAAAAAAAACACGGTATTTTACAACTTTTCTTTTCTTCGTCGTCGTGGTTGACAGTCCCTTTAAATCGAACGTGGAAATGTCTCATAAACACGCGCGGGTTAGTCATTTTTAATCGATTTTCGTGTCACTGCACCTTCGGAAAAACACCCGGAAAACTTTTAGTGTACTGATTGTTACAGCTTGGACAACCTGCACTAGTATATAATTAAAACCTATGCTGAGTTATCCCTCCCCATGAAATTAATTTGTGAAATGTACGACGGTCGAATTCAGCAGATCAACTAATATACTTCGAAAGACAAATACCTTTCCTATTCTAGCATTTTTTCCGAATATTATTCGTTTACAGTGCGAGTTTCATTGTACTCTTCAGCCATTATCGGATAACCTTGGTCTTTATGACGGTGTCGGGTACCAGGGGTTGTCTCCGGCTATCTCCAAATAGGTCATTGTGTAGTAAATCTCTCCCAGTGATACTGTAGTAGTGAATTTCATGAGGCCAGGTCGGTCAAGGTCACTGGTAATTAAAATATAATAAAATGTTTACCGCTCAATAATTTGAAGTTGGGTTGAGTCATATTCTGTAAGTTTGAGTCAGGATAGTTTCCCTACAGACTTTGCTTCAGGCTTGATTAAACTCAACTAAATTAATTGATGAATATTTAAACATTCTTGTTCCTTGACATAGTCACACATCTCGTTTTAGTGTACATTGTATTATATTTCAGCTAAAGTTGGCGCAATGATATTAGGCATTCAATTCAGCAGCTGCATAATTTATAGATAAATCTACATACAAAATGATCTCAGGCAGTTACATCGAAAGGAAGAAGCAAACATAAGCCATACAAACATCATCGATCACATTATTTCAGACCTCTACCTAGTTGGTACGATGAGTCCAAGATCGGGATATTCCTGCACTGGGGCGTATTCTCAGTGCCTAGCTACGGATCTGCGTGGTTTTGGTACTACTGGAAGACAGGTGTTAAAAGATACGTCGATTTCATGGCCAAGAACTACCGACCAGACTTCACGTACGCAGATTTTGCCCCAGACTTTACAGCAGAGCTCTTCGATCCGAATGATTGGGCCGATCTGTTCAAGGCCTCTGGGGCCAGGTAACACTATGCGTTATTTTCATGGACTAAATGTTTGGATAAGTAGGGCCAGATGGAAAACCTGTCACTGGTTTTTCCTATGTCTACAACTGTTGATAATATCAGAATATCGGGATTCCAGTCGTGTTTTTGTCGCTTTGCTTTTTTATTATTCCATGCCTATTATTCGTCTGACTTTTCATCATCAGAAGCTTGTCTTGTAACAGGAACTAATATACTTACAAATCATTAGACTTCTGAAACCAGTTGAAGGCCTGATTATTCTGTTCGTAGATACGTTGTCCTGACCAGCAAACACCATGAAGGCTTCACCAACTGGCCCTCGAAGTACTCATTCAATTGGAATTCTATGGACGTGGGGCCTAAACGGGACCTCGTGGGTAAGTAAAAACAGAACATTGCGTCATTAAATGCTTGGAAATGTGTTTAAAATAGACTACCATATACACGGTGACTTAATGTTAAGTTAAAGTTACACATATAGGTCTGCAATTAAAGAACCCTGCTCAAAGTTTGGGAAAATGTAAATTAAAAACATTCCTCCTATTTTTAACAAGCAAACATACACTCCTTTATAAGCAATAAACTGTTTGTGTATCAATTATCATAAATTAAAATAGGAAAAATTATAAAGCGGATGTAATGCTTTTGATAAATAAATTAGCAATAACGTGTATTACCAACATAGTTATTAAAGAAGTGCTAAAAAGTAAAATGCGAGAGCTTTTGCTTCGACAGACGCGTTTTTCCAAGTTCATTTTTCACCTGTTTACTGCAATAACATAATGACAAGCAACATATTAAAGACCGGAAGTTGGTCATTTTTGCTAAATGCCAACTCTTTGATATGACACAATTGTTAAATAAATCCAACCAAATTGTCTTTCAAATGAAGTTATCTTACCATTTGAACACCATCGACATTGTGTCGAGTGTATTTTTACCTTCTTTATTTATGTCAGCACACATCGCCAAACTTTTCATTAGCAATAGCAAGGTAACGACCTACACGTTAATGAGTGATCGAGAACATCCGCATATAAGGTCGATATTAAATTGAGAAGCGCTGTGAGAAAACGGAGCTTAATGATATGCGTTATGTGTCGTCTAGATAAGCGAATGCAGTCCACAAGGCTACGGAGGGACGATACTTCGCCTTGACTGGATTTTTGTTTAGAAGAGACTTCCTTTCAAGGAAACATCCAATGCAAGCTTAATGTATTGTTCTTGATAAGCCTGAACGGACCGCACCGAGAGGACACTTTACGCACATGCATTAAGCCCAGTTTTAACAGAACGCGGCCAATTTATATTTCAAGGTGAACTCGCCTCTGCAATTCGCAGCCGGACGAATATTCACTACGGTCTCTACCACTCACTGTTTGAATTCTTTCACCCGCTGTACCTGAAAGACAAAGAAAACAACTTCAAGACCAGGGACTTTGCAACGGTGGGTGGCTGCGCATGATACGTTATAACAATCACGTGAATAATGCAAATGTACCTTTTTATGACTATTGACCTCTATATGAAATCATTGATTTAACAAACGTAACAAATATATATCGATATTATTGAAGGCATATAATCAGAACTTCATATGATTTTGTAAAGTAAGGCATTTGTACATGAAAAACACAACCATATCCAGTGGCTTTTGTTGAATATCGCTAAATATTTGCTGTTTTTTATGTTCTCCTCGCATAGTTGCGGATATGTTCTATTGATTTCTATACACTCATACAGACCAAGGCTATACCGGAACTGTACGAGCTGGTGTACAACTACAAACCGGAAGTGATCTGGTCTGACGGCGACTGGGAGGCACTGGACACCTACTGGAACTCCACGGGCTTCCTGGCCTGGCTCTACAACGATAGGTCAGCATGCATAATTACACGGTATTCTGCTAGATGTATTATAGGCTCTACAACGATAGGTCAGCATGCATAATTACACGGTATTCTGCTAGATCTATCATAGACATGATACCGATAGGTCAGCATGTATAATAACACGGTATTCTGTTAGATGTATTCTAGGCTCTACAACGATAGGTCAGCATGCATAATTACACGGTATTCTGCTAGATGTATTATAGACATGACACCGATAGGTCAGCATGTATAATTACACGGTATTCTGTAAGATGTATTCTAGGCTCTACAACGATAGGTCAGCATGCATAATTACACGGTATTCTGCTAGATCTATCACAGACATGACACCGATAGGTCAGCATGTATAATTACAAGGTATTCTGTTAGATGTATTCTAGGCTCTACAACGATAGGTCAGCATGCATAATTACAAGGTATTCTGCTAGATATATTATAGATATGACACCGATAGGTCAGCATGTATAATTAAACGCTATTCTGACGGATGTATTTTAGGCTCTACAACGATAGGTCAACATGCATAATTACACGGTATTCTGCTAGATGTATTCTAGGCTCTACAACGATAGGCCAGCATGCATGATAACGCAGTATTATGCTAGATATATTCTAGGCTCTACAACGATATGGCAGCATTCATAATTACACGTTTTTCTGCTAGATATATTCTAGGCTCTACAACGATAGGTCAGCATGCATAATTACACGGTATTCTGCTAGATATATTATAGGCTCTACAAAGATAGGTCAGCATGCATAGCTACACGGTATTCTGCTAGATATATTATAGGCTCTACAACGATAAACCTGCATGCATAGCTACACGGTATTCCGCTAGATATATTCTAGGCTCTACAACGATAGGTCAGCATGCATAACAACAGGGTATTCTGCTAGATATATTCTAGGCTCTACAACGATCAGCATGCATCAGAGCGAACTATTCCACTAGATACATTTTAGGTGGTCATTGTTTTCATGTAATACATATAAATATGATGTTGAGATTATTGTTCCATTTTATATTTGATCACACTGAAAACGTTATTTACCATACTTAAACTCCACTATGTCTCAATTTCACTTCCGATATGATTCAATAAAGTTATACTTTAAAAAAAAGTTTTAATACGCTATTTATATTGTATGTGCCAACAGTCCAGTCAAAGACGTAGTAGTGACAAATGACAGATGGGGCGGTAACATCGAGTGCAAACATGGCGGATTTCTCTCTTGTTCGGATAGATTTAACCCCGGTAACGACAGTTCATACACTCATCTTAAAGACCTTGGGTCTGTCTTATAAAAGTTCTTGCCAAAGGTTTAAGTAGCGACATAATTGTGTAGCTTAAAAATAAAAGAGTTAAAGCCCCATAAACACTAAAAATCAACGAATATTTCGTAAAATATTTCGTGAAATAAAGTAAACACATAAACAATCAGTGTTCCTTATAGCAAAAAGCCAAAACTTCAACTCTAGATGTGGTCTGGTAACATAGATTTAACGAGATTCAAATTGATGGTTTTTAGCTCGACATTTCGAAGAAAATGAGAGCTATACTACTCGCCCCGGCGTCGGTGTCGCCGTTGGTTAAAGTTTTTTAATAAGGTTAAATAACTTTAACTCTATCAAAGATAATAAACTCAAACTTATAATACTTCTTTATGGCAACAAGACAATTATGTATGTCAAGTTGCATAACTCTGTCATCATTATTTTAGAGCTATGCCCCTTTTTATACTTAGAAAATTGAAAAGTTGGTTTGGTTTTGTGTTTGGGTCCATTTTATTCCTAAAGTATCAAAGCTATTGCTTTCATACTTGCAACACTTACTAACTATCATACGGGGACTGTGCAGGCAAAGTTATGTAACTCTGACTGAAATTTGAACAGAATTATGGCCCCTTATATACTTAGAAAATTGAAAATTTGGTTAAGTTTTGTGTTTTGGTCCATTTTACTCCTACAGTATCATACCTATTGCTTTCATACTTGGAACACTCGCTAACTATTATATGGGGACTGTACAGGAAAAGTTGCATAACTCTGGTTGGCATTTTGACGGAATTATGGCCTTTTTTGACTTAGTAACTTTGAATATTTGTTAAATTTTGTGTTTAAATGCACTTTACTTCTGAAGTATCAAGGCTATTGCTTTAAAACTTCAAATTCTTTCTTACTATCATGAAGGTACTGTACCTGGCAAGTTGGATTTGACCTTGACCTTTGAATGACCTTGAATCTCAAGGTCAAATATGTAAATTTTGCTTAAATTGCCATAACTTCTTTATTTAGAATCAGATTTGATTTATACTTTGACAAAACAACACTTACCTGACATAACACAATGGACTTCACCCAAACCATCCCCCACGCCCACACCCCCAGAATACCCCACCTTAATTTTTTTTTTCTCCCGGTAGGGGGGGCATATTGCAGATGAACTGTCCGTAAGTCTGTGCGTCCGTCCGAAAACTTTAACATTGGTCATAACTTTTGCAATATTGAAGATAGCAACTTGATATTTGGCATGCATGTGTATCTCATGTAGCTGCACATTTTGAGTGGTGAAAGGTCAAGGTCATCCTTCAAGGTCAAGGTCATAGGTCAAATTTTGCAATATTGAAAATAGCGACTCGATATTTGGCATTCATGCATACCTCATGGAGCTGCACATTTTGAGTGGTGAAAGGTCAAGGTCATCCTTCAAGGTCAAGGTCAATGGTCACATTTTGCAATATTGAAGATAGCAACTCGATATTTGGCATGCATGCGTATCTCATGGAGCTGCACATTTTGAGTGGTGAAAGGTCAAGGTCATCATTCAACTTCAAAGGTCAAATTTTGCAATATTGAAGATAGCAACTCGATATTTGGCATGCATGCGTTTATCTTGGATCTGGAGTGGTAAAAGGGCAAGGTCATCCTTCAAGGTCAAGGTAAAAGGTCAAATTTTGCAATATTGAAGATAGCA
The DNA here is from genome assembly GCF_020536995.1 of Dreissena polymorpha. Lineage (NCBI taxonomy): Eukaryota > Metazoa > Mollusca > Bivalvia > Myida > Dreissenidae > Dreissena > Dreissena polymorpha. Next base: position 50,044,487 of record NC_068361.1, on the reverse strand, counting down.
ACTCGATATTTGGCACGCATGTGTATCTCATGGAGCTGCACATTTTGAGTGGTGAAAGGTCAAGGTCATCATTCAAGGTCAAAGGTCAAATTTTGCAATATTGAAGATAGCAACTCCATATTTGGCATGCATGCGTATCTCATGGAGCTGCACATTTTGAGTGGTGAAAGTTCAAGGTCATCATTCAACGTCAAAGGTCAAATTTTGCAATATTGAAGATAGCAACTCGATATTTGGCATGCATGCGTATATCTTGGATCTGGGGTGGTAAAAGGGCAAGGTCATCCTTCAAGGTCAAGGTCAAAGGTCATATTTTGCAATATTGAAGATAGCAACTCGATATTTGGCACGCATGTGTATCTCATGGAGCTGCACATTTTGAGTGGTGAAAGGTCAAAGGTCAAGGTCATCCTTCAAGGTCAAAGGTCAAATTTTGCAATATTGAAAATAGCAACTCCATATTTGGCATGCATGCGTATCTCATGGAGCTGCACATTTTGAGTGGTGAAAGTTCAAGGTCATCATTCAACGTCAAAGGTCAAATTTTGCAATATTGAAGATAGCAACTCGATATTTGGCATGCATGCGTATATCTTGGATCTGGGGTGGTAAAAGGGCAAGGTCATCCTTCAAGGTCAAGGTCAAAGGTCAAATTTTGCAATATTGAAGATAGCAACTCGATATTTGGCACACATGTGTATCTCATGGAGCTGCACATTTTGAGTGGTGAAAGGTCAAAGGTCAAGGTCATCCTTCAAGGTCAAAGGTCAAATTTTGCAATATTGAAGATAGCAACTCCATATTTGGCATGCATGCGTATCTCATGGAGCTGCACATTTTGAGTGTTGAAAGGTCAAGGTCATCTTTCAATGTCAAAGGTCAAATATATGGCTTCAAAGCGTCGCAGTAGGGTGCATTGTGTTTCACGAACACAGCTCTTGTTTTTTCTAATAAATGACCACGCTCCTCCACATTATTCCCCTCTCCACCCACACACACAATTTTTTTTTGTGAAACATGGTTAAAAAAAAACAACACAAATGTTTATTATTTTATTTTTGAAAGACCGTCCAACTATCCCACCCAAGCTATTGCTATCAAACTTGAAATATAATCTTATTAGTTTGTTTTATGTTTTTAAAAATGTTCAATAGATTGTGGAAAATATACCTGAACTCATAATCGTCTATAATGTCCCACTTCTTTAATACATTAGTGATCATTATGTTTCAATTATGGTCCACTTCCAGTTAGAATATGACTATATTACCTTGACCTTATTGAATATGAACAATTTCCCCATGATAGCTTACGTTATACTGTCAAGCACTCGAAAAGTCGAGCGTGCTGTTTTCTGACAGCTCTTGTTATTCTTTGTTGGACAATATATTCCATGTGAATTTCCCGAGACGAAATCCGAACATTCACGAGCGAACGCAAGCAGGCAGCGTCGGGGGCACGCCGAAGTGCTCGTGAATAAATTATGTTAGTAATGAGCGGAACTCTAAGTTGTTCAGCAAGAAAAATCAAAGCGCTGAAGGCACTTAAGTTGTTCGCTGTTGTCCTTGATTAGCTTGTGCGCATTGCACAGGCTAATCAGTGTACACAGGCTAATCTTATTTGACCTGCATTAAGCCCCGTTTTCCCAGAAAGCAGCCGATATGTACAGATTTCAATGATAAACACTAGACTGGCCAATGTCGTTTTACAAGCTGGTATATACACCCACTGCTAGAGGGTATAAACACTCACTGCTAGAGCAGAATCCTTTTTCGGTCGAGCTACAAAGACCCGTGAAAAGGCCAGTAGGACCTGTAAATAAACTCTGATATACACACAAAACCATTTTTCGTCTGCTCAATGCAGACAGGCAGCGGTTATAGTCCCTAGCAGAGTGAGTTGTGGTTCTTGCCGTACTTAAGGCTTCTAGACACATACTGATTTGCAAAATATGCTCTGTTAATTTAGCTGGCCGCTAACGCGACCAACTAAAAACAGAGAGAGCCTGCACACATGATAGTGTATGGCGGGCAATACATAACTTTGTATATGGATAGTTTTATTTAATTTGGAGCGCACTTGCCTGTGCTTGTTATTATGTCCGCGCGTTCACTCGTATATGATCGGATATCGTCGCGGAAAATTCTGATGGATTATATTGCCACACACAATATTACAAAAAAATACTTTAGATTTTAAATAATGTGTGATGAAAGAATGGTGTTATAAAATATTCATCAACATCATCATTCTAAGTGCTGCCGTGTCACCTACCATGGCCACTGAAGTTATCTAACGGTTTAGATATTGTGTTCGTGTAATGTATGGGCTTTCAAACCTCTGACCACTTAAAGGAACGCTACAGAAGCGGAAGTGGGAGAACGCCATGACGATCGACAGATATGCGTGGGAGTACCGCAGAGATGTGACGCTGGCGGACATGCTGACCATGGAGGAGCTGCTCACTCAGGTCGCATCCACAGTGAGGTAGGGTGTTGGTTTTAGTTTAAAACTATTTATTTGAGCTCGTTGGTATTGAAAGCGTCATGTTTATTGAAACACTCTCGATTCCGTTTACTGGGTAGAACCAGTATTTGGTGTATAACGAACGATCACACAGTGGAGATCGAACCCATGACTTTCCGGTCGCTAGCGAGAGACCGTGTCCACTACGCAACGGCGATCTGAAAAATAGATGTTTGTTGTGTACTTCTTGTGCATGTACTACCGGTATATTGATGTGATACAAATCTAATCATGTCTATGTTTCACATAAACTTTTCTTATATTTCTGTGGATTGATCTTTAAGTTTGCATTTTATACATTAATTCTTGGATGTGGTCCCCTTTAGAAATTTAATTTTCATAAAGAAACTTTTTATAAAGGCCTGAATATTGTAGCTGCGGCGGGAACATTCTCATCAACGTTGGTCCCACGAAGGACGGTCGGATAGTGCCGATATTTGAGGAGAGACTCCGCAGTCTGGGGCAGTGGTTGAACGTCAACGGAGCGGCGATATACGGGACCTCACCCTGGATGTACCAGAACGACACCGTCACTAAGGATGTCTGGTAAGTTATCTCCCCTTGGATTATCGGAGACTCCGAGTATGGGTTAGTGGTTGAACGTGAACGGAGCGGCGATATACGGGACCTCACCCTGGGTCTACCAGAACGACACCGTCACTAAGGATGTTTGGTAAGTTATCTCCCCTTGGATTATCGGAGACTCCGCAGCCTGGGGCAGTGGTTGAACGTAAACGGAGCGGCGATATACGGGACCTCACCCTGGGTTTACCAGAACGACGCCGTCACTAAGGATGTCTGGTAAGTTATCTCCTCTTGGATTGTCGGAGACGCCGCAGTCTGGGGCAGTGGTTGAACGTGAACGAAAGGCGATATACGGGACCTCACCCTGGGTGTACCAGAAAGACACCGTCACTAAACATGTCTGGTAAGTATTGCTCCCTTAACATCAGCTTGGTTGGAGGTGAACTGGGAGACCAACTACGACAACTCACCCACGGTTTTACCAGAACGAAACCTTCACGACCAATGTCTGGTGAATATTTCTCCCGTTATCACCTCCAACTGGGAAATGGTTGAACTTGTATATCTGGTACGGTCCTTTGCAATTGGCCTATTATAACGACTGTTTTAACGGGTATGTCTGGTAAGAAAAATATGTGGTTTGTAACAAGTTTACTGCATTTCAATTTGATTGACTTAAGCAACACTTCATATAATTATACAAACAATTCTAAAGAAGTCTTTGTTTCTTCGATTCCATGTTAAGATTTAAAGGTTCGGTGCTGGATCTCTGGATCTTTAACGATATGCTATAATGCTTAATATTACTTTTGTTTAATGATTATTGAGAGTTTATATACGCACATTTAAAATCTGGATACAAAGCATTTAATAGCATTTGATAATATTTACAGAGAATACTTTCTTTAGTGTTTTCTTACATTCCAGGTACACGTCGAAGAAAAACTCCCAAGGCTCACTAGATGTGTTCGCCATCTTGCTGCATTGGCCTGACCCTGGGAAGTTCTACCTTGGAAGCCCCACGGCCACACTGAACACCACAGTTACTTTGCTGGGATACGACACGCCAATCAAGTGGACCGCATCCGCCGAGTATGCGCAGGGAATCACTGTGATGATTCCCGCCATACCGTTCAACAAGATGCCATGCAACTACGCCTGGGTGCTGAAGTTGCAGAACTTGGCGGCATTGCCGCTTTATCGTGATTTTGACGATTATTATAATGGCAATACATAGAAACATGAATTCCTATCTTCGAATTACTCGTTCGTTTACGAGGTATTTTTATGCCTCCGGATCGAATGATCGCGGGTATATTGTTTTTGACCTGTCTGCCTTTCATTGTATGTGTCTGTCTGTCTGTCATTGTATGTGTCTGTCATTGTATGTGTGTGTCTGTTCCATAACTTAAACCTTGGTCATAACATTTGCAATATTGATGATAGCAACTTGATATTTGGCATGCCTGTGTATCTCGTGGAGCTGTACATTTTGAGTGGTGAAAGGTCAAGGTCAATGTCATCCTTCAAGGTCAAAGGTCAAATATATGGCTTCAAAGCGGCGCAGTAGGGGGCATTGTGTTTCACAAACACAGCTCTTCTTAGTTATGAAAACACATTCCACGTGTTTGTATCCACGTTATACTTGCAACTCACTTTGTATTTTTAAATTCATTCTCAAAACTTCGTTCTTAATGTCGAAATCCTGTTTGGTGCAATTTTTGTTTCGTTTATGTAGTGACTTTTTGCATTTACTGGATACTTATAATCAGTTCTCACAGTTTACATTTTGTAATTGTTACTTGAAGTTTTTTAATAAATGTGCATTTTGATATCAGTTTTAGTTTTAACACTTATCCCTGTAAATAATAATTCAAATGAAGCGACGTTTACATTATGATACTTTTACATACTGAATCAGCGGATTGCATTTATTTTATGACAACAGGAAAAGTGTTCATGATTTTGAAATAAGAGAAATATATCGGGAAAAACTATTAAACTGTAATGATGTTTTGTTCATTTTGTGCGGTCAGTAATTGTCCCTGAATTTTAATAGTGGCCACAACTCTAAATGTTTTCAATCGGGCGTTATATAAGAGTATCGTTCTGGGAAAATTGGACTTAATGTATGTGGGTACAGTATCGTCCCAGATAAGCCTGTGCAGTCCGGACAGGCTAATCAGGTACGGCACTTAACGCCTATACGGAATTTGGTTTGAACGAAGTCTTTTTTTTAAACGAGCCTTAAGACTAAAAGCCTTAGTGGCATTCACAGGCTAATACATGACGACACTTAACGCACATGCATTCAGCCTCGTTTTCTTAGAGCGAGTGTACAGCAATTAAACAGAATGAACGCCGTGATCATATGGTAACGTGCTGGTTTCACAACCTAGTGCTCGAATGTTCGATCCAGCATTTCACCTTTACTAAGTCTTCGTTCGCATGCGATATTTAACAGGGGTAAAATTTAATTGTTGCATCACTGACGACACTAACAGCCAGGGTCGCCTCTAGAAACGTTGGAATATCATCGCAAAACAACAGGTCTTCTCGGGTAGATGACAATGGGCTTGAAAATCGAGGTCGACTAGACACAAATCAATCGCAATCACAAATGCCTATACCTTAATGAGCCTTGTGCAAAATTCATACAGACCACAGTTATCGTAAACATGAATATCATCGGCCCGAGTTATTGAAACCCGATAGTCTATTGATACAACAATAGAATATCAAGATTAAAACATAACTACACTGACTAAAACTTCTAAGCGACAAACCTTTCAAATTTGGATTGTGACGCTATACGGTAATGTTTATCTTTATAAAATTTAACATCGTTTCGTTATACTTGGGCAATCTGTCAATGCCGAGTTGGATACGAAATTTTGTTTCGGCCTTTTCCAAATTGTAAGCACTGGACACACGAGTACGAGATAATACGTATTCAAATACATGGCAACGCATTGTTTATGAGATGCGTTCATTAAAACAACACCTAAAATGTAACAAGAATGTGCACAGAGGAAGCGATCGAGTTGTCGTAAAACTTTATTCTCACACTTTCGATAGGTTTATATGCCTTTGTGGGTTAACATCGTCAATAAATAATCGATATTGAATTTTAGTTTTGCAAGAAATCAAATTATATCGGATTTAAATGCCGTTCTTCCTTTGTAAATCAGATGCTGATGCCCGGTGTTGACCTTAAAATACCGTTTGCATTACACATTTCGAGAGTCTGATGTGGTCACGTATTCAAAAATGTCACTACATAAATACACAGCAAAAGTATAAAACAAAAATACCATTGATGTAAATCAAAAAGTGTTTGTATTTTAAGCTTTTAACTGGTCCCTTAAAAGGCCTGTTATCTGGTGTCGATGAAAACCGGAATCCTCTGGCTCACTCGTTAGTTGCCACGAGCGTCTACGGAAATATTCCCGGAGGTACTCGTCAAAGATGGCTATTGTAAATTGTAATGTAAATTTAGAGAGACAGAAAAGTATTTTTACTAAAGTAAAAACAAATAGAAAAACAGTGAAAAAGATAAAATGTCTAACCCACTCGACTATCCGTACTCAATAGTGCGAAGTGTAATTTATACTTTATATAAACAATCCTCATACTTTCATAAAATATAACGATAACTCTCCAAATTATTCAATTGTTTCGCGTTTGTAACGCTTTATAATTTTCAGGTTTTTAATTCGTCAAAATGTGCATATAATGAATATTTCATAGCATGGTAAATGTTCAGTATTACTGCTTCGCAAATATCATAACTACAACGAACATTTGCAAATCTGAAGCATTTTTTTCGGCGTAGCTATATAACCCTGCTTTCCATCTTAAATGACCTTTATATAAAGCCAGCGTACCCGAATGAATACACTCCATTCATTACATTGGCTGATTTAAGCATAATCCCCTGGAACATTGGTAATAATACCGCGTCTTCGTTGTATAGGATGTAACAACAATCAGTGTAGGGAAATGCGGGCACACATTTTGGTCCAGTTACAATTACACATTACCGGTAAATTCCATCCCCAAGACTTTCAGGATGAGTGCATGGTCAGTAAATCGTCAGGGGAAGACGGAATGCACTACTAGTATCAATAGACGCCTCATGTTGATAACACAGTATTACTTTCAAAATATCAAACAAAACGAATTTTAGAGAAAGTGATGAATAAAAACCTATCGGTAAATGCCATTTGTCTTGCAATATGAAACAAAACTACCGAAATAGTATAGTGTCCATTATAGATGGGAAATCGTTTAATTATCTAGTCACACATGTGTGACGTACGCGGTCAGTTTATTTTTAAATCTTTCCTGCAAGAAAGAATAAGCTACCGACATTTGCCAGTTTGCTATAAATAACACAGTTTAACTTAAATTTTCTTTCGGAAAGTATGGTGGTTTGATTTATAAGTCGTTATGAGATTTTTAAAGACCCTCGTCATGCAAAAATATAATGTTCATCGTTTGAGTTTAGGAATTATTAGAACATTATTTTCCCATTATGCAATGTAATGAATGATTAGGCACACTAGACGTGTGCACGAGAAATTCGAGTGTGTTTGGCGGTTTTCCGTCATTTAGCTTTTGACAGTCGAACTTTAAAAATATAGTTAAAATTTAAATGTGATTTCTTTGTTGCACTTCATTAATAATTTAGGCCTTTGCTAACTTAGAGAAAAATCAAATAGGCGTGATATTGTATATGTTTAGGAATGAACTGTTTTTCATGTAGATAACATTAATTTTGTTAATATGTATTTGTTGAACTATTATATCATTTTGATGTTTGTCATGTTTTATGTAGACAGTGAACTGTCCAGATGCTTTACCAAATAGAGAAAATGTATCGAAAAATATAAAAGTCTTGTTGTATTTATTTGCAATAAGCAAGAAGATATATTGCATTTTATTTGAATTTCGTATATATCAGAAGTAAGTGGAGTGCTATTTGAGGAAACGGTACTTCTGCAATATGCTGCCATCGTAACTCCAGTCCAACCTGCGCATCTGCGTAGTGTTGTCAGGATATGCATACTGAGGAGGATACTGATGAGATACCGTGCTTTCTATATCAGAAAGCGTAGCCCCTGACCAGACAGTGCAAGTGCGCAGGTTGGGCTTGAGCCACGTATATGCCATACAAGAACCGGCATCTGTCCAATTGGGAAATTTGTTCGCGAAAAAAACTGAAATTGGGAAAATTCGAGTCGCGAAGACTTCATATTAGGAAATGTGTGTATTTGATTTTTTTGCTCCCAAATACTTTAAGTCGTCAAGTTGTCAATATTATGTTTACGTATTTCTCAAGCCAAAGACCTGCATAGAGAAACTAACTAAATGTTGCATTTTATTTATAAAAAAAATTGGGAATTCGTTTGACATCAATTGGGAAATTTTTAGTGTTTTTGTTCTGTATGAGAAAGTGTCGTTTTCCGGAACTTTATAAAGAAAGATCAAAAATCGCTGGCCGTCTGACCATTGTTCGCATGACGCGGATGCAAAAGTTTTATTTGAATGTTTGGAAAGACGATTGCGTCTAAATCACACATCAAATGTTTATATGACGAAGAAATAAGGTCATAATAAGCCACGTGAGGACACACATGATGTGATCACACGTGGTACAATTTGTCACTACGACCACTATTATGTGGTTTAATAAACGTGCACCTCATAATAAACAGTTCATGGGGTGGATATGCGACTTTTAAGTAAAATAAAACAAAACAACAATAATTAAACCTTTCTTTTTAATTTAATAACTTGGAAAAGTAAATTGTGTATCTTTATTTCAAAGCCAGCATATACGCCGAATATATTTTTAAAGATTTTTCTTGTTTCAATTTTGTCAATTAACCAAAACGGGAAAAGGTCTCTTTAACCCATGTTTACATTAAAACCCGCTGTTTTGTGCATGTACACCTTCAATACATCGAGACATTTAACAGCTACGATGGCAAAAACATTCACTCCTCTTTTTTAAATTGCACTCCTCTTTTTTCTATCTCGTTACCTCGACTTAGTAAATCGAGGCCACGACTTACTAACTCGTGGCCACGAGATAGCTATGTCGTGGCCATAAAATAGAAAACAGAGGAGTGCAAAACTACATAAAAGAGTGCAATTAAAACACGAGCGCTGCAGTCAATAAAGGAGGGATGCATTAAACAAATGATGAGAGAATTTAGTTATCTCGAGGGAACGAGTTAGTCAGCCAATCAAATTTTGCGTAATATGTGCAAATATTTTGTACGCATATATATAGCTAGCCAAAGCGGACTTTTCCTGTGATGATTACTTCCTACATTACTGTCCTAAAACGTACTTAAAAAGCAACTACATGATCAATGTGCATGCGGTGTGTGTAACGAACCGGTTCATTGCTTATACTTATAGGCGACCGCGTCTACATGGATGGAGTTGGCTTGTACTAAATATCACATAAAATAAGACAAGCATTTGATGATGACATTCTCGTAAAAGATACTATTTGTGAAAATGTTTACCATGCCATCGATGTGTACGATACTCGTATTTCTTGTGGTGGTTCATCTCGGATATGGGGTACGGTACGAGCCAAACTGGGAATCATTGGACTCCAGGTACAGAAATACACGTGAAATCAAAAGTACATCGCGAAAATAGGTGACATCACGATATACACACTATAAATAACGCAAGTAGATTGATCATATTCGAATCCAAAGTTCATATTCGAATATTCTATTTTTATGCAAAGTTGCAGTTTTCATTATAAGTCATTGCTTTGATAACAGCTTCCATCAATGAACGAGATGATAATTGGCAGACGGGATGGTATAAGGAGAGGGACCAGTCGACGATTTACTATCAATTCATAGTTTTGCAATATGTACAAACTATTGTCTTAAAAATCAGTCGAAAATTAAAGTAAATTTATTCAAAACATTTTTACATATATTGATAAACATTAAAAAATTGTGTTTCGACAGGTTTTTTAACCTCAGCGGTCAATTGTATAAACAATGGTTAATATTAACTTTAGTAACTTGATTAACGCAGTTATTTACATGGTTATGTTACCGCAAGATATTTGTATTTGTATAAACAATGGTTACTTCGTTGTAACCTAACCGTTGAAATTTGTTAACTTACCACAGTAAAATTACCAACAATGCAACCCTGAAAATGACGTCGATTTTGCGCAATTTGTCAGACGAACATTGTCCAATATGGCCTCTGACTCTGTCACAAAAGAAATAAGCGAAAAACGGGCTAAACCCTTTAGTGACCGAGAGGTGAACGTTTTTAAGAACTTAATGAAAGAAAATCTTCATAAACTCAAAGCAAACGAAAGCGGCCACTCGTTACCTAATAAATAATGGACACCATGCTCATTGTAGCTAGAAACTTGGTACAAGACATTATTTAAAGCCCCATTAACACTCAAAATCAACGAATATTTAGTAAAATATTTCATAAAATAAAGTTAACCCATACAAAATCATTGTTCCTTAAAGCAATAGCCAAAATGTGAACGCTATATGTGGTATGGTAACATAGATTTAACAAGACAGCCAGACCACATCTAGCGTTGAAATTATGGCTATTATATACGGAACACTGATTTTGTAAGGGTTAACTTTATTTTACGAAATAATTAACGAAATATTCGTTGATTTTGAGTGGTAGTGGGGCTTTAAAAGGATCTTTCCAGTTATGATGTCTACGCATTGAATCGCAAAACTCATTAATTTATCGGGATGATATAACTATTGTGGCTAGTCTACATGAGCGACACGGTAATTCACATGGACCGAAGTAGGGTGCAATGAAGCAATACAACGAAACGAACACATAATTTAAAAAAAAATGTTGTCACAAGATTTATTATCAAATCCCCGGTGAATACAGTTTCATGCTTTTGTACATATTTTCACGAAATTTATGATCGAATCCCGGCTGTATTAAATTTGAAGCAATAAAAGTGTGCGTTTTGCAACACTGCGTTTTGCAAGAAAATATCTATATTTGAAATAAAAAATGAGTAAAATAGACATAAAATAATTCTTTGGAACGAAATCACTTGCATTGAGTATCAAATTAAATGAAGTTTGTATTTAAATAGCTAATATGTATTTAATGTTAATGCCATTAAGCATTAAATATTGGGGACTTAAAATGATAACTTCATTCGTTTCAAGTTACCGAATTAATATACGTAACATCACTTAAATTATGTTTCAATTAAGCTTTAAGTAATTTAATTCTCACATAGTTGATAAGTCTACTTGTTGTTTTGTTCACTTAGCTTACTGTATCTTATACATACAGAAAACAAAACATTGTTTAAGCTTTGAAAATGCTAATATTTTTCTCGCGATTGGTTAACCTTAAATCTTAAATGCAGTCTAACAGTCTACGCTTTACATACCGGTTATGTTGCACTCGAGAAGTAGAAGTTGGTTGTCAATAGGGGGCAATAAAGGGACTAGTGATGGTAACTTTTAGCCAGACAGAGCTTAAATAGCGAATTTTATTGTGAATATATAGAACGTATTAACGAATATCTGGGCAAATTGTCTCATATCGGGACGCCGGAACAATCACCAAACTGGCGGGACTGTCCCGTCGAGATCCGATATGAATGTTTTAATTCTGTTATCCATATATCAAATCAATGATTATCTTATCAGAATTTAGTTTTTAAACTCTAAACCAATTAAATCGTTCTTAAATGGTCCTTTATCCCAGAAAAAATAGCGAAACCAAAAGCATAAATATTATCGATGGAAAGTAATCCAGATCAATTAGAAGTATTGAAATAAATAAGAATTATGGTAATGTGTTTTCCCGAATATCTAACATCTAATGAATCTCAACAGTATTTATTTAAAAAAAAGAGCATAATAATCAATGATCTTAAAAAAAATATTACTCTATCCTGTTTTTCAAAGCCGCACATAAGATACGATTTATAGAGGCATTTGTGGCAATCAGGAATAGTAATTTGCTCCGGATGGTCATAAATTCGGACATTTTAATATAAAATTTAAAAATCGAATATTCGATGATATTCGAATAATGAAAAACGAATATTCGAATATCGTTTCCAGTATTCGTTCCCATCCCTAATATAAACTAATAATTGTAAAAAACGGTATTTTACAACTTTTCTTTTCTTCGTCGTCGTGGTTGACAGTCCCTTTAAAGCGAAAGTAGAAATGTCTCATAAACACGCGCGGGTGAGTCATTTGTTATCGATTTTCGGTTCACTGCACATTCGCAAAAACACCCGGAAAACGTTCAGTGTACTGATTTTAACAGCTTGGTCAACCTGTTCTATAATATGAGTAAAACCTTAGCAGAGTTATCCTTCTTCATTTTAAGGAATTCGTGAAATACGACAGTCGATTAGTGTTTTACGGATAGCTAATGACTCAACGTAACAAAACATGAATCCAGCAGATCAACCAATACACCTCGAAAGACAAATACCTTACATATTTAAACAGTCTATTGTTGTTTATTTCCACGAATAATATTTGTTTACAGTGCGAGTTTCATTGTACACTGATTCAGCTATTAGCGGATAAAATGGCCTTTATGCCAGCACCTGCGTCAAGTATCAGGGGTTGTCTCAATTAAGCCATCATCGAATTGGTCATTGTTCAGTAAATCTTAACCGAAATACAATTTAAGTGAAATTGTATATGTGGCTTGTTCGGTTTAAGGTCACTGGTACTTAAAATATAATAAAGAGATTTCCGCTAAATAATTTGAACTTTGGTTGAGGCATGTTCTTTCAGTTTGTGTCTAGATAGCTTACATGCAGACCTTGCTTCAGTCTTGATTAAACCTAGATTGGTCATTGTCGTCTGGGGTACTACTTATATGTATCCCGGGTACTCTTAAGTATACTAAAATGTACCCCGGATACGGAAAATATACTAACACGTACCCGGCAATTCTTATGCTAAATTGGTCGCTGTCGGCATTTTTTTTTCAAATTAATTATTTTCATATTTTTGTCAATATCCTGTAAAATGGCAGCCTTATTATCGAAACTCCTACTAAAACAAGCATGTTGAGGCAGACTTGGTTCAAAGAGAATTTGTTTCGTATTCCGTAACGCGTTTTACAACATCGGATTTTGGGCGGAAATAAAACTCGGGCACAGTCTTCATTGGCTGGGTACATGTTAGTATGTTTTCCGTACCCAGTGTACATTTAAGTATACTTAAGAGTACCCGGTGTACATTAAAGTAGTCGCGAGCCGATAATAACCAATCGAGCTTGATTGATAAATATTTACAAATTCTAGTTCCTTGACATCGTCACACATCTCGTTTTAGTGTACATTGTTAAATTTTTCAGCTAAAGTTTGCGCGATGATATTGGACATTAAATTCAGCCGCTGCATAAGGCCACGACTTTTATATTTCTTGGTTTACAAAACCGCCGACCCTAATTTTTGGAAAATGGGAAAAAAAATAAAATCGGAAAATCGTCTTTTTTTTAAATATTTTATTCCCGACCGCACTGCAAAACGAGCGAAACGAGAAAAAAAACGATCCGGTTTGAGTACGGTTGCGAATAAAATAAAGTAAGTACAATCAACGATTGGTTCACATATATTCAATTGCAGAGATCGGGATATTTTTCAATGTGACACATTATGTACCAGTCCTTTTATGGGCACTTCTCAAAATTTATTTCGGGTAAAAATTACAGACAATAAGAAAATCAGCGTCAGTCAAATGTCGACCCCATCAAAATTTATTTCCGTGTCTGTGACGCAACTATATTGTTTAACATGTTAATTATATTAAACAAACCCGATAGTATTTGATAATTAGTATAAATAATCCAATAAAACACTGCCATTATTTACGATATATGTGTTTAGGAATTTTGTAAACACGTCCGCCATAGTTTATAGGAACTGTACAGAAAGTTTGGAAATCGGAACAAATCGGTATATTTCGGAAAATCATTGATAAATGTATTTGTCGTTTCAACGCTTTGGGCCGAGTAATTTCGGCAAATCGGAACTCAACTTGTGTAAAACACTAGCTCAATTAACCGCAAAACTCCGCCTCCGTTCTCTGCAAAAGATTCGAAGGCGGAGCTATGCACGTGCTTTTATTAAATTGGAGGATTGCAATTGAGAACCAAACACACAATTGATTCGGCATGTTGATTGCTAGAAAAAGGAAGCCAGTTTTTTCGGCGCGAAATTTGTCGCTTTATTGCTTCCGACAGAAAGCGGCTTTCCTTTGATGACGTCAAACTGTCAATTCACACAGACTGCACATTTTCGGAAGACTTTAACCGACTCCTTGTTTACAATTCCAGTAAAAAAAAACACTTGCTAACATTAAACTTTGGATTAAATTATCAAAATAAAGCAAAAGCGAAGTTGACAAATATGATTAAATTAATTCGCGTCAGTTCAAATAAGACGTTTTGCGTTGTAAATCAACGAGTTTTCATGACAACAACAACTTTGACAAACATTACCGCGACGACGCATGGATCGATCTACATCGATTTTTTTTTTCATGTACGATCTCATAAGTCGAGTAAGAGCAAACACATACTGGGTAATTTGTGTATGAGTAGTTTATCTTATATAAGATTTATGCAACGGGCATCGCATTGCGTAATGGTGCGCATCCAATTATGGAAATGAAGCGCAGTTTTTCGTTTTAATGGGAGAAGAACGCATGTCATGTAATGCAGTGTTTAAAATTGCCTGATGTTACATAATGTGCTGTTAGGACTCATTTTATTTGAAGATATAGATTTGTTTCATTGCATAATTTGATTTTTTGTCTCTGTGTTTAAGGTTATAAAAGATATGTTGTCTTTGTTCTGATGTTATTAGTATTAACTTTTTTTTCCAATGATGTTTTTTTTTTCTTTTTTTCGACCGCCCGATGGACCATTTTCAAAATAATTTTTGTAAACCAATAAAAAAAAAAGTCGTGGCCTAATTGTATTGATAAATCTTTTTACAAAATGATCTCAACCAGTTACATCGAAAGGAAGAGGCCGCGAACATAAGCCATACAAACATCATGGATCACATTATTTCAGACCTCTACCCAGTTGGTACGATGAGTCAAAGATCGGGATATTCCTGCACTGGGGCGTATTCTCAGTTCCTAGCTACGGATCTGCGTGGTTTTGGTACTACTGGAAGACAGGTGTAAAAAGATAAGTCGATTTCATGGCCAAGAACTACCGACCAGACTTCACGTACGCAGACTTTGCTCCAGACTTTACAGCAGAGCTCTTCGATCCGAATGATTGGGCCGATATTTTCAAGGCCTCTGGGGCCAGGTAACACTATGCGTTGTTTTCATTGACTAAATGTTTGGATAAGTAGGGTCAGATGGAAAACCTGTCACTGGTTTTTCCTATGTAACAACTGTTGATAATATCAGAAATATCGGGATTCCAGTCGTGTTTTTGTCACTTTGCTGTTTTTATTTTTCCATGCATATTATTCATTTTACTTTTTAACATAAGAAGCTTGTCTTGGAACAGGAACTAATATACTTATAAATCATTAGATTTCTGAAACCAGTTGAAGGCCTGATTATCCTGTTCGTAGATACGTTGTCCTGACCAGCAAACACCATGAAGGGTTCACCAACTGGCCCTCGAAGTACTCATTCAATTGGAATTCTATGGACGTGGGGCCTAAACGGGACCTCGTGGGTAAGTAAAAACAGAACATTGCGTAAACAAATGCTTGGAAATGTTTTTAAAATAGACTACCATATACACGGTGACTAAATGTTAAGTTAATGTAACACATATAGGTCTGCCATTAGACTACCATATACACGGTGATAAAATGTTAAGTTAATGAAACACATATAGGTCTGCAATTAGACTACCATATACACGGTGACTAAATGTTAAGTTAATGTAACACAAATAGGTCTGCAATTAGACTACAATATACACGGTGACTAAATGTTAAGTTAATGTAACACATAGACTACAATATACACGGTAACTAAATGTTAAGTTAATGTAACACATAGACTACCATATACACGGTGACTAAATGTTAAGTTAATGTAACACATAGACTACCATATACACGGTGACTAAATGTTAAGTTAATGTAACACATAGACTACCATATACACGGTGACTAAATGTTAAGTTAATGTAACACATAGACTACCATATACACGGTGACTAAATGTTAAGTTAATGTAACACATAGACAACTATATACACGGTGACTAAATGTTAAGTTTATGTAACACATAGACTACCATATACACGGTGACTAAATGTTAAGTTAATGTAACATATATAGGTCTGCAATTAGACTACCATATACACGGTGACTAAATGTTAAGTTAATGTAACACATATAGGTCTGCAATTAGACTACCATATACACGGTGACTTAATGTTAAGTTAATGTAACACATATAGGTCTGCAATTAGACTACCATATACACGGTGACTAAATGTTAAGTTAATGTAACACATATAGGTCTGCAATTAGACTACCATATACACGGTGACTAAATGTTAAGTTAATGTAACACATATAGGTCTGCAATTAGACTACCATATACACGGTGACTAAATGTTAAGTTAATGTAACACATATAGGTCTTCAATTAGACTACCATATACACGGTGACTAAATGTTAAGTTAATGTTACACATATAGGTCTGCAATTAAAGAGCCCTGTGGCAATATGTAAATTAAAAAAACATTCCTCCTATTTTTAACACGCAAAAATACACTCTTTTATATGAAATAAACTATTTGTGTATCATTTATCATAAATTAAAATAGGAAAAATGCTAAAGCGGATGTAATGCTTTTGATAAATAAATTAGCAATAACGTGTATTACCAACAAAGTGATTAAAGAACTGCTCAAAAGTAAAAGGAGAGAGCTTTTGCTTCGACAGACGCGTTTTTCCATGTTAATTTTTCATCTGTTTACTGCAATAAGATAATGACAAGCAACATATTAAATATCGGAAGCACACATCGCAAAACTTTTCATTAGCAATAGCAAGGTAACGACCTGCACGTTAATGAGTGATCGAGAACATCCGCATATAAGGTCGATATTAAATTGAGAAGCGCTGTGAGAAAACGGAGCTTAATGATATGCGTTATGTGTCGTCTAGATAAGCGAATGCAGTCCACAAGGCTACGGAGGGACGATACTTCGCCTTGACTGGATTTTTGTTTAGAAGAGACTTCCTTTCAAGGAAACATCCAATGCAAGCTTAAGGTATTGTTCTTGATAAGCCTGAACGGACCGCACCGAGAGGACACTTGACGCACATGCATTAAGCCCAATTTTAACAGAACGCGGCCAATTTATATTTCAAGGTGAACTCGCCTCTGCAATTCGCAGCCGGACGAATATTCACTACGGTCTCTACCACTCACTGTTTGAATTCTTCCACCCTCTGTACCTGAAAGACAGAGAAAACAAATTCACGACCAGGGACTTTGTGACGGTGGGTGGCTGCGCATAATATGTTATAACAATCACGTGAATAGTGCAAATGTACCTTTTTATGACTATTGATTTCTATATGAAATCATTAATTGAACTCACGTAATAAATAAATCGATATTATTGAAGGCATATACATGTAATCAGAACTTCCTATGATTTTTAAAGTAAGGCATTTGTACGTGAAAAAAACACAATTTCCAATGGCTTTTGTTGAATATCGCTAAATATTTGCTGTTTTTTATGTTCCCCTCACATTGTTGCGAATATGTTCTATTGATTTCTATACACTCATACAGACCAAGGCTATACCGGAACTGTACGAGCTGGTGAACAACTACAAACCGGAAGTGATCTGGTCTGACGGCGACTATCAGGCACTGGACACCTACTGGAACTCCACGGGCTTCCTGGCCTGGCTCTACAACGATAGGTCAGCATGCATAATTACACGGTATTCTGATAGATATATTATAGGCATTACAATGATAGGTCAGCATGCACAGCTACACGTTATTCTGCTAGATATATTCTAGGCTCTACAACGATATAGGTCTGTATGCATAATTACACGGTATTCTGCTAGATGTATTCTAGGCTCTACAACGATAGGTCAGCATGCATAATAACACGGTATTCTGCTAAATATATTCTCTATAACGGTAGGTCAGCAATTCATAGCTACACGTTATTCTGCTAGATATATTCTAGGCATGGCAACGATAGGTCAGCATGCATAATTACAAGGTATTCTCCTAGATATAGTATAGGCTCTAAAACGATAGGTCAGCATTCATAGCTACACATTATTCAGCTAGCTGTATTCTAGGCTCAACAACGATATAGGTCAGTATGCATAATTACATGGTGTTCTGATAGATGTATTCTAGTCTCTACAACGATAGGTCAGCATGCATAATTTTACGGTATTCTGCTAGATATAGTATAGGCTCTACAACGGTAGGTCAGCATGCATAGCTACACGTTATTCTGCTAGATATATTCTAGGCTTGGTAACGCTTGGTCAGCATGCATAATTACACGGTATTCTGCTAGATATATTCTAGGCTCTACAACGATATAGGTCACCATGCATAGCGACATTTTATTCTGCTGGATATATTCTAGGCTCTACAACGATATAGGTCAGCCTGCATAGCTACACGTTATTCTAATAGATATATTCTAGGCTCTACAACGATGGGTCAGCATGCATAGCTACACGTGATTCGGCTAGATATATTTTAGGCTCTACAACGATAGGTCAGCATGCATAGCTACACGTTATTCTGCTAGAAATATTCTAGGCTCTACAACGATATAGGTCAGCATGCATAGCTACACCTGATTCGGCTAGATATGTTCTAGTCTCTACAACGATAGGTCAGCATGCATAGCTACACGTTATTCTGCTAGATATATTCTAGGCTCTACAACAATATAGGTCAGCATGCGTGATGACACGTTATTCTGCTAGATGTATTCTAGGCTCTACAACGATATGTCAGCATGCATAGCTACACGTTATTCTGCTAGATGTATTCTAGGCTCTACAAAGATATAGGTCAGCATGCATATTCTGCTAGATATATTATAGGCATGACAACGATAGGTCAGCATGCATAATTACACGGTATTCTGCTAGATATATTATAGGCATGACAACGATAGGTCAGCATGCATAATTACACGGTATTCTGCTAGATATATTATAGGCATGGCAACGATAGGTCAGCATGCATAATTACACGGTATTCTGCTAGATATATTCTAGGCTCTACCACGATAGATCAGCATGCATAAATACACGGTATTCTGCTAGATATGTTATAGGCATGGCAACGATAGGTCAGTATTCATAATTACACATTATTCTGCTAGATATATTATAGGCTCTACAACGATAGGTCAGCATTCATCTGTACGAACTATTTAACTAGATACATTCTAGGTGGTCGTTGTTTTAAGTTTTACATATATATAAATACGATATTGAGATTATTGTTACATTTATTTTACATTTGATCACACTGAAAATGTTACTTTACCATATTTAACATCCACAATGTCTAAAAATTTTTATCAAAATTGAAATTGCACTGTTATCAGGTATGTGTATATATTTGATATTCATTATGATGCAATAAAATTATACTTATAATACAATATTCAAATGCTATGTGCCAACAGTCCAGTCAAAGACGTAGTAGTGACCAATGACAGATGGGGCAGTAACATCGAGTGCAAACATGGCGGCTTTCTCTCTTGTTCGGATAAATATAACCCCGGTAATACCAGTTCATACACACATCTTAAGAACTCGTGGTCTGTCTTATAAATGTTCTTGCCAAAAGTTTTAGCAGTGGCATAATTTTGTAGCTTAAAAATAATAACTTTAATAATCAGTATTTTCCTTAAGTGGAGAACATGTGAAAGATACAAAAATCTTCAATTTCTGATATAAGTTAATAATTATCATCTTGGTGTTAAGCATACATGCTTCTTCATAAAATGCATCTTCTTGTTTATTTGTAAAAATGACAATTTTTTGGAATAATACTTAAGATTTTGAATAATGTGTGATGAAAGCATGGTGTTATAAAAAAAATCACCAACATCATCCTGTAAAGTGCTACAGGTGTAACCTACCATGGCCATTGAAGCTGTATAACGGTTTGTGTATAGATATTGTGTTCGTGTGATATTTGGACTTTCAAACCTCTGACCGCTTGAAGGAACGCTACAGAAGCGGAAGTGGGAGAACGCCATGACGATCGACAGATATGCGTGGGAGTACCGTAGAGACGTGACGCTGGCGGACATGCTGACCATGGAGGAGCTGCTCACTCAGGTCGCCTCCACATTGAGGTAGGGTATTGGTTTTAGTTTCAACATGTTTATTTGAGCTCAATGATAATGAAAGCGTGATGTTTATTGACACACTCTCGATTCCGTTACTACCCAGTAGTTGATGTCTAACGAACGCTCACACACTGGAGTTCGAATCCATAACTTTCCGGTCGCTAGGGGGATACCATGTCCACTACGCGACGGCGACCTCAAAAATAGATGTTTTTATGCCCCCTTACGAAGAAAAGGGGGTATATAGTTTACGCACTGTCCGTCAGTCTGTCAGTCTGTATGTCTGTCTGTCAGTCTGTCTGTCAGTCTGTCAGTCTTTCACACTTTTCGTGTCCGCTCTCTAATTCAAATAGTTTTCATCCGATCTTTACCAAACTTGGTCAGAAGTTGTATCTAGACAATATCTAGGTCAAGTTTAAATATGGGTCATACCGGGTCAAAAACTAGGTCACGGGGTCACTTAGTGCATTTCAAGGATTTAGCATGGTGTCCGCTCTCTAATTGAAGTAGTTTTCATCTGATCTTTACCAAACTTGGTCAGAAATTGTTTCAAGACAATATCTAGGTCAAGTTCGAATATGGATCATGCCGGGTCAAAAACTAGGTCAGGGGGTCACTTAGTGCATTTCAAGGATTAAGCATGGTGTCCGCTCTCTAGTTTATGTGGCTTTCTGATTTATTTGATATTCTAAGACATTTTTATGCCACCGAAGGAGGGAATATAGTGATCGGACTGTCCGTCCGTCTGTCCGTCCGTCTGTCCGTCACACTTTGCGTTTAGATTTCAAAAAATGCTCATAACTTCTATGTCGCTTCAAATAGCAATTTCATATTTGGCATGCATGTGTATATGGACAAGGCACGCACACACATTTTGACCCCTGTGACCTTGACCTTGAACTTAGGGTCCGCGTTTAGGTTTCGAAATCTGCGTTTAGGTATCGAAAAAAGCTCATAACTTCTACCAAGCGTTTTTAGGGGGCATAAGTGATCCTATGGTGACAGCTCTTGTTTATGAAGATCTTGTGCATGTGCTTTAAGGATGTGATACAATTTTTATCATGTCTATGTTTCACACAAACAATTATTACGTTTATGTGTATTGATCGTTAAGTTTGCATTTTATACATTAATTATTGGATATGGTCCCCATTAGAAATTTTATTTTCATAAAGAAACTATTTATAAAGGCCTGAATATTTTAGCTGCGGCGGGAACATTCTCATCAACGTTGGTCCCACGAAGGACGGTCGGATAGTGCCGATATTTGAGGAGAGACTACGCAGTCTGGGGCAGTGGTTGAACGTGAACGGAGAGGCGATATACGGGACCTCACCCTGGATCTACCAGAACGACACCGTCACTAAGGATGTCTGGTAAGTTATCTCCCCTTGGATTATCGGAGACTCCGCAGCCTGGGGCAGTGGTTGAACGTGAACGGAGCGGCGATATACGGGACCTCACCCTGGGTCTACCAGAACGACACCGTCACTAAACATGTCTGGTAAGTTATCTCCCCTTGGATTATCAGAGACTCCGCAGTCTGGGGCAGTGGTTGAACGTGAACGGGGCGGCGATATACGGGACCTCACACTGCGTCTACCAGAACGACACCGTCACTAACCATGTCTGGTAAGTATTGTTCCCTTAACCCCAGCTTGGAACAATGGTTGGGGATGAACGGACGGACCAACTACAACACCTCACCATGGGTTTACCTGAACGAAACCTTCACCACCAATGTCTGGTGAATATTCCTCCTGTCATCACCTCCAACTGGGAAATGGTTGAACTAATATGTTTGGTACGGTCCTTTGCAATAGATCTAAAATAACGACTGTTTTAACAGGTATGTCAGGCAGGAAGAATATGTGGTTTGTAACAATTTTACTGCATTTCAATTTGATTGACTTATGCAACGCTTCATAGAATTATACAAATAATTTTTAAAAAGCTTTTGTTTCTACGTTTCCATATTATGATTTACAGGTTCGGTGCTGGATCTCTGGATCTAGAACGATATGTTATAATGCTTAGTATTACTTGTGTTTAAGGATTATTGAGAGTTTATAAACGCACATATAAAATCTGGTTAAAAAGCATCTAATAGCGTTTTATAATGTTTGCAGAGAATACTTTCTCTAGTGTTTTCTAACATTCCAGGTACACGTCGAAGAAAAACGCACAAGGCTCACTAGATGTGTTCGCCATCTTGCTGCAATGGCCCGAACCTGGGAAGTTCTTCCTTGGAAGCCCCACACCCACACAGAACACCGAGGTCACGTTGCTGGGTTACCACACGCCGATCAAGTGGACCGCATCTGCCGCGCATGCGCAGGGAATCACTGTGCTGATTCCCGCCATACCGTTCAACAAGATGCCGTGCAACTACGCCTGGGTGCTGAAGTTGGAGAACTTGGCGTCATTGCCGCGTCATTATGCTCTTGACGATTATTAACATAGTCTAGTAGGAACGGAGGTCCACGGTGCATGATTGGAACCTTTTTTAAATATGCTGATGATGTTCTACATTGTCTTGGGTAAAAGAAAAAGTTTGCTCCCGAGAAAATTGTTATGCCCAAGGGGTCTAAATCCAAGATGGCCGACCAAAAACATAGGAAATACAGTTTTTTTGAAAATGACACAAACAACATATATTTTCCATGATTTTGGTAAGCTCTTTAATTTAAGCAATTGAGAACATATTATTCTTTTTAAAAAATAAGTTTTTTGGTGAAATATTAAACATTGTATGAAAGAAATGACTATATCAATGAGAAAAAGGTACAAAAAACATGTGTTTTTGTGCTAATGACATGTTTCAATTTGTACCTGAAAAACCTGAGTACCTGAGTTTAGATACAAGTATCATTCTAACTACATTTATGCGCACCTATGGGACTAAGGAATATAAATATATAATATTTCATGTGAATATGATAATATAAGTGTGATTTGTAGGACAAGAAAAGTGGGTGGGGGAAATTAAAAATATAAAGAAAAAATACCTTATGTGCATATTGATATATTTTGAGATATACTAGGCTTGTCAACTTGTTATGTTTATGTATTTGGATATTTTTGCTACTTTTAAGTGCATGCACTTTGTTTTATAACATAAAATTCATTTCTCTAAATTATAAAAGTAAAAATTAAAGATAAAAAATCATATATCAACAAAGGATTTTAAAATCTCTCACATTGAGCTCTAGTAGTATCAGGGGCTCACGCTGCATGATTCTAAGATTGTATTTGAAAATGCTGATGATAATCTACATTGTCTTGGGTAAAATAATATTTTTGTTCCCAAATTTTCGTTATGCTCACGGGGTCTAAATCCAAGATGGCCGCCAAGATGGCCGACCAAAAACCTCGAAAATACAGTTTTTTTCGAAAATGAAACAAACAACATATATTTTCTACGATTTGTGTAACCTTTATAATATAAGCAATGAAGAACATATTACATTTTGTATTCTTATTAAGTTATACATTTAAACATGAATTCCTATCTTCGAACTTCTCGTCCGTGTACGAGATATTTTA
The DNA here is from genome assembly GCF_020536995.1 of Dreissena polymorpha. Classification (NCBI taxonomy): domain Eukaryota; kingdom Metazoa; phylum Mollusca; class Bivalvia; order Myida; family Dreissenidae; genus Dreissena; species Dreissena polymorpha. Next base: position 50,020,492 of record NC_068361.1, on the reverse strand, counting down.
TGTTATGAAAACACATTCCGCGTGTTTGTATCCATGTTATACTTGCAACTCACTTTGTATTTTTGAATTCATTCTCAAAATTTCGTTCTTAATGTTGAAATCCTGTTTTGTGCAATTTTTGTTTTGTTTATGTAGTGACTTTTTGCATTTAATGGATACTTATAATCTGTTCTCACAGTTTACATTTTGTAATTGTTTCTTAAAGTTTCTTAATAAATGTGCATTTTGATATCAGTTTTAGTTTTAACACTTATCCTTGTAAATAATGATTCAAAAGAAGCGACGTTCACATTATGATACTTTTACATACTGAGTCAGCGGATTGCATTTATTTTATGACAACAGGAAAAGTGTTCATGATTTTGAAATAAGAGAAACGTATCGGGAAAAACTATTAAACTGTAATGTTTTGTTCATTTGGTGCGAAAAGTAATCGTCACTGAATTTTATCGTGGTCACAACTCTAAGCGGGCGTTTTATAAAAGTATCGTTCTGGAAAAAAACGGGCTTAATGCATTTTAATAAAGTATCGTCCCAGATAAGCCTGCGCAGTCCGGACAGGCTAATCAGGTACGACACTTAACGCCTTTACGGAATTTTGGTTTAAACGAAGTCTTTTTTTTAAACTGAAATCCAGTTTTCAGGCGGAAAGTGTCGCGCCTTAAGACTGATAGCCTTAGTGGCATTCACAGGCTAATACATGACGACACTTAACGCACATGCATTCAGCCTCGTTTTCTTAGAGCGAGTGTACAACAATTAAACAGAATGAACGCCGTGATCATATGATAACGTGCTGGTTTTACTACCTAGTGGTCGCAAGTTCGATCCATCACTTCACCTTCATTACTTCATTCATTCTTCGTTCGCATGCGATATTTAAAAGGGGCACAATTTGATTGTTGCTTCACTGACGGCAAACAAGCCAGGGTCGCCTCTAGAAATGTTGGAATATCGTCGCAAAACAACAGGTCTTCTGGGGTAGATGACCACACGCTTGAAAATCCAGGTCGACTAGATACAGATCAATCGCAATCACAAATGCCTCTACCTTAATGAGCCGTGTGCAAAATTCTTACAGACCACAATTATTCACATTCATGAATAACATCGGACTGGGTTGTTGAAACATAACTACACTTAAGAAAATATATAACCGTCCACCTTGCAAATTGGGATTCCGATGCTATACGGTAATGTTTATCTTTATAAAATGTTGCATCGTTTTGTTTTACTTACGCAATCTGTCTATGCCCGATTTGAAACACAATGTTGTTTCGTCCAGGGTAGTCAAGATCAAGGACAGTTCTAGGACAATAGATAGTGTAGATTACCATGAATATCTTATACATTAAATTTGTTTTGTGTAAAGAAACGACCAGTGTCATGACCAGTCGAAAAATATAGGACATATCATTTCGTGATGCTGAGATAAGCAGATTGAACACGAACAAAATCAGTTCATACATATCAAAGATGACCTGTTTGTTATTGGTTACTTAGTGCTGAAAGGAACGCGAATCGTTATCCCGCGAGACTTACGCAAACGCATATTAGACTTAGGTCACATAGGTCATCCGGAAATCGTGTCGATTTAAAGCAACTTGAGGACCAAAGTATGGTGGCCGGGTATCGATAAAGAAATTGAAATTTCTGTAAGACTTTCTGATATGCTTTTTTAACTTATTTTTTTTAAGGCTAGCATTCGTAATAATGGAGTGATACTATATTATTTGATAATTGCACTTAGACTACAATAAAAACATAGTGGGGCACATATTCAGATTAATGGCTGTGTAAATGTGTTCAGATCTGTAACAAATACATTGAAGCAGTCAGTTTAATGATGTCATACGCAAATATAGTGAGCTGGTTTTTGTAGCAGAACGTGCTCTAGGAAAACAAGTTTCCCTTTACGATGCTGAATTTATAAAATAACCTTATTATTCACGCAACTTATAATGGTCGAAACATATACAAACTATTACTAGTGATGAAAGATTTGAAGTCAACTTAGACGCTTTTAATCCGGTAAGCCGGTCAGTTAACATTATGTTGGTTATCCGAGCGTCAGTTGCCGCTAACTTCCAGAATTACTAGAATCATTCCCAGTCAAACATGGCAATACTAAATATAAATTTGGAAAGCGAGACAAGGCTGGCTGCCTGTTTCCTTCAAAGGAACTTTTTCGCTCTTTCAAGCTTGTAAATATTCCCAGTAGGTGTTCATTCACACTTGATGGAATGTCAAATGCTGCCACTATTATTTTAAACGACAAATAGCAACACATTTAAGAAAATATACATATTCAGTATATATTACATAATTCTTAAACTAGATGTTATTTTCGTGAAGGCAAATTATATACAGGTATATTAAAATTAGCTCTGTAATTAAAATCTCATATTTTCGTGGCTAATTCACATGGAAAGCGACTGAGTTGAGTCCAATTACTATTTTCAGCAAGTAACCTTATGACGTTCAGTGCTTTGATTTATGTTTACCTTACAACCCGCTGTTTTATGCATTTAAAACTTCAATGTCTATGCACTCATCTAGCAGCGCCTGTAGGCTGTATTGCAGTCACGTTTAAACATTTACATTTCAAATAACTTGAATACTAACTTGCTAAACATAATTTTCCTTTAACGTACAGAAAAAGCAACTACACGATCGATTTGCAAGGTGTGTGCGCAACGAACCGGATCATTGCTTTCAGTTTCAGGCTATCGTGTTACATGAATATATTTTTGTCCGGGTTTTTTGTACTGAATGACACAGAAATAGGTTTATGACATTCGCGCAATAGAGCACGTTTACCATGCCATCGACGTGTACGATACTCGTATGTCTTGTGGTTGTACAGGTCGGATATGGAGAACGATACGAGCCAAACTGGGAATCCTTGGACTCCAGGTACAGAAATACACGTTATATCGAAAGTAGAAATGTTTCATAAACACGCGCGGGTGAGTCATTTGAATTGACATGACGCCTTATCTATGATCGCTCCGCCCACTAGAATTGATCCACCAATCAGCGATCGATTAATCGGGCGCACTCGTTAGCAACGACCTGTCCGCCATTTTCTAGACAAGCTACATGTTTAGGTTCACTTTTATTCTAACGAGTTTCTTTTGTTTTCCTCTTTAAAAAACGATTAAAAATGGTTAAACGGTGTCAATGGGGATTATGTAACTCGGACAATCGATATCCTGACAGATTAATTGGTGACATTGAACTTATTTCGTTTCCAAAGCCGAAAAAAGATTGACAAGAGCGAGTGGAAGCTTCAAGAATTACCGAGATCCCCTTTATAGAACAGTAATTTATTTCACAAACTTGAAATGTCATATAAGCAATAACTAAGCATTATAAAGTATGTATTATGTCACGTGTGCATGTAAAATAATTGAGATTTTTGGTACCCAATTCGTGTAACTTTACGAAATCCCCGTAAAAAAATCGCGTTTCTGTGTGTGTCAGAAACAAGTGAAAACCATTTTGTTATTATTTTAATAAAGACGTATCGATAAATGCTATTGTAAAAGAGTTATTATTACTGATATTAGTTACCCAATAAATGCAGTAACTTCGGGGAAGTCGGTATCTGCGCGAGCGTCTGATATTGGTAGCCTTATTAATTTATAATAGCCTGACCGTATTCCATTTCGTACAACGCTAATTTTATATCAGACAATGTCCAAACTTACTGTGTTGTTTTTGCGCTTTAAATTATAGTGGTTGATAAATGTCCCATAAGCAATGTTTAATATGATTAATATCACTTTTATACGCAATAACATGTGGGATTGAGGTACCCACCCGGCGTCAGAAAGCGCGTAAAACTTCACCGAATTCCCAGTTATAAAGCGCTATTTCGTGTCAAATACACGGGTAGGGGGAATGTTTCGGTAATAATTTTGTTATTAACACGGGTAAATACCGGTGAAGTGTTAATATATTGCAAATACCACCATTACACGTAATAACGGGTTCGATTTCGGTAAGCGCGCAAGCGTTTGAGAGCGTGTTTAATGTACCGATTTACCCGTTATAAATAGCTGATGTTCTCTTTAATCGTATATTTTTTGCATTTGCAGAATAACTAAATGGCATCAACCCCTTTACAAGTGTAATATGGTGTTAAACAAGTCCATAAAATCATCCGGAATATCGCGTAAATCTATATGCAGTCTATAGGCAAAGAAGCCATTTTGGTGCTAGCTTGTCTAGGTTTTCTTCCCGCTGAGCCACGTGATTAAGTGGGCGGAGCGATCACTGATAAGGCGTCATGTCAATTCATTAACGACTTGTGTTTCATTAGAACGTTCAGTGTGAGGATTGTAACAGCTTGGACAACCTGTACTAGTATATCATATAATCTATGCAGAGTTATCCCTCCAAATGAGATGTCATGAATTCATGACGGGTAATATTAAACATGTATCCGTATATTTTAGCTCGACTATTCATCGAAAAGTCAGAGCTACTCTAGTCACTCAAATGTAGGCGTTTCCTTAATGCTCCGTTCAAGATAAACTTGCAACATCTTTGTTTCTCTGTTTCTACAACAGGTAATATGCAGTTGAAACGTCACTAGTGTTCGGGGTCATTGAGTGAGGTCACTGATAAAGTTCCATAATTGTGACTTGTAATTTACTAGGTAGCTGAATTATGCCCATTTTTCTACTTTGATATATGGTTTAGCTAAGTTTGAAACATTTCCATATTACTCTTTCTAGTACAGATTAAAACATGTGTTCAGGGTCATTGTGTGAGGTTCACGTTCAATAACTTTGATCTGCATTTTATCAGAATTATTCCCCCTGTTTATACTTTAGATTTTAGAGATTTGGTTAAAGTAAGGTTAAGGTGCAAACTCGCATTATCGCTGTTTCTACTTTACTTGAGGTATGCAATAGAAATTTCACCCATGTTTTCAGGGTAATTATGTGAGAATACTGACCAAGTTCCAAAACTCTGATCAGCAATTTAGCATAATTCTGTCCCCTTTTTACTAAGAAATTAGGTTTAGCCCATATTACTGTTTGCACTACAGATTCTCATTTCAAACTTCGCACATGTGTTCGGGGTCATTCTATGAGGTCGCTGACCAAGTTCAATAACTCTGATCTGCAATTAGCAGAAGTATTGCCCTTTTTATGTCCCCCACCACTATAGTGGGGGACATATTGTTTTTGGCCTGTGTGTTGGTTTGTTTGTTTGTTTGTGTGTTTGTTTGGTCAAACTTTAACATTTTGCAATAACATTTGCAATATTGAAGATAGCAACTTGATAGTTGGCATGCATGTGTATCTCATGGAGCTGCACATTTTGAGTGGTGAAAGATCAAGGTCAAGGTCATCCTTCAAGGTCAAAGGTCAAATATATAGCTTCAAAGCGGCGCAAAAGGGGACATAGTGTTTCTGACAAACACATATCTTGTTGTACTTAAAATTAAAACTTAAATTCTGGGTAACGCTTACGTGGAAAACACTTCACATGCCTTTTTTACTACCGAAATAAAGCGTTATATATGTGGCCATGGTCTTTATGAACATTCGCTTACCAAGGCCTACAACTGTGACCAGCTTTTTTAGAGGGGCGTGGCCCGTTTTGTTTGTAAACAAGTCCGGAAAGATTTGCGTGCATGTTAAAAACCAGGTTGAAGATTACATGCAGCAAGCATATATCTCTGTATCTACTACAAGTATTAAATTGAAACTTCACATATGTTTTTAGGAGCATCATGCGAGGTGACTGGCCAAGGGGCATAGCTTTTGGGTGCAATTAAGCAGAATTCTACCACTTTCGTAAAAAGAAAAATATATATTAACGTTTGCATGAAACAACTTTACATCTCTATGTCTACTTAAGATACTAAAATATATGTGTTCATATTTTTTATAAACCGTTACTATGTACTTACAAACGTCACTAGCCTTTTATACTTAAAAGTCAGATTAAGGTTTGCGTACAAGACGAAATTCATTTTAAAGTTTGCATGTAAGAATACATATCTCTGTAAATACTACAGTCTAAAGGATCATCATGTGTGGCCATCGACCAAGGCCCATTACTCTGAGCTGCAATTTAGCAGAAGTATGCCGATAATTGTACTTTCAGGTAACATGTAACCCTAGCATGTGGTTCCATTTAAGGGCAGTTGGGTCAAGGTCAAGTTCTCTTTTGCTTAAAAAAAGATGTAACGTGTTCGCTTTATACTTTCGCTAAAGATGAAGATATCGTGCTGAATTTTTGTTTGTAAGAAGGTTACAGGCTGACCTAGTTAGGGCCGTCATTTGGAGCATTTTGGGTCAAGTTCAGTGTTTCTAACATTAACAAAAGTGTTTTCGCTCGATAATTTAGTTTGGATGGATGTATTCTGTTGTAATTTTGTTTTAAGTTAGCGTACATACAGACCCAGGGTGAAAGTGTATATAGGGCCAGTTGGGTCAAGATCAAACGTACTAAAAATATTTTCAGTTTGGTGTGAGGTATTTTCTGTAATTTTCTTTTTAGGTAGCTTACATGTACCCCTTGCTTCACACTTGATTAAATGCAACATAATTTATTGTTGAATAGTTACAAAATCTAGTTGATAGCCATCGTCACATGTCTTATTTCAGCCTATAAATCTTAAGCTTCCATTTGTTCAATTCTACTTGGCATTAGAATCTGCCGGTGCATACATTTCGCGATAAATCTAGATTATGAATGATTTCCGTCAGCTACGCCGAAAAAAACAAAAACGAAACTAATAAAAACAAAAACAACAAAAACAGCATTTCTTCAGACCACTTCCCAGTTGGTACGATGAGTCGAAGATCGGTATATTCCTACACTGGGGCGTATTTTCCGTGCCTAGCTTCGGGTCTGCGTGGTTGTGGTACGAATGGAAGCAGGTGTGCCAAAATACGTCGACTTCATGGCCAAGAACTACCGACCAGACTTCACGTACGCAGACTTTGCTCCAGACTTTACGGCAGAGCTGTTCGATCCGAATGATTGGGCCGATATTTTCAATGCCTCTGGGGCTAGGTAACACTATGCGTTGTTTTCATTGTTAAAATGTTTGTAAAAGTAGAGCCAGATCGACACGTGGTTTCCACGTGTCTTCAACTGTTAACGAAATCTTGCCTTTTCAGATTCAATGAGTATTATTTTTGAGGTACTCTATCATGTTCCTAGATACGTTGTCCTGACCAGCAAGCACCATGAGGGCTTCACCAACTGGGCTTCGAAGTATTCATTCAATTGGAATTCTATGGACGTGGGGCCTAAACGGGACCTCGTTGGTGAGTGAAAACACTGCACAGCTTCAACAAATGCTTGGAAATGTGTTTTTATCTCGGCGTTTTGGAGGTATTGCCATAGCCAGCTCGTCGTGTCGTCCGCCGTCCGACGTCCGCCATCCGACGTCCGCGTCGTGCTAAAACTTTAACATTTTGTTAAGGTTTTGGGCATTGGCTCTAAACTCAAATTGCTTCCACCTACAACGTTGAAACATCATAATTATGTAGATGCACATTGATGAGTTCTACACGCCACACCCATTTTTGGGTCATTAGGTCAAAGGTCAAGGTCACTGTGACCTTTAAAAAAAAATTCTGACAAGCTTTCATTTATTCAAAACTGCACCCGTAGCCGAGCGTGGCACCCGTTATGCGGTGCTCTTGTTTAAAGAATGCCATACGCAGGGTGACTTAAAGTTAAGTAACTCATATAAACTGCACTTAAAGAAACTTGTTCACAGTTTGGAAACAGATTTTCAACAAAAATATCACGAAAGATTTCATAATATTTACATTATATTAAAAACAAGCGAACTACCATGACTAACAAAAAATATAGGTTCGTTTATCGGTAATCATCATTCGAACTCGGAGAAATAATAAAGCGTTTGTAACGCTTTTTGTCCCCTACCGGTTTCACCGGAGGGGACTTATGGTTTGCGCTATGTGTGTCCGTGAGTCCGTCACACTTTTCTGGATTATGCGATACCTTTAAAAGTTCTTCATATTTTTATTTCATGAAACTTGAAACATAATTAAATGGCAATATGGACATTATGCACGTCATTTCATTTTGTTCCTACGTCAAAAATTCTGGCTGCTATGGCAACAATTTTTTTTTTTAATCTGACAATGGTGGAGCCGGTAGGGGACATATATTGCTTCGCAATAGTCTTGTTATCTATAATTTAGTAAACAGTGTATTAAAAAAAACGATAACAGTTCTGTTCAAGATTCAAAAAGTGCGTGGTGTATTGCTAGATCGTTAGCGTTTTATTCGAGAGATCCAAGACTCGGGCCACTTATTTTTAGCTCATCTATTTTTTGAAAAAAAATTATGAGCTATTGTCATCACCTTGGCGTCGGCGTCGGCGTCTGCGTCGGCGTCTGCGTCGGCGTCGGCGTCCGGTTAAGTTTTGCGTTTAGGTCCACTTTTCTCAGAAAGTATCAATGCTATTGCATTCAAACTTGGTACACTTACTTACTATCATGAGGGGACTGGGCAGGCAAAGTTAGATAACTCTGGCGTGCATTTTGACTGAATTATGTGCCCTTTTTATACTTAGAAAATTGAAAATTTTGGTTAAGTTTTGCGTTTAGGTCCACTTTTTTCAGAAAGTATCAATGCTATTGCATTCAAACTTGGTACACTTACTTACTATCATGAGGGGACTGGGCAGGCAAAGTTAGATAACTCTGGCGTGCATTTTGACAGAATTATGTGCCCTTTTTATACTTAGAAAATTGAAAATTTTGGTTAAGTTTTGTGTTAAGGTCCATTTTATTCCTTAAGTATCAAAGCTATTGCTTTCATACTTGCAACACTTACTAACTACCGTAAGGGGACTGTGCAGGCAAAGTTATGTAACTCTGACTGGCATTTGGACGGAATTATGGGCCCTTTATACTTAGAAAATTGAAAGTTTGGTTAAGTTTTGTGTTTTGGTCCACTTTACCCCTAAAGTATCATAGATATTGCTTTCATACTTGGAACACTCGCAAACTATCATAAGGGTACAGTAAAAGGACAAGTTGCATAACTCTGGATGTCATTTTTACGGAATTATGGCCCTTTTTTGACTTAGTAACTTTGAATATATGGTTAAATTTTGTGTTTCGATCCACTTTACTTCTTAAGTATCAAGGCTATTGCTTTCAAACTTCAAATACTTTCATGCTATCATGAGGTTACTGTACCTGGCAAGTTGAATTTTACCTTGACCTTTGAATGACCTTGACTCTCAAGGTCAAATTATTAAATTTCTCTAAAATTGCCATAACTTCTTTATTTATGATTAGATTTGATTGATACTTTGACAAAACTACTCTTACCTGACATACCACAATAGACTCCACCCAAACCATCGCCCGTGCCCCCCCCCCCCTCAACCCCCCCCCCCTATTTTTTTTTTTTTTTTTTTTTTTTTAAGATCATCTCACAAATGACCACCACACCCTCACACTTTACCCCCCCCCCACCCCACCCCCTCCCCAATTTTTTTTTAAACGGTTAAAAAACAAAACTATTTATTTTGATTATTTTATGTTTGAAATACCGTCCAACCATCGCACTCAAGAATCCCCCCCCACCCCCCCTCCCCCCACCCGAATCCACCCCCCCATTTTTTTTTTTTTTAAGATCATCTCACAAATTACCACCACACCCTCACACTATACCCCCCCACCTCACCCCCCCCCCCAATTTTTTTTTATGAAACGGTTAAAAAACACAAATATTTATTTTTATTATTTTATGTTTGAAATACCGTCCAACCATCGCACCCAAGAATCCCCCCCACCCCCCCCCTCCCACCCCCCCACCCCCCCACCCCCGATTTTTTTTCCTTTTTTTCGCATTTTTGGAAGAAAATGTAATAAATGTCCACACCCCCACACAATGCACCGCTCTTCACTCCACCCCTCCCTCCTTTGTGATTGAAAATGAGAGTCCCTTCACCTTTAAAAAGAAAATAGATGAGCGGTCTGCACCCGCAAGGCGGTGCTCTTGTTATAACATCTTTTTGATTGTCTTTATAATAGTTTAAAACTATTCTAATTTTGTGATTGTATTCATTTAATGGCATTTGTCAAAAATACAAAAAAAAAACTATGAATACGTTCGCAAAGGCTTATCAGGAAAGGCGCTTTCCGCCTAAAGTTGATTTTCGCTTAGAAGACTGTTCTCGTAAAATGAAACATACGATAACAGCGGTAAGTGTCTCCTCTAATTAGCATGTGCGCACCGCACAGGGTAATCTGGGAGGGCACACGCATTAAGCCCTGTTTTAACAGAACGCGGCCCATTTATATTCTCAGGTGAACTCGCCTCTGCCATTCGAAGCCGGACGAATATTCACTACGGTCTCTACCACTCACTGTTTGAGTTCTTCCACCCTCTGTACCTACAAGACAAAGAAAACAACTTCACGACCAGGGACTTTGCAACGGTCGGTGACTGCACATGATACTTTGATACTATCTCTATGTAATTGATCTCTATTTGCAATGAACTTTTTTACTACCCACACAAATAGCTGTCGATATTGTTGAAGGGCATAAAAGAAGAAATTCTTAGGATCGCAGTGCTTTCCTCAGGATTTTTTCAGGCGCCCGGGGCTTATCCAGGGGTGGCTTTGGGAGGGGTGTCCCCTCCCGACGTTGATTTTTTTACCTCATCTATTTTTTGAAAAAAAAAATTATGAGCTATTGTCATCACCTTGGCGTCGGCGTCTGCGTCTGCGTCGGCGTCCGGTTAAGTTTTGCGTTAAGGTCCACTTTTCTCAGAAAGTATCAATGCTATTGCATTCAAACTTGGTACACTTACTTACTATCATGAGGGGACTGGGCAGGCAAAGTTAGATAACTCTGGCGTGCATTATGACAAAATTATGTGCCCTTTTTATACTTAAAAAATAGAAAATTTTGGTTAAGTTTTGTGTTTAGGTCCATTTTATTCCTTAAGTATCAAAGCTATTGCTTTCAAACTTGCAACACTTACTAACTATCATAAGAGGACTGTGCAGGCAAAGTTATGGAACTCTGACTGCATTTTGACAGAATTATGTGCCCTTTTTATACTAAGAAAATTGAAAATTTGGTTAAGTTTTGTGTTTAGGTCCACTTTATTCCTACAGTATCAATGCTATTGCTTTCATACTTGCAACACTTATTAACTATCATAAGGGGACTGTGCAGGCAAAGTTATGTAACTCTGACTGGCATTTGGGCGGAATTATGGGCCCTTTATACTTAGAAAATGGAAAATTTTGTTAAGTTTTGTGTTTTGGTCCACTTTACCCTTAAACTATCATAGATATTGCTTTCATACTTGGAACACTCGCATAACTATCATGAGGGTACAGTAAAAGGACAAGTTGCATAACTCTGGTTGTCATTTTTACGGAATTATTGCCCTTTTTTGACTTAGTAACTTTGAATATATGGTTAAATTTTGTGTTTCGATCCACTTTACTTCTAAAGTATCAAGGCTATTGCTTTCCAACTTCAAATACTTTCATGCTATCATGAGGTTACTGTACCTGGCAAGTTCAATTTTACCTTGACCTTTGAATGACATTGACTCTCAAGGTCAAATTATTAAATTTTGCTAAAAATGCCATAACTTTTTTATTTATGATTAGATTGATTGATACTATGACAAAACTACTCTTACCTGACATACCACAATAGACTCCACCCAAACCATCCCCCGTGCCCTCCCACCCCTCCCCCCCCCCGAATCACCCCCCCCCCCTATTTTTTTTTTTTTTTTTTTTTTTAAGATCATCTCACAAATGACCACCACACCCTCACACTTTACTATACCCCCCCCCACCCCCCCCCCCCCCCCAAATTGTTTTTTTTTGAAACGGTAAAAAAACACCAATATTTATTTTTATTATTTTATGTTTGAAATACCGTCTAACCATCGCAACCAAGAATACCCCGCCCCCCCCAACCATCGCACCCAAGAATACCCCCCACCCCCCCCTTCCCCCCCACCCCCGAATTCCCCCCCCCCTATTTTTTTTAAGATCATCTCACAAATGACCACCACACACTCACACTATACTATACCCCCCCCCCACCCCCCCCCCCAAATCCCCCCCCTATTTTTTAAGGTCATCTCACAAATGACCACCACACCCTCACACTATACTATACCCCCCCCCCCCGAATCCCTCCCCCCGAATCCCCCCTCCTAATTTCTTTTTTTTTAAGATCATCTCACAAATGACCACCACACCCTCACACTATGCTATACCCCCCCCCACCCCACCCCGACCCAAATTTTTATCCCCCGCCAGAGGCGGAGGGATATTGTTTTGGCGTTGTCCGTCCGTCCGGCTGTCCGTCCGTCCGGCACTTTTGTGTCCGGAGCCATATCTTGGAAGTGCTTTGGCGGATTTCATTGAAACTTCGTATGAGTATATATATGCATAAGAGGATGATGCACGCCAAATGACATTGTACACCATCTGTTTAAAACAGAGTTATGGCCCTTTGTATCTTGAAAAAATGCTTTTTACTATAGGCACTTTTGTGTCCGGAGCCATATCTTGGAAGTGCTTTGGCGGATTTCATTGAAACTTGGTATGAGTATATATATGCTTAAGAGGATGATGCACGCCAAATGGCATTGTACACCATTTATTAAAAACAGAGTTATGGCCCTTTGTATCTTGAAAAAATGCTTTTTACTATAAGCACTTTTGTGTCCGGAGCCATATCTTGGAAGTGCTTTGGCGGATTTCATTGAAACTTGGTATGAGTATATATATGCTTAAGAGGATGATGCACGCCAAATAGCATTGTATACCATCTGTTAAAAACAGAGTTATTGCCCTTTGTATATTGAAAAAATGCTTTTTACTATAGGACCTTTTGTGTCCGGAGCCATATCTTGGAAGTGCTTTGGCAGATTTCATTGAAACTTGGTACGAGTATATATCCCCCGCCAGAGGCGGAGGGATATTGTTTTGGCGTTGTCCGGCTGTCTGTCCGGCTGTCCGTCTGTCTGTCACTTTTGTGTCCGGAGCCATATCTTGGAAGTTTTTTTGCGAATTTCATTGAAACTTGGTATGAGTATATATATATTGATAATCGGATGATGCACGCCAAATGGCATTGTACACCATCTGATAATAACAGAGTTATGGCCCTTTGTATCTTCAAAAAAATGCTTTTTTAGTGTCAAATATAACACTTTTGTGTCCAGAAGTATATTGGCGGGGGATATCAATTCAACGAATTTGCTTGTTTTTTTTTAAACGGTTAAAAAACACAAATATTTATTTTTATTATTTTATGTTTGAAATACCGTCCAACCATCGCACCCAAGAATACCCCCCCCACCCCCCTCCCCCCTCCCCCCCCCTGAATTCCCCCCCTTATTTTTTTTTTAAGATCATCTCACAAATGACCACCACACCCTCACACTATACCCCCCCACCCCACCCCCTAAATTTTTTTTTGAAACGGTTAAAAACACAAATATTTATTTTTATTATTTTATGTTTGAAATACCGTCCAACCATCGCAGCAGAAGAATCCCCCCCACCCCCCCCCACCCCCCGATTTTTTAATTTTTTTTTTTGCATTTTTTTTCGCATTTTTGGAAGATAATGTAATCAATGTCCACGCCCCCACACTGTACACCCCTCTTCACTCCACCCCTCCCTCCTTTGTGATTGAAAATGAGAGTCCCTTCACCTTTAAAAAGAAAATAGATGAGCGGTCTGCACCCGCAAGGCGGTGCTCTTGTTTAAAATTTATCGTGTCCATTGACGTTCTGTGGTGCATTATAACTCTAAGAAAAATAGCGTCAAGGACGTCATTTGGTGCGCTATGACTCTTTAAGAAAACCCACCAGCTATAAAGTCATTAATAAAGACATTTTTTATGCCCCCATTTCGAAGAAAAGGGGGTATATAGTTTTCGCACTGTCCGTCGGTCGGTCGGTCGGTCGGTCGGTCACACTTCGTGTTCGCTCTCTAATTCAAATAGTTTTCATCCGATCTTTACCAAACTTGGTCAGAAGTTGTTTCAAGACAATATCTAGGTCAAGTTCGAATATGGGTCATGCCGGGTCAAAAACTAGGTCACGGGGTCACTTAGTGCATTTCAAGGATTTAGCATGGTGTCTGCTCTCTAATTGAAGTATTTTTCATCTGATCTTTACTAAACTTGGTCAGAAGTTGTATCAAGACAATATCTAGGTCAAGTTCGAATATGGGTCATGCCGGGTCAAAAACTAGGTCACGGGGTCACTTAGTGCATTTCAAGGATTTAGCATGGTGTCCGCTCTCTAATTGAAGTAGTTTTCATCTGATCTTTACTAAGCTTGGTCAGAAGTTGAATCAAGACAATATCTAGGTCCAGTTCGAATATGGGTCATGCCGTGTAAAAAACTAGGTCACGGGGTCACTTAGTGCATTTCAATGATTAAGCATGTTGTCCGCTCACTAGTTTATGTGGCTTTCTGATTTATTTTGATATTCTAAGACATTTTTATGCCCCCGAAGGAAGGCATATAGTGATCGGACTGTCCGTTCGTCTGTCCGTCCGTCTGTCCGTCACACTATGCGTTTAGATTTCGAAAAATGCTCATAACTTCTATGTCGCTTCAGATAGCAATTTCATATTTGGCATGCATGTGTATACGGACAAGGCCTTTCCATACGCACACAAATTTTGACCCCTGTGACCTTGACCTTGAACTTAGGGTCCGCGTTTAGGTTCGAAATCTGCGTTTAGGATTTGAAAAAAGCTAATAACTTCTACCAAGCGTTTACACAGTTATACTTTTATGTAGTGACAAAGTTACAGTTGGGGGCATCCGTGTCCTGTGGACACATTTCTTGTTTATATATTTTTTTACTCTTTCCCGCAAAGATAGTAAATTCCCGACTCGAACGATTCCCCCAAGACATCCGTATCAACCCGACTCTATTACTGCATACTTACTACTTTTAAAGTTTCTATTTATTACCCGATAATCCCATTTTTAAAAGCACTTTCTGGTTAATACTGACAATAAAAGTGCTCAATAATTTCTTTCTCAACAAACGTTGCCATTTTTCTTAAGTACCAAATAAATTTCGGCATAAGTGACTATTTATAGATTTGATGAAATATTGCCACTGAACATGCCTAAATCGCTTGACATGGTGTGTGCTTGTTAATACAACGCTCAATACACCCACGCTTTGTATGCACATGACGCGACGTTGTACATGCTGTATAATTTTCGCGCCCTTTTTATTGAGACAAAGGGTCAACATGAAATCAATTATTACTGTTTATTTGAAGCAAGAATCTGTTAACGTAGAGTTAACATTAACATTCGGAAGTGGGTTTCGGATTACAAATTTAATTATGCTCATTTGAGACTTTAAGAAAACATTAACAGCTGCGTAATGAATTCAACGATAATTTGTTAAAACGCTTTACGAGTCGAGTTAATGTTTTGACAGTATTATTCATGAAATGGACAACTTCCATGAGGATTACAGCCATCATCAGTCTTCTAAGTAACTGGCCAAAATTTATGTGGCAATTACATGTACATCACCAGTCGTGTACATGATTTAACTGCAGGTAGTGCCTGCCTACGAGTACTGTCGCTTATACAAAGCGTACGGGTCTCGTTGGTCAATATTGATTTTCAAATACAGCGACGCTCCGCCCTTAAGCAGGCTTTAGTTGGGTAAAGCGTTAGATGTAGTTGTCAGACGACCGTAAATCTGCAGCTTTCAAAATTTTCGGCGAAGTCGATATCGCTTTGATCTTAAGATTGGCTAGTTGCAGTAACAGCCAAAATACACTGATAAGAATATTTCAGGCTTCCCGCGGACTCTGATTTAGAAATTCAAGCGCCCCGGTGAGGGACCGTTAAACGGCCTGTAGAGAGCACTGATTTGCTGTTCTTTTTATGTTCTTCTCCAAAGTTTCGGATATGTTCTATTGATTTCTCCATACACATACAGACCAAGGCTATACCGGAACTGTACGAGCTGGTGTACAACTATAAACCGGAAGTGATCTGGTCTGACGGCGACTGGGAGGCACTGGACACCTACTGGAACTCCACGGGCTTCCTGGCCTGGCTCTACAACGATAGGTCAGTATGCATAATTACACGGTATTCTGTCAGATGTATTATAAGCATTACAACGATAGGTCAGCATGCATAATGACACGGTATTCTGCTAGATATATTATAGGCTCTACAATGATCGGTCAGTATGCATAATTACACGGTATTCTGCTAGATATATTCTAGGCATTACAACGATAGGTCAGCATGCATAGCTACACGTTATTCTGCTAGATATATTCTACGCTCTACAACGATAGGTCAGCATGCATAAGTACACGGTATTCTGTTAGATAAATTCTATGCTCTACAACGATAGATCAGTATGCATATCTACACGTTATTCTGCTAGATATATTCTAGGCTCTACAACGATAGGTCAGTATGCATAATTACACGGTATTCTGTCAGATGTATTATAAGCATTACAACGATAGGTCAGCATGCATAATTACACAGTATTCTGCTAGATATATTTTAGGCTCTACAACGATAGGTCAGCATGCATAGCTACACGTTATTCTGCTAGATATATTCTAGGCTCTACAACGATAGGTCAGCATGCATAGCTACACGTTATTCTGCTAGATATATTCTAGGCTCTACAACGATAGGTCAGCATGCATAAATACAAGGCATTCTGTTAAATGTATTCTAGGCTCTACAACGATAGAACAGCATGCATAGATACACGTTATTCTGCTAGATATATTATAGGCATTACAACGATAGGTCAGCATGCATAGCTACACGTTATTCTGCTAGATATATTATAGGCATGAAAATGATAGTACAGCATGCATAGCTACACGGTATTCTGCTAGATATATTATGGGCATTACAACATTAGGTCAGCATGCATAATAGCATGGTATTCTGCTAGATATATTCTAGGCTCTACAACGATAGGTCATCATGCATAGCTACACGGTATTTTGCTATATTCTAGGCTCTACAACGATAGGTCAGCATGCATAATTACACGGTATTCTGCTAGATATATTCTAGGCTCTACAACGATAGGCCAGCATGCATAATTACACGGTATTCTGCTAGATACATTTAAGGCTCTACAACGATAGGTCGGTATGCATAATTACGCGGTATTCTGTTAGATATATTCTAGGCATGGCAACGATACGTCAGCACGCATAGCTACATGGTATTCTGCTAGATATATTCAAGGCCCTTCAACGATAGGTCAGTATGCATAATTACACGGTATTCTGCTAGATATAGTCTAGGCATGGCAACGATACGTCAGCATGCATAATTACACGGTATTCTGCTAGATATATTCTAGGCTCTACAACGATAGGTCAGCATGCATAATTACACGGTATTCTGTTATATATATTCTAGGCTCTACAACGATAGGTCAGTATGCATAATTACACGGTATTCTGCTAGATATATTCTAGGCATGGCAACGATACGTCAGCATGCATAATTAAACGGTATTCTGCTAGATATATTCTAGGCTCTACAACGATAGGTCAGCATGCATAATTACACGGTATTCTGTTAGATATATTCTAGGCTCTACAACGATAGGTCAGTATGCATAATTACACGGTATTCTGCTAGATATATTCTAGGCATGACAACGATACGTCGGCATGCATAATTACACGGTATTCTGCTAGATATATTCTAGTCTCTACAACGATAGGTCAGCATGTATAATTACACGGTATTCTGTTAGATATATTCTAGGCTCTACAACGAAAGGTCAGTATGCATACTAGTAATTACAAGGTATTCTGCTAGATATATTCTAGGCTCTCCAACGATAGGTCAGTATGCATAGTTACACGTTATTATGTTAGATAAATTCTAGGCTCTTCAACGATAGGTAAGCATGTATAATTACATGTTATTCTGCTAGATATATTCTTGGCATGACAACGATACGTCAGTATGCATAATTACACGTTATTCTGCTAAATATATTCTAGGCTTGACAACGATAAGTCAGCATGCATAATTCATACGGTATTAAGATTATTGTTCCATTTATTTAACATTTAATAACACTGAAAATATTACTACATGTATACCATACTTTACCTCCACAATGTATGAATGGTATTATTATAATATCCAATGTTAACCTGTATTTGTTATTGTCTAATAGTCGATATTATGTGTTATATCACATGTAATAACGTATTTCAATGCTTTGTGCCAACAGTCCAGTGAAAGACGTAGTAGTGACCAATAACAGATGGGGCGGTAACATCGAGTGCAAACATGGCGGCTTCCTCTCTTGTTCGGATAGATTTAATCCCGGTAACGACATAACATACATCTTTAGGACCAGGGTCTGGTTTAATCAAAGCTCTTTCTTTACACTAACGTTGTGACAGAATTGTGGTGCTTCAAAATAACAACGTTAATGATCGTTTTATTCCTTAATTAAGGAAATATAAAAGATAATGACTTCAATTACTAAAGTAATTATTATCATCTTGGTGCAAAGCATACACGCTTCTTCATAAATAGCATCTTAAATATCAGCTGTATTACAGTTTGGGATAATTGTTTTTTATATATTTTGTTCATGTGATGTATGTAATTTCAAACCTCTGACCACTTAAAGGAACGCTACAGAAGCGGAAGTGGGAGAACGCCATGACGATCGACAGATATGCTTGGGAGTACCGTAGAGACGTGACGCTGGCGGACATGCTGACCATGGAGGAGCTGCTCACTCAGGTCGCATCCACAGTGAGGTAGGGTGTTGATTTTGTAGTTCATGTGCATGTGCAGCTTTACGGGAGCGCAGTAGTAGGTATACGCGCTTCACCCCTAGGCGAGATTGGTTGGTGTATACTATACCGGACCAGTAGTTGGTATACGCGCTTCACCCCTAGGCGAGATTGGTTGGTGTATACTATACCGGACCAGTAGTTGGTATACGCGCTTCTCCCCAAGGCGAGATTGGTTGGTGTATACTATACCGGACCAGTAGTTGGTATACGCGCTTCACCCCTAGGCGAGATTGGTTGGTGTATACTATACCGGACCAGTAGTTGGTATACGCGCTTCTCCCCAAGGCGAGATTGGTTGGTGTATACTATACCGGACCAGTAGTTTGTATACGCGCTTCTCCCCAAGGCGAGTTTGGTTGGTGCTTACCATACCGGACCAGTAGTTGGTATACGCGCTTCACCCCTAGGCGAGAATGGTTGGTGTATACTATACCGGACCAATAGTTGGTATACGCTCTCCTCCCCTAGGCGAGTTTGGTTGGTGGTTACCATACCGGAAGGTGGATTTATGGGCACTGCGTCTTCCCCTACAGCACAACATCAAACCAAAGTTGAAAAGCTTTCAGTAGCAACTAAATAGGTGGAAAATGTAACTTTAATTCATAATTCGTCCGAACATTCGTGAGTCTTGTAAGTTAATTAGGTAGGAGTGCTGGTGTACACTTCGGGTCTTCGCATAATGCAGTCTCATGCGCCAGAGTACTAAACAATCTTTGAAACACACACGCATATACATGTGCAATAAGGATGTGATACTAATTTCAGACCATGACTACGGTCCTAACAAAGTATTAGTATGTTTCTGTGAATTGGTCTTCAAGTTTGCACATTGTACATCAATTCTTGGATCTGATATAATTTTCTAAAAAAGCAATTCACTAAGGCCCTAATATTGTAGCTGCGGCGGGAACATTCTCATCAATGTTGGTCCCACGAAGGACGGTCGGATAGTGCCGATATTTGAGGAGCGACTCCGCAGTCTGGGGCAGTGGTTGAACGTCAACGGAGCGGCGATATACGGGACCTCACCCTGGGTCTACCAGAACGACACCGTCACTAAAAATGTCTGGTGAGTTATCTCCCCTTGGATTATCGGAGACTCCGCAGTCTGGGTCAGTGGTTGAAGGTCAACGGAGAGGCCATAAACGTAACCTCACCCTGGGTGTATCAGAACGACACCGTCACTAAAATGTCTGGTAAGTTATCTCCCCTTGGATTATCGGAGACTCCGTAGTCTGGGTGTACGACAAAAAATGACATCTTCGCCAACCATGTCTGGTTAGTATTCCTCGCTTAATATCTCCAAGTTTGCGGCAGGAGTTGAGCGTGAACGAGGAGTCCATATACGACACCTCTCCCAGGTTGTACCAGAATGACACCTTTACCAATTATATCTGGTAAGTAATCGCCCCTTGTATCTATCAGAATCCGTAGTACGAGACACGGGTTGAACTTTAACGTGAGGCCATATACACACATGTACATGTACGATACATCGCCCAGGGTCTATCAGAATTACCCATTCACTCTTCATGTCTGGTAAGTTATCTCCAGGATCTATCCGAGAATCGGTATTCTGTGGCAGTAGTTGAACATGAAAAGAGGCCATATACGGCACCTCGCCCATGGTCTACCAAAGATATACCGTCTTCGATCACGTCTGGTAAGAAAACCTCCCTTCTTCAACCGGTACGACATGTGTCTTGTACATTTATTTTTATGTATCTATCAGAACTATTAATTTAAAACGTCTGTCTAGAATGAAAACTTTGTAGAACGGTAGCAATTTTACTGCATAAGAATACTATTTACCTATGCAAACGTCATATAGCATTATACAAATCATTTTCTAATGAACGATATGAAACTACGATCTCACATACTCGTGGGTGCGGTAACCACGTTGTGATTGAATGCTTCAGAGCTGGGACACTGGATATTCGATATATTATAATGCTTGATGTTACTCTTATTTAAGGATTATTGAGAAATCGTACTTACACATTTACCATCAAAACTGGCTGCAAAGCATCTTTTGTATCCACGTTATACTTGCACCGCACATTGTATTTTTTTGAATTCATTTTGAAAACTGTGTTCTTTTCGTTGAAATTCTGTTTTGTGCAATTTTTGTTTTGTTTATGTAGTGGATTTTTGCATTTAATGGATACTTATTCTTATTTCTCACAGTTAACATTTTGTAATTGTTTCTTAAATGAATGTGCATATTGATATCAGTTTTAGTTTATATGCCCCCGGTAGGGTGGCATATAGCAGTTGAACTGTCCGTCCGTCAGTCCATCCGTCCGTCCAAAAACTTGAACATTGGCCATAACTTTTGCAATATTGAAGATAGCAACTTGATATTTGGCATGCATGTGTATTTCATGGAGCTGCACATTTTGAGTGGTGAACGGTCAAGGTCAAGGTCATCCTTCAAGTTCAAAGGTCAAAAAAACAAATCGAAGGGAAGTAATAAGCTTTAAAGGGAGATAATTTATATTTATCATTTGGCAGGTACAGATCATTTTCACAAGGGAA
Organism: Dreissena polymorpha; assembly: GCF_020536995.1. Lineage (NCBI taxonomy): Eukaryota > Metazoa > Mollusca > Bivalvia > Myida > Dreissenidae > Dreissena > Dreissena polymorpha. The sequence continues at coordinate 49,999,061 of NC_068361.1, read as the reverse complement.
AAAAAATTATATCCCCTTAAAAATATTACTTCCCTTGTACAAATGATCTGTACCTGCCAATTGATAAAAAAATGAAAGCGGCGCAGTAGGGGGCATTGTGTTTCTAACAAACACATCTCTTGTTCAATATATCTATGTAAATAATAATTCCAAAAGAAGCGACTTTCACATTATGCTTCTTGCAGAAACTGAATCAGCGGATTTTACAAAATATCAAATTATTCTTATACACGCAAAATGTTTTATGAAAACAGGAAACGTTTTCATGCTCTTGAAATAAGAGACACATATCGGGCAAAGTTATTAAATTGCATTTATGTTTTGTTCATTTGGTGCGATCAGTAATCGTCCCTGAATTTGAATAGTGGTCACAACTCTAAATGTTATCAAGCGGGCGTTATATAAGAGTATCGTTCTGGGAAAACTGGACTTAATGCATGTGGGTTAAGTATCGTCCCAGATAAGCCTGTGCAGTCCGAACAGGCTTATCAGGTATGACACTTAACGCCATTACAGAATTTTGGTTTGAACAACGTCTTTTTAAACGAAAATCCAGTTTTTAGGCGGAAAGTATCGTCCCTCATAAGCCTAGTCGGACTGCACAGGCTAATATGGGACGAAACTTAACGCACTTGCATAAAGCCTCGTTTTCTCAGAGTTCATATAAGAGTTAAAGCTGTTAACCGGAATGAATGCCGCGTTCTTATGGTAAAGTGCCGGCTTTACAACCTAGTGGTCGCGTGTTCGACCCATCTCTTCGCCTTCATTATTGAAACCCGATAGTCTATACAACAATGGAATATCAAGATTGAAACATAACTACACTGACTAAAACTTCTTACAGTCCACCTTTCAATTTGGGATTTTTACGCTAAACAGTAATGTTTATCTTTATAAAATGTAACATTGTTTCGTTTTACGTGAGCAATCTATCAATGCCAGAGAAGTCAAGCGGAACTGCGGATTTGATTCCTATTTGTTGCTTATGGAAGCACGAGTACGAGATAATACGTGTTCAAATGGTTGCAATGCAATGTTTATGAGATAATTAAATAAAAAACAGGAGATGTGTTTGTCAGAAACACAATGCCACCTACTGCGCCGCTTTGAAGCCATATATTTGTCATTGAAGGATGATCTTTCACCACTCAAAGTGTGCAGCTCCATGAGATACACATGCGTGCCAAAACATCAAGTTGCTATCTTCAATATTGCAAAAGTTATGGGCAATGTTCAAGTTTTGGGACGGACGGAATGACGGACAGTTCAAAAACTATATGCCACCCTTCGGGGGCATAAAAACACCTAACTACATGTATAACGAGAATGTGCACAGAGGAAGCGATCGCGTTGTCGTAATACTTATTCTCACACTTCTGGTAGGCAAGTATGGTCAACATCGTCACTCAATAATCGATATTTAATCAGTTTTGCAATAAATCAAACTATATCGGATTTAAATGCTGTTCTTCTTTTGTAAACCAGATGTTGACGTATTGTCATACCGAAAGTTATCATATTATATCGTGCTATTGTGACGTCAGAGCCATGTTGCCTAAAAATATACAGTTTCCATTACACATTTCGAGGATACAAAAATACTAATACTATTGATGTCAACTTGAATAGTGTGTGTAACTCAATCCTTTTAACTGGTCCCTTAAAGTACAGCCGGAATCTTCAGACTCACTCGCCAGTAGCCGCAAACGTCTACGGAAATATTCCCGATGATAAAAGTCAAAAATGGCTATTCTAATGTTAATTTAGAGAGCCAGAAAAGGCGTTTTTTTAACATGAAAAAAAAAGAATAAAATTTAGGAAAACAAGAAAAAAAGCAATCCTCAACTGGACTCGAACCACTGAGCCTAAGAGTAAAAGTCTAACCCACTCGGCCATTCGTGCTCGATAGTGCGAAGTGTATTTTATACTTTATATAGGCAATCCTCGTACTGTCACAAAATATAACGATAACTCTAGAAATTATTCAGTCGTTTCGCGTGTGTAACGCTTTATAATTTTCAGGTTTTTAAGTCGTCAAAATATGCATATAATGGATATTTCAGAGCATGGTAAATGTTCAGTAAATATCATAACTACAACGAGCATTTGCAAATCTGAAACAATTTTTTTCAGCATAGCTGTTTAAACCTGCTTTTCACCTTAAATGATCTTAACATAACGCCAGCGGACCCGAATGAATACACTCCATTCATTCCATTGGCTGATTCAAGCACAATCCTACCGGAACATTGGCAACAATACAGAGTCTTCGTAGTATAGGATGTAACAAAAATGAGTGTAAGGAGATGCGGAAACACATTTTGGCCCAGTTACAATTACGCATTACCGGTAAATTCCATTCCCAAGTCTTTAAGGGTCATAGCTGAGTCAGTAAATATTCAGGGGAAGACGGAATGTACTATGAATAGACGCCTTATGTTGATATCACAGTCTTGCTTTCTTGATATCAAATAACACGAATTTTAAGGAAAGAAATGAGTGAAAACCTATCGTTATAGTATAATGTCCATTATAGAAGGGATTATCTAGCCACACAAGTGTGACGTACGCGGTCAGTTTGTCTGAAAATCTTTCCGGCACGCCAGAATAAGCTACCGACATTTGCAAGTTTGCTATAAATAAGACGGTTTGACTACAATTTTCTATCGAAAAAATATGGTGGTTTGATGTTCCATTTACAAGACACACTCAGATTTGTAAAGACACGCGTCATGCGAAAATATAATTTTCATCGTTTGAGTTTACGAACTAGAAGCACATTATTTTCCTATGATGCAATGTAGTGAACGCTTGGACACACTGAAAGTGTGCACGAGGAAATCGAGTGTGTTTGGCGGTTTTCCGTCGTCTAGATTTGGACAGTCGTACTGTAAAAACATAGTTAATGCTTGAATTTGATTTCTTGTTTGTACTTTATTAATAATTTAGTATTGGTTAACTTACAGATGAAAAATAAAATAGGCGTGATACTGTATTTGTGTATGAATGAAATGTTTTTCATGTAGATAACATAAGTTTTGTTAAACAGTTTTTGTTGAATTATTTTTGTAGAGGCCAAGAACTAAACCCAAACTGCCATCTGGCATTACATGAGCAAGCATATATGAAAACTCCAATGAATAACTCCTTTCACGCATTAAATATAAGACATAAGACTCGTCTAATTTTTTGCTCTTTATTATAGGACCTTATATAAAAAAAAAATGGCTCTGGCATATAATGTCTCGACTACAAGCAGCACCTGCGATCATGGCAAGCCAACTGCAAATAACCTACTGCACAAATAAATTGTATATGAGTGCTGACTCCGGGGGACGGCCATCAGCACTCCCAACAAAATCATATTTCCCCCAAAAAATGTGCCAGATAAAAAGCGTCCATCCGACACTGATTGCAATATGGCCACCCAACAACGCTGACCCAGCAGCCCATATATGCCCTCTCCTCGAAACCGAATGGGCCAGCGATGACGGGTGGCCACTGCCAATGAACTTAGGCAGCAGGGCGGATGGATGCATGCTTGGAGTCGGAAGCAGTAAATGTTTGTCATGTTCGATGCAGCAGTTGACTGTCCAGATTTACCGAATACAGAAAATGTATCGAACATTATATAAGTCTTGTTTTGTTTATTTGCAATAAGCAAGAAGATACATTGCATTGTATGTGAATTTCGTATATATCAGAAGTTAGCGGATTGATATTTGAGGAAACGGGACTTCTGCAATATGCTGCCATCGTAACTCTAGTCCAGCCTGCGCATCTGCGTAGTGTTGTCAGGATATGCATACTGAGGAGGATACTGATGAGATACCGTGCTTTCTATATCAGAAAGCGTAGCCCCTGACCAGACAGTGCAAGTGCGCAGGTTGGGCTTGAGCCCGTATATGCCATACAGCGTGTATTTTTCCCCATTTGGGAAAAGAACCGGTATCTGTCCAATTGGGAAATTTGTGCGCGAAAAACCCTGAAATAGGGAAAATTCGAGTCGCGAAGACTTCATAATGGGAAATGTGTGTATTTGATTCTTTTGCTCCCAAATACTTTAAAATTGGTAACTAAATGTCGTCAAGTTGTCAATAATATATTTACGTATTTCTCAAGCCATAGACCTGCATAGGGAAACTAACTAAATGTTGCATTTTATTTATAAAAAAATTGGGAATTCGTTTGACAGCAATTGGGAAATTTTTAGGTTTTTTTTTTGTTTAGGAAAGAGTCGTTTTCCGGTACTTAATAAAGAAGGAAAAAAATCGCTGACCATCAGACCATTTTTCGCATGACGCGGATGTAAAAGTGTTATTTGAATGTTTGGAAAGAAGACGTCGTCTAAATCACACATAAAATGTTTAGATGACGAAGAAATGAAGTCATAATAAGCCACGTGAGGACACATATGATGTAATCACATGTAGTACAATTTGTGACTACGACCACTATTATGTGGTTTAATAAACGTGCACTTCATAACAAACATTTTAAGGGGATGGAGTGCGACTTTTAAAAAAACAACAATACTGAAACCTTTCTTTCTAATTTAATAACTTAGAACAGTAAAGTGTCTACCTTTTTTTCAAAGCCAGGATATACGCCGAATTTATTTTTAAAGATATTTCTTGTTTCAATTTTGTCAATTAACCAAAACGGGAAAGGGTCTCTTTAACCCATGTTTACATTAAAGCCCGCTGTTTTATGCATGTACACCTTCAATACATCGACACATCTAACAGCGCCAGTAGGTTGTATGGCATTTATGTTTATACATTTGACTTCCCAATAACTTGAATACTAAATCGCTTTACATTACTGTCTAAAACGTACTTAAAAAGCAAATACACGATCGATGTGCATGCGGTGTGTGTAACGAGCCGGTTCATTGCTTATAGGCGACCGCGTCTACGTGGATAGAGTTGGCTTGTACTAAACATCACATAAAATAAGACAAGCGTTTGATGAGGACATTCTCAAAAAGATACTATTTGTGAAAACGTTTACCATGCCATCGATTAGTACGATACTCGTATTTCTTGTGGTGGTACATGTCGGATATGGGGTACGATACGAGCCAAACTGGGAATCATTGGACTCCAGGTACAGAAATACACGTTAAATCGAAAGTAGAAATGTCTCATAAACACGCGCGGGAACAACGACTTGTGCTTCATTGCGGACACAATATTCAGTATACTAAACAGTATTTGTTTTAAAAAGAGCATAATAATCAATGATTTAAAAAATATATTACTCTATCCTGTTTTTCAAAGGCACATACGATTTATAGATGCATTTTTGGCAATCAGGAATAGTAATTTGCTCCGGACGGTCATACATTCCGACATTTTAATATAAGGTTTAAAAATCGAATATTCGAATATATTCGAATAATGACAAACGAATATTCGAATATCGTTTCCAGTATTCGTTCACATCCCTAATATAAACTCATAATTGAAAAAAACACGGTATTTTACAACTTTTCTTTTCTTCGTCGTCGTGGTTGACAGTCCCTTTAAATCGAAAGTGGAAATGTCTCATAAACACGGGCGGGTTAGTCATTTATTATAACCGATTTTCGTTTCGCTGCACATTCGCAAAAACCTCCGGAAAACGTTCAGTGTACTGATTGTTACAGCTTGGACAACCTGTACTAGTATATAATTAAAACATATGCTGAGTTATCCTTCCCCATGAAATTAATTTGTGAAATGTACGACGGCCGATAAGTGTTTTACGTATAGCTAAGAACTCAACGTAAAAAACATGAATTAAACAGATCAACTAATATACCTCGAAAGACAAATACCTTTCCTATTCTAGCATTGTTTCCGAATATTATTCGTTTACAGTATGAGTTTCATTGTACTCTGATTCAGCCATTATCGGATAACCTTGGCCTTTATGACGGTGTCGGGTACCAGGGGTTGTCTCCGGCCATCTCTAAATAGGTCGTTGTGTAGTAAATCTTTCCCAGTGATACTGTTGTAGTGAATTTCATGAGGCCAGTTCGGTAAAGGTCACTGGTAATTAAAATATAATAAAAGGGTTTCCGCTCAATAATTTGAAGTTGGGTTGAGTCATATTCTGTAAGTTTGAGTCAAGATAGCTTCAATACAGACTTTGCTTCAGGCTTGATTAAACTCAACAAAATTAATTGATGAATATTTAAACATTCTTGTTCCTTGACATCGTCACACATCTCGTTTTAGTGTAAATTGCATAATATTTCAGCTAAAGTTTGCGCGATGATACTGAGCCGCTGCATAGTTTTATAGATAAATCTTTTTACAAAATGATCTCAGCCAGTTACATGGAAAGGAAGAAGCCGCAAACATAAGCCATACAAACATCATGGATCACATTATTTCAGACCTCTACCCAGTTGGTACGATGAGTCAAAGATCGGGATATTCCTGCACTGGGGCGTATACTCCGTGCCTAGCTACGGGTCTGAATGGTTTTGGTATTTCTGGAAGACTGGTGAAAAAAGATACGTCGATTTCATGGCCAAGAACTACCGTCCAGACTTCACGTACGCAGATTTTGCCCTAGACTTTACAGCAGAGCTCTTCGATCCGAATGATTGGGCCGATCTGTTCAAGGCCTCTGGGGCCAGGTAACACTATGCGTTGTTTTCATTGACTAAATGTTTAGATAAGTAGGGCCAAATGGAAAACCTGTCACTGGTTTTTCCTATGTCTACAACTGTTGATTATATCAGAATATCGGGATTCCAATCGTGTTTTTGTCGCTTTGCTTTTTGACGATGCTGGAACAGCAGCGTCCAAGGTTTGATAACCAGTAAAAAAATCTTCACAATGGCGACCTATGTAAAAGACCGAGCCAGTCCGATTGAGATAACTAGATTTTTCAGTTACTTTTCTTGGCATTCGCCACTGCGTAGGAGATTGCTCGTTGATTTTCATGGATAACATTCTCCTAGCAGAGTTGTCGTTCGTGTTGATAAAGGTAAATATTAATAGAAAAGCATATCCTAGGGAAACAGATTCAATAAGTGTATCAGAACGTTAATTTCAAATTAGTAATTTTACATCCATTTTATTTTTATGGACCAATGAAACAACTATATATTTTCTCTATTTTGTTTGATATTTGTTCTCGATTTAGTAAATAAATTGCAAATAAAAAAATGTAAAATTACATTTTTACGTGATCACAAAACTAAAGAATGCGAACGATTTCGAACCTGCAAATTGTAAACGCTGCACTGCTATGATATATAAAGATAAAACAACACTTTTGCGTAATTGTCCGTCCCGCTAGCGCAGTGGTAAGGACGTTCGCTTTTTCACCTTTACGACACCGGTTCGATTCCCGCTCCCGGCGCAATGTTATATTTTGTATGTTTTGTGGTCACCATTCCTGACAGTTGTTTTTTTCCGGAAAATCTCATCCCCCCCCCCCCCCGCAGCATTTGACCATATAAAAAATTAAAAAGTATTTCAGTACAAAACAAATAACTGGAAATTGCAGCTATCATTCAAAATTCGTCCCAACTGTCGTCAATCTAATCTTATTAGGTAGGAGTGCTGGACACATTCCGGGTCCCAACATTATGCAGCCTCAGCGCGGAGGTAACTCATTACCTTGGAAAAACACAAATACACACACACTGGGTGCAGCCTAGGCGCGTATAGACTCAAACAAGGCAACAAACTCAAGTGCGGGCACAATCATTTAAAATTTACATAATGAATACGATATTCTAACAGAAATTACATAACCACCTAAGTGTACATACCATGTTTGATATTTCGTTCGATTGTTAGATTTCAGCATATACATGTATAAGGTCATTTCGCTATTAGTTAACTTAATCCATATGTTCGTGGGCGAACTCGGATAGTCAAGTGCTCATACGATTGAGCTCACATGGTCCGGCTATGTGCTCATACCTACTTTCGAGAATCATCATGAATGTATTGCCATACTTAATGAACAAGAATGTGACCCGCCTCCCAGTTTCGCTCAATGGGTCAAGTTACCCACGGGTACTACTTCCCCGTACCCCTAAACTTTTTTTCGTACCAAAAATGTTTCGTACGCAAATTTTTTTCGTACCAAATTTTTTTTCGTACCCAAAATTTTCGTACCCAAATTTTTTATCGTACCCAAATGTTCGTATCAACATACACAATTGTGGTGATATAGATAAACTTAAATTGATGTTTTATATCCATCCTCTTCAAAAGCATCGTCACACCAGTACTGCCAGTACTTTGATTTATTATTCCATGCCTATTATTCGTTTTACATTTCAACACCAGAAGCTTGTCTTGATATACTTACACATCATTAGCTTTCTGAAAACAGTTGAAGGCCTGATTATCCTGTTCGTAGATACGTTGTCCTGACCAGCAAACACCATGAGGGCTTCACCAACTGGCCCTCGAAGTACTCATTCAATTGGAATTCTATGGACGTGGGGCCTAAACGGGACCTCGTCGGTAAGTAAAAACAGAACATTGCGTCAACAAATGCTTGGAAATGTGTTTAACATAGACTACCATATACACGGTGACTAATGTAACACATATAGGTTTGCAATTAAAGAACCCGGCTCAAAGTTTGGCAAAATGTAAATTAAAAACATTCCTCCTATTTTCAACAAGCAAAAATACACTCCTTTATAAGAACTAAACTGTTCGTGTATCAATTATCATAAATTAAAATAGGAAAAATGCTAAAACGGATGTTATGCTTTTGATAAATAAATTAGCAATAACGTGTATTACCAACAAAGTGATTAAAGAAGTGCTAAGAAGTAAAATACGAGAGCTTTCGCTTCGACAGACGCGTTTTCCAAGTTCATTTTTCACCTGTTTACTGCAATAAAATATTAATGACAAGCAACATATTAAAGACCGGAAGTTGGTCATTTTTGCTAAATGCCAACTCTTTGATATGACACAATTGTTGAATAAATCCAACCAAATTGTCTTTCAAATGAAGTTACCTTACCATTTGAACACCATCGACATTGTGTTTGGTTGTATTTTGACCTTGTTCATTTATGTCAGCATACATCGCCAAACTTTTCATTAGCAATAGCAAGGTAACGACCTATACGTTAATTAGTGAACGAGAACATCCGCATATAAGGCTGATATTTAATTGTGCCGCGTTGTGAGAAAACGGGGCTTAATGCATGTGCGTAATGTGTCGTCTAGATAAGCGAATGCAGTCCACACAGGCTACTGGGGGAAGACACTTCGCCTTAACTGGATTTTTGTTTAGAAGAAACTTTCTTTTAAGGAAACATCCAATGCAAGCTTAAGGTATTGTTCTTGATAAGCCTGAACGGACCGCACCGAGAGGACACTTTACGCACATGCATTAAGCCCAATTTTAACAGAACGCGGCCAATTTATACTTTCAGGTGAACTCGCCTCTGCCATTCGCAGCCGGACGAATATTCACTACGGTCTCTACCACTCACTGTTTGAATTCTTTCACCCTCTGTACCTGAAAGACAAAGAAAACAACTTCAAGACCAGGGACTTTGCAACGGTAGGTGGCTGCGCATGATACAATCACGTGAATAATGCAACGGTATCTTTTTATGACTATTAGGTCCTATATGAAATCATTGATTTAACTAACGTAACAAATATATATCGATATTATTGAAGGCATAGAATTAGAACTTCCTATGATTTTGTAAAGTATGGCATTTGTACATGAAAAACACAACCATTTCCAATGGCTTTTGTTGAATATCGCATATCGCTAAATACTTGCTGTTTTTTATGTTCCCCTCACATAGTTATGGATATGTTCTATTGATTTCTCTATACATATACAGACCAAGGCTATACCGGAACTGTACGAGCTTGTGTACAACTATAAACCGGAAGTGATCTGGTCTGACGGCGACTGGGAGGCACTGGACACCTACTGGAACTCCACGGGCTTCCTGGCCTGGCTCTACAACGATAGGTCAGCATGCATAATTACACGCTAGATTATATTACACGGTATTCTGCTAGATGTATTATAGACTCTACAACGATAGGTCAGCATGCATAATTACACGCTAGATTATATTACACGTTATTCTGCTAGATGTATTATAGGCATTACAACGATAGGTCAGTATAATTACACGGTATTCTGGAAGATGTATTATAGGCACTACAACGATAGGTCAGCATGCATAATTACACGGTGTTCTGCTAGATATAGTAAAAGCATGACAACGATAGGTCAACATGTATAATTAAACGGTATTATGATAGATTTATTATAGGCATTACAACGATAGGACAGCATGCATAATTACACGGTATTCTGCTAGATATAGTATAGGCATGACAACGATAGGCTAACATGCATAATTACACGGTATTTTGCTAGCTTTATTCTAGGCATGGCAACGATAGGTCAGCACGCATAATTACACGGTATTCTGCTAGAAATATTATAGGCTTGACAACGAAAGGTCAGCATGCATAATTACACGACCTATTCTGCTATCTATATTCTAGGCATGGCAACGATAGGTCAGCACGCATAATTACACGGTATTCTGCTAGATATATTTTAGGCTTGACAACAATAGGCCAGCACGCACAATTACACGGTATTCTGCTAGATATATTATAGTACCGGTAATTACAACGATAGGTCAGCATGCATGATTTCACGGTATTCTGCTAGATATATTATAGGCTTGACAACGATAGTTCAGCATGTAAAATTACACGGTATTCTGCTAGATATATTCTTGGCTTGACAACGATAGATCAGCATGCATCAGAGCGAACTATTCCACTAGATACATTTTAGTTGGTCATTGTTTTCATGTTATATATAAATACGATGTTGAGATTATTGTTCCATATTACATTTGATCACACTGAAAACGTTATTTAACATACTTAACCTTCACTATGTCTCAATTTTATTATCAAAATTCCACTGCCAATATGATGCAATAAAAGTATACTTATAATACACTATTTATATTGTATGTGCCAACAGTCCAGTGAAAGACGTAGTAGTGACCAATGACAGATGGGGCGGTAACGTCGAGTGCAAACATGGCGGCTTCCTCTCTTGTTCGGATAGATTCAACCCCGGTAATAACAGTTCATACACAAATTAATGACCCGGGTCCGTCTTATAAAAGTCCTTGCCAAAGGTTTAAGTAGCGACATAATTGTGTAGCTTAAAAATAAAAGCGTTAAAGCCCCATAAACACTCAAAATCAACGAATATTTCGTAACATATTTTGTGAAATAAAGTTAACACATAAAAAATCAGTGTTCCTTATAGCAAAAAGCCAAAACTTCAACTCTAGATGTGGTCTCGTAACATAGAATTAACGAGATTCAAATTGATAATTTTTAATTTTTGTTGGACAATATATTCCATGTGAATTTCCCGAGACGAAATCCGAACATTTACGAGCGAACGCCAGCAGGCAGCGTCGGGGGCACGCCGAAGTTCTCATGAATAAATTATGTTAGTAATGAGTGGAACTCTTTGCAGTTCAGCAAGAATAAAAAACAGAGAGAGTCTGCACACATGAAAGTGTATGGCGGGCAATACATTACTTTGTATATAGATATTTTTCTAACTTTGGAGCGCACTTGCCTGTGCTTTTTATTATGTCTGCGCGTTCACTCGTACATATCGGATATCGTCGCAGTAAATTCACATGGATTATATTGTCACACTCAAAATAAAGACGACCATTTTGTATCTCGTTCAATCTATGTTACCAGACCACATCTAGCGTTGAAATTTTGGCTTTTGATACAAAGAACGCTGATTTGTTTATGAATTGACTTTATTGTACGAAATATTTAACGAAATATTCGTAGATTTTGAGTGTTTATGAGGCTTTAATTATCAGTACGTTACTAATGTGAAGATATGGTGAAAGATACAAAAAGACTACACTTTCTTATATAAGTTACCTTGGTGCAAAAACAAATATGCTTCTTCAGAATATGTAACTTCATGGTAATTTGTTCATTTGTAAAAAAGAAATAAAAAAAAAATACTTAAGATTTTGAATAATGTGTGATGAAAGAATGGTGTTATAAAAATATTCATCAACATCATCATGTAAGTGCTGCCGTGTCACCTACCATGGCCATTGAAGCTGTTTAACGGTTTAGATGTTTTGTTCGTGTAATGTATGGGCTTTCAAACCTCTGATCACTTAAAGGAACGCTACAGAAGCGGAAGTGGGAGAATGCCATGGCGATCGACAGATATACTTGGGGGTACCGTAGAGACGTGACGCTGGCGGACATGCTGACCATGGAGGAACTAATCACTCAGGTCGCCTCCACAGTGAGGTAGGGTGTTGGTTTTATTTTAAACCTATTTATTTGAGCTCTTTGGTATTGAAAGCGTCATGTTTATTGAAACACTCTCGATTCCGTTTACTGGGTAGAACCAGTATTTGGTGTATAACGAACGATCGCACAGTGGAGATCGAAGTAATAACTTTCCGGTCGCTAGCGAGAGACCGTGTCCACTACGCAACGGCGATCTCAAAAATAGATGTTTGTTGTGTACTTCTTGTGCATGTACTACCGGTATATTGATGTGATACAAATCTTATCATGTCTATGTTTCACATAAACTATTCTTATGTTTCTGTGGATTGATCTTTAAGTTTGCATTTTATACAGTTATTCTTGGATGTGATCCCCATAAGAAATTTAATTTTCATATAGGAACTATTTATAAAGGCCTGAATATTGTAGCTGCGGCGGGAACATTCTCATCAACGTGGGTCCCACGAAGGACGGTCGGATAGTGCCGATATTTGAGGAGCGACTCCGCAGTCTGGGGAAGTGGTTGAACGTGAACGGAGAGGCGATATACGGGACCTCACCCTGGGTGTACCAGAACGACACCGTCACTAAGGATGTCTGGTAAGTTATCTCCCCTTGGATTATCGGAAACTCCGCAGTCTGGGTCAGTGGTTGAACGTGAACGGAGCGGCGATATACGGGACCTGACCCTGGGTGTACTAGAACGATATATATATACAGTCACTAAGGATGTCTGGTAAGTTATCTCCCCTTGGATTATCGGAGACTCCGCTGTCTGGGTTAGTGGTTGCGATATACGGGACTTCACCATGGGTGTACCAGAACGACACCGTCACTAAGGATGTCTGGTAAGTTATCTCCTCTTGGATTGTCGAAGACTCCCCAGTCTGGGGCAGTAGTTGAACGTGAACGGGGAGGCGATATACGGGACCTCACCCTGGGTGTACTAAAACGACACCGTCACTAAACATGTCTGGTAAGTATTGCTCCCTTAACCTCAGCTTGGTTGGAGGTAAACTGGGAGACCAACTACGACACCTCACCCACGGTTTTACCAGAACGAAACCTTCACGACCAATGTCTGGTGAATATTTCTCCCATTATCACCTCCAGCTGGGAAATGGTTGAACTTATATGTCTGGTACGGTCCTTTGCAATTGACCAATTATAACGACTGTTTCAACAGGTATGTCTGGTAAGAAAATATGTGGTTTGTAACAAGTTTACTGCATTTCAATTTGATTGACTTAAGCAACACTTCATAGAATTATACAAAAAATTCTACAGAAGCCTTTGTTTCTACGATTCCATATTATGATTTAAAGATTCGGTGCTGGATCTCTGGATCTACAACGATATACTATAATTCTTAATATTACTTTTGTTTAAGGATCATTGAGAGTTTATATATGCACATTTAAAATCTGGATACAAAACATTTAATAGCGTTTTATAATATTTACAGAGAATACTTTCTTTAGTGTTTTCTGACATTCCAGGTACACGTCGAAGAAAAACTCCCAAGGCTCACTAGATGTGTTCGCCATCTTGCTGCAATGGCCCGACCCTGGGAAGTTCTACCTTGGAAGCCCCACGGCCACACAGAACACCACAATTACTTTGCTGGGATACGACACGCCGATCAAGTGGACCGCATCCGCCGAGTATGCGCAGGGAATCACTGTGATGATTCCCGCCATACCGTTTAACAAGATGCCGTGCAACTACGCCTGGGTGCTGAAGTTGCAGAACTTGGCGGCATTGCCGCTTTATCGTGATTTTGACGATTATTATACTGGCAATACATAGAAACATGAATTCCTTTCTTCGAACTACTCGTACGTTTACGAGGTATTTTTATGCCTCCGGGTCGAATGATCGGGGGTATATTGTTTTTGACCTGTCTGCCTTTCATTGTATGTGTCTGTCTGTCTGGCATTGTATGTGTCTGTCATTGTATGTGTGTGTCTGTTCCATAACTTAAACCTGGGTCATAACATTTTCAATATTGATGATAGCAACTTGATATTTGGCATGCATGTGTATCTCATGGAGCTGTACATTTTGAGTGGTGAAAGGTCAAGTTCAATGGTAACCTTCAAGGTCAAAGGTCAAATATATGGCTTCAAAGCGGCGCAGTAGGGGGCATTGTGTTTCACAAACACCGCTCTTCTTAGTTATGATAACACATTCGACGTGTTTGTATCCACGTTATACTTGCAACTCACTTTGTATTTTTGAATTAATTCTCAAAACTTCGTTCATAATGTCGAAATCCTGTTTGGTGCAATTTTTGTTTCGTTTATGTAGTGACTTTTTGCATTTACTGGATACTTATAATCAGTTCTCACCGTTTACATTTTGTATTTGTTACTTGAAGTTTCTTAATAAATGTGCATTTTGATATCAGTTTTAGTTTTAACACTTATCCCTGTAAATAATGATTCAAAAGAAGCGACGTTCACATTATGATACTTTTACATACTGAGTCAGCGGATTGCATTTATTTTATGACAACAGGAAAAGTGTTCATTATTTTGAAATAAGAGACACATATCGGGCAAAGTTATTAAATTACATTTATGTTTTGTTCAGTTGATGCGATCAGTAATCGTCCCTGAATTTCAATCGTGGTCACAACTGGCGTTATATAAGAGTATCGTTCTGGGAAAACTGGACTTAAAGCATGTGGGTACAGTATCGTCCCAGATAAGCCTGCGCAGCCGGACAGGCTTATCAGGTATGACACTTAATGCCTATACGGAATTTGGTTTAAAAAGAAGTCTCATTTAAACTAAAATCCATTTTTCAGGCGGAAAGTGTCGTGCCTTAATACTAATAGCCTTAGTGGCATTCACAGGCTAATACATGACGACACTTAACGCACATGCATTCAGCCTCGTTTTCTTTGAGCGAACGTACAGCAATTAACAGGAATGAACGCCGTGATCATATTGTAACGTGCTGGTTTCACAACCTAGTGGTCGCAAGTTCGATCCATCACTTCACCTTCATTACTAAGTCTTCGTTCGCATGCGATATTTTAACAGGGGTACAATTTAATTATTGTTTCACTGACGGCACTACCAACCAGGGTCGCCTCTGGAAACGTTGAAATATCATCGCAAAACATCTGTGTCTACTGGAGAAGATGACGATGGGCTTGAAAATCGAGGTCGACTAGACACAAATCAATCGCAATCACAAATGCCTATACCTAAATGAGCCTTGTGCAAAATTCATACAGACCACAATAATCGCAATCATGAATAATATCGGACTGGGTTGTTGAAACATAACTACACTTAAGAAAACATAACCGTCCACCTTGCAAATTGGGATTCCGATGCTGTACGGTAATGTTTATCTTTATATAAAATGTAGCATCGTTTTGTTTTACTTACGCAATCTATCAATGCCGAGTTTGAAACACACTTTTGTTTCGTCCAGGGTAGTCAAGATCAAGCACAGTTCTAGGACAATTGATAGTGTAGATTACCACGAATACCTTATTACATTAAATTTTTTTAGCGCGAAGCAATAACCAGTGCCATGACCACTCTAGAAATATAGGAGATATCATTTCGTGATGCTGAGGAACAAAGATTGCGAGATAGCGTGACGTACGGGACGTGGGATAAACACGAGCAAAATCAGTTCATACATATCAAAGATGACCTTTTTGTAATTGGTTTCTCAGTGCTTCGGGGAACGCGAATCGTTGTCCCGCGAGACTTACGCAAACCCATATAAGACTTAGGTCACATAGGTCATCCGGGAATCGTGTCGATGAAAAGCAACTTGAGGACCGAAGTATGGTGGCCGGGTATAAATAAAGAAATTAAAAATTACAGTAAGACATGGTATACGGCTATTTAAATGATTGCATTCGTAATAATGAAGTGATACTATATGATTTTATAATTGCACTTAGACAACAATAAATACATATTTGGGCACATATACCGATTTATAGCTGTGTGATTATGTTCAGACCTGTAACAAATACATTGAAGCAGTCAGTTTAATGATGGCATACGCCACTATAGTGAGCTGGTTTCTGTAGCAGAAAACGCTCTAGGAAAACAAAATTTCCTTAAAGATGCTGAATTTATAAAATAACCGTATTTTGCAAGCAACTTATAAATGTCGAAAGATATACAAAATATATACTATTGATGAAAGATATGAAGTCAACTTAGACGTGTTTTTAAATATTGCCTTGTAATCTGGTAAGCCAGTCAGTTAACATTATGTTGGTTATCCGAGCGTCGATGAATGTCGGAGTCTTGTGACTCATTCGTCAGTTGCCGCGAACTTCCAGAATTTCTAGAATTATTCCCAGTCAGAGATGACTATTTTAGATATAAAATAAGAAAGCTAGACGGAGCTGGCTGCCTGTTTCCTCAAAAGGAACTTTTTCGCTCTTTCAAGCTTGTAAATATTCCCAGTAGGTGTTCATTCACACTTTATGGAATGTGAAACGCTGCCACTATTATTTTAAATGATAAATAGCAACACATTAAAAAAATACATTTTCAGCATACATTACATGTTTCTTAAACCAGATGTTATTTTCACGAAGACAAACTATATACAGGTATTTTAAAATTAGATATGTAATTAAAACCCATGTGTTCGTGGCTAATTCACATGAGCAGCGACTGAGATGTCCAAATACTATTTTCAGCGAGTAACCTTATCACGGGCCTTATCACGTTCAGTGCTTTGATTTATGTTTACCATACAACCCGCTGTTTTATGCATGCAAAACTTCAATATATCTATGCACTCATCCAGCAGCGCCTGTAGGCTGTATTGCAGTCATGCTAACACATTTAACTTCCAAATAACTTGAATACTAACTTGCTAAACATAACTTTCCTTAAACGTACAGAGAAAGCAACTATGTTAAATGGATAGAGTTTGCTTGTACTGAATGTCACAGAAATGAGTTTACGACATTCGCGCAGTATAGCACGTTTAACATGCCATCGATTAGTACGATAATCGTATGCCTGTGGTTGCACAGGTGGTTAGCGTGTTGCTATGATATTAATTAGTGAAAACATCATTTTGAATGATAAATAATCATATTATAACGAAAAATTAACTTTTTGGAAAAAATAATTCACTGTCAAATATATATAATATATTTGATAGTGATTTTTTTTTCATAAAATTTAAATTTTCGTTATAATATGATTATTTATCATTCAAAATGATGTTTTTACTAATTAATATCATAGCCACACGCTAACCACCTGTGTGTGGTTGTACAGGTCGGGTATGGAGAACGATACGAGCCAAACTGGGAATCCTTGGACTCCAGGTACAGAAATACACGTTAAATCGAAAGTAGAAATGTCTCATAATCACGCGCGGGTGAGTCATTTTATTCATTAACGACTTGTGTTTCATTGCGGACACAATATTCATTGGAACGTTCAGTGTGAGGATTGTAACAGCTCGGACAACCTGTACTATTATATCATATAATATATGCAGCGTTATCCCTCCAAATGTAATGAATTCATGACAGGTACTATTAAACATGTATCCGTATATTTTAGCTTGACTATTCATCGACTATTCATCGAATGGTCAGAGCTACTCTAGTCACTCAAATGTCGGCGTTTGTTGACTGCTCCGTTCAAGATAAACTTGAAACATCTTTATTTCTCTGTTTCAACAACAGGTGTTGTAGACGTATTTCATTGTTGTAAATATATTTAGTTCATAAATATATTTATTCTGAATGATATTGAAGTAAATTATTTTTAAAGGAAACATTGCTCTGATTGTTCAATGGTTGGACAGAGTAGATTTTAACTGTAAATAGAATTAGTAGCGTTCTTTTGTAGTAGTTGATTAGTTTTCAGTATGTAGAGACTGGGTAGAAAGGTGAACTGTTTGTACTAACATTTTAATACGTTAATTGGCTTGTCAAGCATGAGTTTATTCACTCAACCACATCCGTGTGCATGAATGACTATTTCGAATGTCATTCTTGGCATATCATTCATGCTGTCAACCTGTATGTTTATGATATTAAATCATAAATATAATATATTTAGGTAAATATGCATTTTATACATCTTTTATATTCATGTCGGTCGGTTGTATTATTGTAAATATTTTGTTTTAATAGTTGTATTTGTGTATTAATTCAGTTGGTATCTTACCGTCGGAACACATCATTTTATATATAATTGAAATGTATACTTATTATAAGAATGTCATTCTTGGCATATCATTCATGCTGTCAACCTGTATGTTTATGATATTAAATCATAAATATAATATATTTAGAAACCCAAACGTGTTGTTCGAAGAAAGAACCCTAAACGCCCATACGGCAACACTGGCGCCCAACAACGAGTCTTCGGCCACAACAGCGTTTGGAACTGAAAAACGGAAGTAGCGGACACGTTACTACGGCGAAAATCCCTGAACAGACAGGAGCCTCAGATCGGTATCGAGGAGGGGGAGAGTCAAGGAATTTAAAGGGGCCTTTTCACAGATTTTGGCATTTTTTAACTTATTCATTAAATGCTTTATATTGATAAATGTAAACATTGGATCGTAAAAGCTCCAGTAAAAAATCAAGAATAAAATAAAAAAAAAGGAAAAGAACATTGCCCGGAGCAGGTTTCGAACCAGTGACCCCTGGAGTCCTGCCAGAGTCCTGAAGTAAAAACGCTCTTACCTACTGAGCTATTCCGCCGAGTACACGTACTACACGTATTTTATACCTTATATAAGCAATCTTCGTAGTTTCACAAAATTTAACGACAAAAACAGAACTCTCCAAATTATTCAATCGTTTCGCGTTGCAACGCTTTATAATTTTTAGGTTTTAAAATCGTCAAAAGATGCATATAATGGCTATATTAGAGCATGGTAAATGTTCAGTATTACTGTTTCCTCACAAATATCATAACCAAAACGAAACTTTGCGAATCTGAAACAACTTTTTTCAATTTTGTCAATTTACCAAAGCGTGAAAAGATCCCTTTAACACAGCGATTCCTTGGAAACAGGTTTTTGATTTTTCCCGGGGAGTAGGAGTCCACATTTTTGCGCGGCATCGAGCTCGAGCACCGATGTGAGTACAACTACGTATTTCTTGTGCACAAAACTTTGACGTCAAAACCGTTAAAACGTACGTACAGGATTTCACGTTCTGCTACGCAAGGAAGGTTTCACGTTCAATCAGGACGGAGAGTGATGGACACTTAAATCGTTGTGGACATTGTGTATCGTGTCATTTTTGTGTTTTGCTTGTATTTTGTAAGTGTTCCGACGGAGTTCGGTTAGTGTAAATATTTTTATAATTATTGTGCAATGTACATATATCTATTTATTGTAGTTTCATTGTCGTAAATGAATGATTTGAAATACCAATCAGTTGACTTACAAAAACAACAACAACATATATGGCTAATTTAAGTTTATGTGGTCATGCATTTTGCGAATTGGTCGAGATAAATGAAACGACCTTTTGTCAGCTCATTGATAAATTAGTGTCATATGAAGTTATTTTAAGGAAATTATAGTCCCTTCACGAGCACAAAGTTTATTGCATGGCGAAGTTAAATCTACTCGCCACTTACATGACGTTAAGTAGTAGATAGGTTTGAGTAACTGGATTTATTTAGAAGCAGTAGATTTTGCCCAAGGGTTATAATAAGTATCAAGAGGTTTCAATGCGTAAATTTGTTAATTTGTCATACTTTACGTATGGTTGAATTGAAAACGCTTTGTGCGTATTTTTAAAGAGAAAACTCTCTTTATAAATACCGAAAAATAATCACTGTTTTTTTTCTAGAAATTGATAATGTTAAAATGTACGTATACGATTTAAACTGCATTATGTAGTTTAATGCGTGTATGTGCGACTGGCGTCTTACCGGTAAATGCACGTGCTCGCGATATCGTAGCGCAAGAAGAACGCTATTTCGGCAGTGTGGTAAACACGCGATAGTAAACCAGTGGCGGGTTCGAATCGAAATAAAATCGAACTTAGTAAACACCTGGTACAAAATAAAAGAACTTTGATTAGATATTTGTGATAGTCAGGCTGTTGGCTTAAAATAAGCCAAAGGGAGGTAATACAGGTGTGTTGAGATAACTGTTTCGGTACGTTTATTGGAAAAAAAGGAAAACGGCGATGTGGGCATTAAAACCGTCCACCGGAATCATCTGCTGCCGTGTTCCTTCTTACCGATACAGGAAGTACAGCGTGTTTCGTCACCTGAAGTTTCCGACGAGTCCTCCACGGACGTGGATGAACGCACAGGGAAGACGAGTTCCGACAGCAATCAGTCGGAAGATGAAACAGATAAACGACGCTCCAAACCGAAAAAAATACCACGGCGCCGCAGCCAACGTCAGACCCGTCGGCCGGCTTGGTTTACATCCGGGGAGTATAAATTGTGATTGGTGTTGTTATGTATTTGCAATAATGATTAAGTACAGTGACAGCATAAATTTAACATGTGTGGATTTGTATTGGAAAGATACACAGCTGTTAACCTTCACTTCTGAGTATTTAAATACAAATTAGTGTATTATGTTTTTATTTGTCAAATTGTCATTGTTTTCAAATTGAAAATAAACAGTTGCAAACGAAAACGTTAATATTGTGGTTGTCATTATTTTTTAACAACGATGCTTTCATAGATATTTTGATCACGAGATTAATCAAACCTCGCTTTAAAAGCGATGTTTGAATTTTAATAATGTCGAGGACGACATTTTCTTAGAGAGGGGAAATGTGTTGTAGACGTATTTCATTGTTGTAAATATATTTAGTTCATAAATATATTTATTCTGAATGATATTGAAGTAAATTATTTTTAAAGGAAACATTGCTCTGATTGTTCAATGGTTGGACAGAGTAGATTTTAACTGTAAATAGAATTAGTAGCGTTCTTTTGTAGTAGTTGATTAGTTTTCAGTATGTAGAGACTGGGTAGAAAGGTGAACTGTTTGTACTAACATTTTAATACGTTAATTGGCTTGTCAAGCATGAGTTTATTCACTCAACCACATCCGTGTGCATGAATGACTATTTCGAATGTCATTCTTGGCATATCATTCATGCTGTCAACCTGTATGTTTATGATATTAAATCATAAATATAATATATTTAGGTAAATATGCATTTTATACATCTTTTATATTCATGTCGGTCGGTTGTATTATTGTAAATATTTTGTTTTAATAGTTGTATTTGTGTATTAATTCAGTTGGTATCTTACCGTCGGAACACATCATTTTATATATAATTGAAATGTATACTTATTATAAGAATGTCATTCTTGGCATATCATTCATGCTGTCAACCTGTATGTTTATGATATTAAATCATAAATATAATATATTTAGAAACCCAAACGTGTTGTTCGAAGAAAGAACCCTAAACGCCCATACGGCAACACTGGCGCCAATACGGCAACACAGGTATGCAGTTGAAACGTCACAAGTGGTAGGGGTCATTGTGTGAGGTCACTGATAATGTTCCATTATTGTGATTTGTAATTTAGCAGAATTATGCCCATTTTCCACTTTGATACTAGTATATGGTTTAGCTAAGATGGCAACATCTCCAAATCACTCTTTTTAATACAGATTAAAACTTCGCACATGTGTTCAGGCTCATTGTGTGAGGTCACTGATAAATAGTGACTTGTAATTTAGCAGAATTATTCCAATTTTTATTCTTTGATATATGGTTTTGTTAAGTTTGCAACATCTCCATATTACTCTTTCTAATACAGATTAAAACTTCGCACATGTGTTCAGGCTCATTGTGTGAGGTTAAAGTTCTATAACTCTGATTTGCATTTTCAAATCTTTAGCAAATGGAGGCTAAAGATGTATAGACTGAAGTCTATACATCTTTAGCCTCTATTTGCGCAATCCTACTTGGTATTCGAATCTGTCGGTGCATACATTTCGCGATAAATCTAGATTATTAATGATTTCCGTCAGCTACGCCAAAAAAACAAAAAAAACGAAACCGATAAAAACAAAAACAACAAAAACAGCATTTCTCTCAGTCGAAGATCGGGATATTCCTACACTGGGGCGTATTTTCCGTGCCTAGCTACGGGTCTGCGTGGTTGTGGTACAACTGGAAGACAGGTGTGCCAAAATACATCGACTTCATGACCAAGAACTACCGACCGGACTTCACGTACGCAGACTTTGCTCCAGACTATACAGCAGAGCTGTTCGATCCGGATGATTGGGCCGATATTTTCAAGGCCTCTGGGGCCAGGTAACACTATGCGTTGTTTTCATTGATTAAATGTTTGTAAAATTAGGACCAGATCGACCCGTGGTTTCCATATGTCTACAACTGTGAACGAAATCTTGCCTTTTCGGATTCAATGAGTATTATTTTTTAGGTACTCTGTCATGTTCCTAGATACGTTGTCCTGACCAGCAAGCACCATCAGGGCTTCACGAATTGGCCTTCGAAGTATTCATTCAATTGGAATTCTATGGACGTGGGACCTAAACGGGACCTCGTAGGTAAGTGAAAACATTACACAGCTTCAACAAATGCTTGGAACTTTTTTTAAATGCCATACACATGGACTAAAAGTTAAGTTAATGTAACTCATATTAACTGCACTTAAAGAAACTTGTTCACAGTTTGGAAACAGTTAAATTTGTCAACAAAAATATCATGAAAGATTAAATAATATTTACATTAAATTAAAAACAAGCAAACTACCATGGCTAAGAAAAAAATATATGTTCGTTTATCGGTAATCATAAACCGATCTCGTAGAAATAATAAAGCGTTTATAACGCTTTTTATCTATAACTGAGTAAACAGTGTATTATAAACAAACCGATTAAAGTTCTGTTCAAGATTCAAAGAGTGCGTGGTGTAGTGCTAGAGCGTGAGCGTTTTCTTCGAGAGATCCACGGCTCGGGTCACTTATTTTTATTAAATCTTTTTGATTGTCTTTATAATAGTTTAAAACTATTCCAATTATAACAGTTTTGTGAGTGTATTCATTTAATGACATATGTCAAAAATACAAAAAAAAATCTATGAATACCTTTGAACAGGCTAATTAGAGACGACGCTTTCCGCCTAATTGGATTTTCGCTGAGAAGAGCGTTTCCGTAAAATGAAACATACGATAATAGCGGAAAGTGTCTCCTCTAATTAGCGTGTGCGGACCGCACAGGGTAATCTGAAAGGGCACTTTACGTACATGCATGTAGCTATGTTTTTACAGAACGCGGCCCATTTATATCCTCAGATGAACTCGCATCTGCCATTCGCAGCCGGACGAATATTCACTACGGCCTCTATCCCTCACTGTTTAGGTTCTTCCACCCTCTGTACCTACAAGACAACGACAACAACTTCACGACCAGGGGCTTTGCAACGGTGGGGGACTGCACATGATACGTTGATACTATCTCTATGTAATTGATCACTATTTGCAATACACTTTTTTACTAACTACACAAGTATCTATCGATATTGTTGAAGGGCATAAAATAAGAAATTCCTATGATTGTGTGAAATAAGGCATTTATACATGAAAAACACAAACATTCCCAATGACTTTTGTTGAATATCGCTAAAAATTTGCTGTTTTATATTCTCCTAACAAAGTTGCAAATATGTTCTATTGATTTCTATATACACATACAGACAAAGGCTATACCGGAACTGTACGAGCTGGTGTACAACTACAAACCGGAAGTGATCTGGTCTGACGGCGACTGGGAGGCACTGGACACCTACTGGAACTCCATGGGCTTCCTGGCCTGGCTCTACAACGATAGGTCAGCATGCATAATTACACGGTATTCTGCTAGATGTATTATAGTCTCTACAATGATAGGTCAGTATGCATAATTACACGTTATTCTGCTAGATGTATTCTAGGCTCCACAACGATAGGTCAGCATGCATAATTACACGGTATTCTGCTAGATATATTAATGGTTCTACAACGATAGGTCAGCATGCATAATTACACGTTATTTTGCTAGATATATTCTCGGTTTGACAACGATAGGTCGGCATGCATAGCTACACGGTATTCTGCTAGATATATTATAGGCTCTACAACGATAGGTCAGTATGCATAATTACACGTTATTCTGCTAGATATATTCTCGGCTTGACAACGATAGGTCAGCAAGCATAGCTACACGGTATTCTGCGAGATATATTATAGGCTCTACAACGATAGGTCAGCATGCATAGCTACATGGTATTCTGCTAGTTATATTATAGGCTCTACAACGATAGATCAGCATGCATCGCTACACGGTATTCTGCTAGATATATTCTAGGCTCTACAACGATAGGTCAGCATGTTGCATAGCTACAAGGTATTCTGCTAGATATATTATTGGCTCTACAACGATAGGTCAGCATGCATAGCTACACGGTATTCTGCTAGATATATTCTAGTCTCTACAACTACAACGATATGTCAGCATGCGTAGCTATACGCTATTCTGCTTGATAAAGTATAGGCTCTACAACGATAAGTCAGCATTCATAGCTACACGGTATTCTGCTAAATATATTATAGGCTCTACCACGATAGGTCAGCATCCATAGCTACACGGTATTCTGCTAGATATATTCTAGGCTCTACAACGATAGATCAGCATGCATCGCTACACGGTATTTAGCTAGATATATTTTAGGCTCTACAACGATAGGTCAGCATGCATGATTACACGGTATTCTGATAGATATATTCTAGGCTCTACAACGATATGTCAGCATGCATAGCTACACGGTATTCTGCTATATATATTATCGGCTCTACAACGATATGTCAGCATGCATAGCTACACGGTATTCTGCTAGATATATTATAGGTTCTACAACGATAGGTCAGCATGCATAGCTACACGGTATTCTGCTGGATATATTATAGTCTCTACAACGATAGGTCAGCATGCATAACTACACGGTACTCTGCTAGATATATTCTAGTCTCTTCAACGATAGGTCAGCATGCATAGCTACAAGGTATTCTGCTAGATATATTATAGGCTCTACAACAATAAGTCAGCATGCATAATTACACGGTATTCTGTAAGATATATTCTAGTCTCTACAACGATAGATTGGCATGCATCGTTACACGGTATTTTGCTAGATATATTCTAGGCTCTACAACGATAGTTCAGCATGCATGATTACACGGTATTCTGCTAGATATATTCTAGGCTCTACAACGATATGTCAGCATGCATAGCTACACGGTATTCTGCTAGACATATTATCGGCTCTACAACGATATGTCAGCATGCATAGCTACACGGTATTCTGCTAGATATATTCTAGGCTCTACAACGATAGGTCAGCATGCATAGCTACACGGTACTCTGCTGGGTATATTATAGTCTCTACAACGATAGATCAGCATGCATAGCTACACGGTACTCTGCTAGATATATTCTAGTCTCTACAACGACAGGTCAGCATGCATAGCTACAAGTTATTCTGTTAGATATATTTTAGGCTCAACAACGATAAGTCAGCATGCATAATAACACGTTATTCTGTTATATATATATTTTAGTCTCTACAACGATAGTCAGCATGCATAATTACACGTTATTCTGCTAGATATATTCTAGGCTCTACTACGATAGGGCAGCATGTATAATTACACGTTATTCTGCTAGATATAGTCTAGGCTCTACAACGATAGGTCAGCATGCATAATTACACGTTATTCTGCTAGATATATTCTAGGCTCTACAACGATAGGTCAGCATGCATAATTACACGTTATTCTGTTAGATATATTCTAGGCATGGCAACGATAGGCCAGCATGCATAATTACACGGTATTCTGCTGGATATATTACAGTCATGACAAATATAGGTCAGCATGCATGATTACACGGTATTCTGTAAGATATATTCTAGTCTCTACAACGATAGATCGGCATGCATCGTTACACGGTATTTTACTAGATATATTCTAGGCTCTACAACGATAGTTCAGCATGAATGATTACACGGTATTCTGCTAGATATATTCTAGGCTCTTACAACGAAATGTCAGCATGCATAGCTACACGGTATTCTGCTAGATATATTATCGGCTCTACAACGATATGCCAGCATGCATAGCTACACGGTATTCAGCTAGATATATTCTAGGCTCTACAACGATAGGTTAGCATGCATAGCTACACGGTACTCTGCTGGGTATATTATAGTCTCTACAACGATAGGTCAGCATGCATAGCTACACGGTACTCTGCTAGATATATTCTAGTCTCTACAACGACAGGTCAGCATGCATAGCTACACGGTATTCTCCTAGATATATTATAGGCTCTACAGCGATAGGTCAGCATGCATAGCTACACGGTATTCTGTAAGATATATTCTAGTCTCTACAAATATAGATCGGCATGCATCGCTACACGGTTTTTTGCTAGATATTTTCTAGGCTCTACAACGATAGGTCAGCATGCATGATTTCACGGTATTCTGCTAGATATAATCTAGGCTCTACAACGATATGTCAACATGCATAGCTACATGGTATTCTGCTAGATATATTCTAGGCTCTACAACGATAGGTCAGCATGCATAGCTACACGGTATTCTGCTAGATATATTCTAGACTCTACAACGATAGGTCAGCATGCATAGCTACACGGTATTCTGATAGATATATTCTAGGCTCTACAACGATAGGTTAGCATGCATAGCTACACGGTATTCTACTAGATATATTCTAGTCTCTACAACGATAGGTCAACATGCATAGCTACAAGTTATTCTGTTAAATATATTTTAGGCTCAACAACGATAAGTCAGCATGCATAATAACACGTTATTCAGTTATATATATTTTAGTCTCTACAACGATAGTCAGCATGCATAATTACACGTTATTCTGCTAGATATATTCTAGGCTCTACTACGATAGGGCAGCATGTATAATTACACGTTATTCTGCTAGATATAGTCTAGGCTCTACAACGATAGGTCAGCATGCATAATTACACGATATTCTGCTAGATATATTCTAGGCTCTACAACGATAGGTCAGCATGCATAATTACACGTTATTCTGTTAGATATATTCTAGGCATGGCAACGATAGGCCAGCATGCATAATTACACGGTATTCTGCTGGATATATTACAGTCATGACAAATATAGGTCAGCATGCATGATTACACGGTATTCAGTAAGATATATTCTAGTCTCTACAACGATAGATCGGCATGCATCGTTACACGGTATTTTGCTAGATATATTCTAGGCTCTACAACGATAGTTCAGCATGCATGATTACACGTTATTCTGTTAGATATATTCTAGGCTCTACAACGATATGTCAGCATGCATAGCTACACGGTATTCTGCTAGATATATTATCGGCTCTACAACGATATGTCAGCATGCATAGCTACACGGTATTCTGCTAGATATATTCTAGGCTCTACAACGATAGGTCAGCATGCATAGCTACACGGTACTCTGCTGGGTATATTATAGTCTCTACAACGATAGGTCAGCATGCATAGCTACACGGTACTCTGCTAGATATATTCTAGTCTCTACAACGACAGGTCAGCATGCATAGCTACACGGTATTCTGCTAGATATATTATAGGCTCTACAGCGATAGGTCAGCATGCATAGCTACACGGTATTCTGTAAGAAATATTCTAGTCTCTACAAATGTAGATCGGCATGCATCGCTACACGGTTTTTCGCTAGATATATTCTAGGCTCTACAACGATAGGTCAGCATGCATGATTTCACGGTATTCTGCTAGATATAATCTAGGCTCTACAACGATAGGTCAACATGCATAGCTACATGGTATTCTGCTAGATATATTCTAGGCTCTACAACGATAGGGACAGCATGCATAGCTACACGGTATTCTGCTAGATATATTCTAGGCTCTACAACGATAGGTCAGCATGCATAGCTACACGGTATTCTGATAGATATATTCTAGGCTCTACAACGATAGGTCAGTATGCATAGCTACACGGTATTCTACAAGATATATTCTAGTCTCTACAACGATAGGTCAACATGCATAGCTACAAGTTATTCTGTTAGATATATTTTAGGCTCAACAACGATAAGTCAGCATGCATAATAACACGTTATTCTGTTATATATATTTTAGTCTCTACAACGATAGTCAGCATGCATAATTACACGTTATTCTGCTAGATATATTCTAGGCTCTACTACGATAGGGCAGCATGTTTAATTACACGTTATTCTGCTAGATATAGTCTAGGCTCTACAACGATAGGTCAGCATGCATAATTATATGGCGCACCAAAGGGGTCGAAACTTTAACTTCTGCTCGAGCAGCATTTAAATGCTGCTCGAGCAGCATATTGCTGCTCGAGCAGCAATTTACTGGTCGAGCAGCATTTAAATGCTGCTCGAGCAGCAAAATTCCTGCTCGAGCAGCAATATGCTGCTCGAGCAGCATTTATTTTTAGAATAAGCCATTGAACCCGTCAGCCAATCAAATTTGAGCTTACAAACGGACGACATTAGCTATCTCTACGGAAACGAAATAGACCGGTGAAGCGTCAATATTGTCAGATCGTGAGATCTGACGATTTTCACAGTACCCTCGTGATATTGCTCCGATCAGTTGCCGTGAAAAATGTGAGATTGATGAAAAATAATATTTAACGCATTGTTGTTTCAATTCAACTTACTTTCGCGTTTTAACAGCTCGCAGTTATTTTCGGACATCTTTTTTTTCGGACGTTGAACCTAAACACATTGTACACAACAAAGATATCAAAACAGTAGTTCTAACACCATGCAAACATTTGAATTTTAAAACGATTTTCGTTTTAAATGCTATATATATCGATGATGTACATGCATGACGTTGTAAAGAAATATGGTAATGCCTAATTTACAGTCATGAGTGTTGCAGTTTTTTAATACAAAGATATAGCATTGATTTAAGAAAATACTTTCAGATTATATATATATTATTTCAGCTTAAAAAAGTTAAAAACTGATTATGAACCAAATTCAGTTCCACAAATGTATAATCCCAATAGGTGTTTTTATCATTATTTTAGCTTATTCACATGTACACTCAATTCAGGAAAACTATTGTATTATATTTCACACAATCATATTTACCACTATCATCATTTATTTAACATGTCAATAAGCTCGATTGGTAATTGTTGGTTCGGCTCGGGTAATGCTTTAAAGTACCCCGTGTACCTTTAAGTATACTTTAATGTACCCCGGGTACGCTAAATATACTTAAACGTACCGTTGGTCTGTCTGTCAGTGCAGTCACTCACAAACTTTTCAGTGCTTTATCTCAGAAACTCAATATAAGTTTTCAACATGAAACTGTATGGGTGTATAAATATAGCTGAGGAGAGGTGCCATGCACAAGAACCATAACCCGTCGCTTTCTGAAATAAGAGTTATTTTGCTTTGTTGTTTTTGTATGATGTAACTAGGGCTATATCTCAGATACTATACAAGATTTTAACATGAAACTTCATGGGTGTATAATTATCAATGCACGAGAACCATAACCGTTTACTTTCTTACATAACTGTTATTGCCCTTTCTTGTTATTGTTATTTTATGATGTAACTTTTCAGGGCTATATCTCATTTATAGAACCATGCATAAGAACCACAACCCTTCACTTTCTTATATAAGAGTTATTGCCCTTTGTTGTTTTTGTATGATGTAACTTTTCAGGGCTTTATCTCAGGAACTATAAATACAAGATTTCAACATGAAATTTCATGGGTGTATATTTGTCAATGAGAATAAGTGCCATGCACAAAAAAAATAACCCTAGTACATATGTACATGTCTGATGTTACTTTACAGGACTATATCACAGATACTATACACGATTTAAAGATGAAATTTAATGGATGTTAAGATATCAATGAGGAGAGGTGGCGGGGGATATCAATTAAACGAATTTGCTTATTATTAGTCTCAACGTTGAAAAAGACTTAATATTTTAAGTAGCTATGAGAATATAAGACACAACAGACTCATCAGTCATCAGTATTATGTTAGCATATCTTTAGTCCGTTTCTTAACTAGGGCAAATAAAGTTGAAGTTTATCAGGTGGTCTAAAAGTCCTCTGCCTAGCAGATAAGTCTACAAAGTATTTTAAAACCGGTTCATGAACATGAAATGATAAGTCATTTACGCCATCGGGATTATTTATTTTAAGTCAATATGTTTTTGGAATCTTAAGGCACTCATTGAAAAATACACCACTACATAAATAAATATCTAGGTCAATTGTGATTCTGTCAAGCAATGATTATCATATCAATTATTATCTCCAGAGTTATTCTTTTTTTCTTGCACTTATCATAATCTAACCATCTGCATTATTTTTGCCAAACAGGTGGTTTTGCAATCTGAGCACCACAATCATCAATATATTTGTGTGGATATAAAGATGTTATAAAAATGTAGGATTTAAAACCTTAAGTTTTATTGTGCTGTACTTGTTTAGGAGATGTGTAATACCAACTGGCTACTTCTGTTTTCAGAACTAAAAGGCACAGAAGGATTTTATGAATATTTTGTTGAGTTCTCAGATTAATCGAGCCCAAAGCACTTCCTGCTACAAAAACATATTTTCGAGCAACAACACATATTGATAATATCCATTTTAATGCCGTGCGGGTCTTTACAGTGGAGTGATCGAGTCGCACAGATATGTTTGCCGCACTCCATGAATCAGAAGTCTGCGTCTCACGACTAGTCTGGATAAATCATGGGCCTGTCGCAAAATTGTGGGATGCTTATTCATTAGCAAACATTTGGCAGTCTGAAAATAAAGTAAAAGTCATTCATACTTAACTTAAAAAACAACAACATTTGTTTGCAATAAGAAAAGCATATATTCACTAGATTAAGTGTTCACAAAAAATACTATTTCTGAAAATAAAATTGCAAGAACGATAGTTTGACAGTGAAAAGTATTCATGTTTTATGCATCATAAATATACAATCACATTAAGACACTGAAAAACAAGTTTTCATACAAAATAATATAATGGAGCAAAGAGAATGCTATTTTTCATTATATGACACATTAATAAATTAAAATATGAGTAATCTTCTTGTTTAACCTTTTTTCAGGGTTATTTGACAAAAGTGGGACTCTATAACACAGTTTGATCCTCAGGTTATAATATTACATATGAAATATCATGTCCTTTATAAATTAAAAGAAAATGCAAGGCTCTAAAAACCAATGCACCAACAGAAAGGTACGATGATTATATTCTACATTCTCCCATTATTTTGTTGAATAAACGTTAATGCAAATCTTTACTAAGCAAACTAGAGCTTTGTCACAGACGTGACAAATACCCCCACGTGCCGCATTGACACAGACTATTTTGCATGCTGTCTTCACAAAACAAGAGAATCAAATTTATGGCGATTTTGCAGATATAGACGTAATTCTTTTGCGTGACACACCGTCCAATAATGGTGAACAAATGTGCCAAATGATTTTAAAATCTCACAAGAACAACATAGTTATGGCCTGGACAAGCTCATTTATGGCCTTTTTTAACCTTTGAACTTAAAGTGTGACCTTGAACTTGGAGTTATCGACGTAATTCTTTCGCGCGACACACCGTCCAATGATGGTGAACAAATGTGCCAAATGATTTTAAAATCTCACAATGAATGACATAGCTATTGCCCAGACAAGCTCATTTATGGCCATTTTTAATCTTTGAACTCAAAGTGTGACCTTGACCTTCGAGATATTGAAGTAATTCTTTCGCGCGACACACCGTCACATGATGGTGAACAAATTTGCCAAATGATTTGAAAATCTCACAATAAATGATAAAGTTATGGCCCAGACAAGCATTTGACCCTTGAACTCAAAGTGTGACCTTGATCTTGGAGATATCGACGTACTTTTTCACGCAACACACCGTTCCATGATGGTGAACAAATGTACCAAGTTATTTTAAAATCTAACGATTAATGACATAGTTATTGTCCGGACAAACTTTCGGTTTAAAACACACTAAGTGACCCCGTGACCTAGTTTTTGACCCAGCATGACCCATATTCAAACTTGGCCTAAACATCATCAAGATACAACTTGTGACCAAGTTTGGTGAAGATCGGATAAAATTTCGGGACAGACCGACAGACCGACCGACAGTACGACAAAGTGACTCCTATATAGAAATATAAAGCTAATTTATTACCATCCATGCAAACACTCCACAGCTGTTTCCATTGCGCTGTTTGTTGCAAGGTGGCGCTTTGAACTCTGAACTGAATCAAAATGTGCAGCTCCATGAGATACACATGCATGCCAAATATCAAGTTGCTATCTTCAATATTGCAAAAGTACTCATAAAATGAGCGATTTTGGCCACATATATTTGACCTCTGACCTTGAAGGATGACCTTAACTTTGACCTTTCACCACTCAAAATGTGCAGCTCCATGAGATACACATGCATGCCAAATATCAAGTTGCTATCTTGAATATTGAAAAACTGCAAAAGTGTACATTAAATTAGCGATTTTGACCCATATATTTGACCTTTGACCTTGAAGGATGACCTTGAACTTAAGCTTTCACCACTCAAAATGTGCAGCTCCGTGAGATACATATGCATGCCAAATGTCAAGTTGCTATCTTCAATATTGCAAAAGTTATTGCAAATGTTAAAGTTGGCGCAAACAGACCAACAGACCAACCAACCAACCAACAGACAGGGCAAAAACAATATGTCCCCCACTACTATAGTGGGGGACATAAAAATGAATTACAGCTTTGAACCTTACCAGAACAAATCGATCAATGCCTTGTTGTTACCACCCAACGAGTCGTAAATGGTTACAGTCCTGGACATAACACTTGCAAACAGCAAAACCCAGTGATTGTTGCCTTTACATTGTGGCAGCATAAGTAGATCATACATATTGAAGTCCACCTACAAAATGTGAAATTATAATGTACCTTAAACAATGTATACATTACTAAACAGTGAGAAATTTGCTCAAATTACTTCAAAGAAGTATAGTGGCATGCTAGAATCAAGTACAGTTTAAGTTAACAATAAAACAAAAGATTGTCAGGCAATATGGTACTCCTGGAACAACTTTGTAGAGGTCATCATTTGCAAAGAACATGTAGAATTTATGAAGAAGCACCACTTTTACATAAAAATTCATGTCATGTAAAACGAAGACTTTGGCATTCATATCTCACAGACATATCAAGTCATTACCACTGCCACCTTCATCAACATAATTATTGGACACATAGAGAACTACTATATCTCACTACATACAAAATGTGGTAGCCCTAGATCCTAGAGTTAAGGACAAGGACGCACGCAGGCACGGACGGACGCACGCATGACGAACACAGGACCATGACATAAGCCCCGCTGGCCTTTGGCCAGTGGAGCTAAAAATCAATTAAGGAAGGGAGGGAGCACCCCTCACTAACCCAACCATAAAGGCCCCTGCGCATCTGAAATATGATCACAAGCACTAATAATCATATAATAATGTTAAAACCCGGTCACCACTGTCGATAAATTGGAAATTGTTATGATTGTGAGATATAATGTAAACATTTGCATTACAGATGCAATCTTTTTTCTTCAAGCCCAACACAAAATAACAATGCAAAATTAAAGTTTTAAAGGTTTTCAATGGGTACAAATAGGGTATTTATCTGGACATTGGAAACGTTGAAATACATGAAAATATCATCAAACAACTTAAATGTATTTCATTGTTAAAATATGTTTTTCTTGATTTTTCTCCAAACTTTACACAAATATGGGTGATTTCAAAAATATAAACTAGAAATGGCGCGGTTGAGGTCGACGTGTATCCCCACGCCGCATGTTTGACCCAGGGGTGCCCCAGGTTTGGTAATGGGGCTATGCATAGTTGAGATTGAACGTATTGTCATAAGAGAAGTTCGGTATCAATTAGATGTGAATCGGTGTAGAAAAGAAGATATTATAGTAAAAGGCAATTTTGGGTGGGCGTGGCCTATGTGGGTGGGTGCCCCAGGGTTGGTAATGGGGCCATGCATAGTTGAGATTAACCATAATGTCATAAGAGAGGTTCAGTATCAATTTGAAGTGAATCGGTGTAGAAATGAAGAAATTATAGTAAAAGGCAATTTTGGGTGGGTGTGGTCTATGTGGGCGTGGCCAATGTGGGCGGGGCACCCCAGGGTTGGTAATGGGGCCATGCATAGTTGAGATTATCCTTATTGCCATAAGAGAGCTTCAGTATCAATTTGAAGACATTCGGTGTAGTCTCCGGTGCACTCAAAATGTACAGCTCCATGAGATACACATGCATGCCAAATATCAAGTTGCTATCTTGAATATTGCAAAAGTTATGACCAAGGTTAAAGTTTTGGGACACACACACACACACACACACACACACACACACACACACACACACACACACACACACACATACCGGTTTATATCACATGGAGAGGTCCTTTGTTCCGTACCAACACACCGAGGTCTACCCCTATTTGATGAAATATTTGAATGATAAATATAGACAGGCAACAGTTTTGGTAACTTAAACCCATGCATCAATTGTATTTTTCAATATTTTGCATTTTAAGATACGAGTATTCTACATACATTGTGAGGTGCATACCTCGGGATGTCCCACACTAAGCACACATGTATCAGGTTATCATTTAGAGGTACCATCAAACAATGTTTTTATTACGTATTCTTCATCACACAGATGTATACCTTAATCAAATTATGCCTAATTCAATTAACAAATTTGGTGTATCACAAAGAAGACTTTTGGAGGTGTGTCGATCAGTCCAATTTTTTTTGTTATTTTGCCTTAAAGTGTATAGCCTCAAAATTTAATCCAGGAAGGCCCCCGAAAATTGGTTCGCAGCAATTTTTCGTGGGTCAGTTGCGTTACGCTAAACCATCTTTTTGTTTATTTAGGCCTTTTTCAATTTCATTCGACAGTATTTTGTGCTTTTTAATGCGTATTCTAATGTGTGTACGGACTAACTTATGAATATTAGTTTAAAGATATTAATATCTATAAATATAATCCACAAAAAACGTCGATTTAAAACAGTTTATTCCTCCAAAAAATACTCCCAAACATTTTTATGACAAAAAGTAGTTTCAAAATGTATTTACACTTCGAACAATGTCAAGTTCAGACAATATCATCTGGAAACAAGAGTGCCAAACTGTCATAGGATACGCCCTTTTGAAGGTTTTGGACATCATCTAGACACAACTTCTGACCAAATTTGGTGAAGATCGGATCAAAACTACTTCAATTAGAGAGCAGACACCATGCTAAATGCTTGAAATGCACTAAGTGACCTCATGACCTAGTTTTTGACCCGGCATGACCCATATTTGAACTTTACCTAAATATCATGTACACAAAAAAAAACTACTTCAATTAAGAGAGCGGACACCATGCTAAATCCTTGAAATGCACTTGGTTATCCCGTGACCTAGTATTTGACCCAGCATAAACCATATTCGAACTTGACCTAAATATTGTCTAGATACACTTTCTGACCAAATTTGGTGAAGATCGGATGAAAACTTCTTCAGTTAGAGAGCGGAAACCATACTTAATCCTGAAATGCACTAAGTGACCCCGCGACCTAGTTTTTGACTCGACATGACCCATATTCAAACTTAACCTAGATATTGTCTAGATACAACTTCTGACCAAGTTTGGTGAAGATCAGATGAAAACTATTAGAAATAGAGAGCAGAAACTGCTGTGGAAACCGCCCGTCCACCCACCGGCGGCGTCCACCCGCCCGCCAAGGGTGAAACTATAATACGTCCCGTTTTGAAAAACGGGCGTATAAAAAATCAAATTATAGATGTATATTATGAAAATCAAATACTTACTTTCTTCAGACACAAATTATATAGAAGAGTCAATACCACAACATGAAAACGTTTAAGCAAAATATATTCATACATGAAACAATGCCTTAACCCTCCCACCTAGAACAAATGTCAAGTTCAGAATATCATCAGGAAAAAATCTAATTACAATTGTATATTATAAAAATCAAAGACTTAATTTCTTCTGACACAAAGTATATAGAAGAGTGAATACCACAACATGAAAACATTTAAGCAAAATATCTTCATACATGACACAATGCTTTAATCATCACACATAGAACTAATGTCAAGTTCAGACAATATCATCTGGAAACAAGAGATGTGTTTGTCATAAACACAATGCCCCTTCTGCGCCGCTTTGAAGTGATATATTTGACCATTGACATTGAAGGATGACCTTGACCTTTTACCACTCAAAATGTGCAGCTCCACGAGATACACATGCATGCCAAATATCAAGTTGCTATCTGAAGGGACATAGAAGTTATGAGCATTTTTTGAAACCTAAATGCGAAACCTAAACGCAAAGTGTGACGGAAAGACAGACAGACAGACAGACGGACGGTCCGATCACTATATGCCCTCTATCGGGGGCATAAAAATCAAATTAATATACATGTCACAATGCCTTAACCATAAAGAAAACATAACAACAATTGTGCAAGTATGATCTGTTAATAAAGAAAATGGTCCAATGTTTCAAAGGAATTTAGTAACTCATAAACTATTGCAGAGTAAGTAAAACATGTTTATTGAGAGTGGAGAAAAAATAGACCTTGTTGTACAGTGTTACTTGCTAACAAAAACATGGTCAATTCGGTACGCAACTCCGAACTAAAGTAAATTCTACAATGGAAATCAATTTGACGAGCTTTGCAAAAATTAAGAATTTGGTCGTATGAATAGTTATCTTCAGCCAGAAAAAATCCAACTGTTTTACACGTGTTTATAACAAATACCACCATCTTGTTTTCATACGAGTAATGCCCCCTCCCAATTTTGTATTATTTCTTTTAAGCATTGCTGCTTTGCATATAACAATATTGATTTAAGTATGGAGTATATGGCGTGTAAATTATTGTTTTTCAACCAACCGAAACCATTTGTAATCTTTTCCAAGATATCATTGGGACAAATCGTCAAATAAAATTTCATGAAGATCGGACAATTAATGTGACCTCTAGAATATTAACAAGGCAAATGTTGATGCCGCAAGATGGACAACGGGCAAAAAGCGATCACAAAAGCTCACCATGAGAACATTGTGCGCAGGTGGGCTAAAAAGCTATAAAATCATTTTTGTTTTCACTTTTCAGCAGTAATCCAGTTATGAATCGTGTTTTTTAATTTTTTTCCATGACAATCCGTGTAGAATTTCATATTTTTGCATTACTCTTTCACAGTATTCACGCTTAAGCTCCTTCCTCAACGCAATATTCGTTTTGAACAGCGTCTTCAAAAGATGACTCTGGTCTTCACCGAGTTTCTGAAGCCTCTCTGAAAAAGTAATAAAATCATATTCAATTGCCTCTTCTGTTCCATGATGACCACCAACAAGCATCTCAGAAATATAATAAGTTATAAAAAAGTTCATCTCAAAACTGTTCCAGAAGATGAACCATGATTTAAAGGTGATCTTTTTATTTGAAATGCTGCTTGTAATTTCGTAATATCTTTAATCCTTGAATCTGTCCATGATATAAACTTTAAAAAATGTCGACAATTTCTAACTAATGACATGCCTTTTTATACTTTTGAAAGGTTTGTTAAGTCACAGACTTTCCATCATGTTTTTTGGATGTCAACTCAACTGCTGTATACACAGTTTCTAACAAAATCGATAACACGAATGATTCGGCACTTATTGCCTCTTGCTTTCTTGATTCGAAAAAGTGTGCGATCGGCTGATATTTTGGCGCAACAATCTCGGACGTCTTTCGACCTCTCTTAGCTATTTTTATTTTGCATCGTAATAGAAACTGAAAGTACAGACGCTTTACAAATACATGCACAATGAGCGACGAATTAGGTCAGATTGAAAACGCATAGCGTTTGAATAACTATGACCGTTTGCTGAGCTTGCTGAATGTAAGCGTCACAGCGTTACGATAACAATTCCAAAGAGAAAATACCTAAAATGAGCAAAGCATTTTTAATCGAAGTTTTGTATCGTTAATTTGACAAACTTGCGTAAAGGTCAAATTGGTTGCGTTTTCAATACTCATGATATTGTATTTCTTTACATTTTTAAACATTTTAATAGGGTGAAAGACGCAGATACGCAGCTTATCTGGGGCACTGAGAACTGGTTAACAGACATAATATTTTGGATAATTGTAAAAGTTAGGACAGCAGATATACATGTATGGGGAGAACGAGAAACGTAAACAATGTTAACCAGAAAGGCACAATCACAGGCAATCGGCACCTGTGTCGGAAGCAATTATTAAGAATCTTTAAGAAAGTAAATCGATAGAAACAGAGAACCTACACTTGCGCACCCATTGAGCAATTCTTATCAGTCATCGTCGTGATTTTCGCAAAAGTTTTAACAGCCGTTAGACATTTATGGTCGATTTTCTTATTAAGCGAATGGCAACAATTTTTTGATCGACTAGTTTGCAGACAAAATATAAAGCACTTACCGCGTGTCACTGTTAAACTTTAAACAGGTCGCCACATAAACTTGCAGAAGATGTGAAAAAGGCACCATCATGGCGGCAGCCATTTTTTCCAAACAAACCAGTTTCGCACCATGTGGCAAATATAACAAGAGTTCTGATGGCTAATGCCATAATCTAAAAATAAATGCTGGTCGCGCAGGATTTTTCTGCTCGAGCAGAAAAAATGCTGGTCGAGCAGTAAATTTGCTGCTCGAGCAGCATTTTGCTGGTCGAGCAGCATTTAAATGCTGCTCGAGCAGCATTTTTTCCTGCTCGAGCAGAAGTTAAAGTTTCGACCCCTTTGGTATCCCATATAATTACACGTTATTCTGCTAGATATATTCTAGGCTCTACAACGATAGGTCAGCATGCATAATTACACGTTATTCTGTTAGATATATTCTAGGCATGGCAACGATAGGCCAGCATGCATAATTACACGGTATTCTGCTGGATATATTACAGTCATGAAAAATATAGGTCAGCATGTATAATTACACGGTATTCTGTTATCTATATTGTAGGCTTGACATCGATAGGTCAGCATGCATAAAAACATGCGTTATTAAGATTATTGTTCCATTTATTTAACATTTGATCACACTGAAAATATTACTTTACCATACTTTACCTCCACAATATCTCAATGGTATTATTGTAATATCCACTGTTATCTTGTATTTGTTATTGTTCGATATTATGTGTAATATCACATACGATACCATATTTCTATAATATGTGCCAACAGTCTAGTGAAATATGTAGTAGTGACTAATGACAGATGGGGCGGTAACGTCCAGTGCAAACATGGCGGCTTCCTCTCTTGTTCGGATAAATTTAATCCCAGTAACGACCAAACATACATCTTTAGGACATGGGTCCCGTTTTATCAAAGCTCTTTCCTTAAGTTTACGTTGTGACAGAATTGTGTAGCTTCAAAGAAAAAATGACTACAATTACTCAAGTTATTATTATAATCTTGATGCAAAGCATACACGCCTCAAGCGGAATTGGGAGAACGCCAT
Organism: Dreissena polymorpha; assembly: GCF_020536995.1. Taxonomy (NCBI): domain Eukaryota; kingdom Metazoa; phylum Mollusca; class Bivalvia; order Myida; family Dreissenidae; genus Dreissena; species Dreissena polymorpha. The sequence goes on along the minus strand of NC_068361.1, from coordinate 49,959,048 downwards.
GACGATCGACAGATATGCGTGGGAGTACCGTAGAGACGTGACGCTGGCGGACATGCTGACCATGGAGGAGCTGCTCACTCAGGTCGCATCCACAGAGAGGTAGGGTGTTGATTTTGTAGTTCATGTGCATGTGCAGCTTTACGGGAGCGCAGTAGTAGGTATACGCGCTTCACCCCTAGGCGAGATTGGTTGGTGTATACTATACCGGACCAGTAGTTGGTATACGCGCTTCACCCCTAGGCGAGATTGGTTGGTGTATACTATACCGGACCAGTAGTTGGTATACGCGCTTCACCCCTAGGCGAGATTGGTTGGTGTATACTATACCGGACCAGTAGTTGGTATACGCGCTTCACCCCTAGGCGAGATTGGTTGGTGTATACTATACCGGACAGGTGAATTTCCTCCGGGTACTGAGTCTTCCCCTACAGCACACGACCAAACCAAAGTTGAAAAGCTTTCAATAGCAACTAAAAAGGTGAAAATTGTAGCTTTTATTCATAATTCGTCCGAACATTTATTGAGTCTAGTAAGTTAATTAGGTAGAAGTGCTGGTGTACACTTCGGGTCTTCTTATAATGCAGCCTCATGCGTCAGAGGACTTAACAATCTTTGAAATACACACATACACATTTGCATGTGATGCAAATTTCAGATCATGACTATGGTCCACACAAAGTATTATTATGTTCCTGTGAATTGGTCTTAAAGTTTGCATCTTGTGCATGAATTCTTGGATTCTCATCAACGTTGGTACCACGAAGGACGGTCGGATAGTGCCGATATTTGAGGACAGACTCCGCAGCCTGGGGCAGTGGTTGAACGTGAACGGAGCGGCGATATACGGGACCTCACCCTGGGTGTACCAGAACGACACCGTCACTAAACATGTCTGGTAAGTTATCTCCCCTTGGATTATCGGAGACGCCGAGTCTGGGTTAGTGGTTGAACGTGAACGGGCGGCGATATACGGGACCACACCCTGGGTTTACCAAAATGAGACAGTCATCGCCAACCATGTATGGTAAGTATCCCTCGCTTTATATCCCCAAGCTTGGGGCAGGAGTTGAGCGTGAACGAGGAGTCCATATACGACACCTCTCCCAGGGTGTACCAGAATGACACCTTTACCAATTATATCTGGTAAGTAATCGCCCCTTGTATCTATCAGAATCCGTAGCACGAGACACGGAGTAAACTTTAACGGGGAGGCCATATACGGGACACCGCTCAGGGTCAAACAGATATATACATTCACTCTTTATGTCTGGTAAGTTATCTCCAGGATCCATCCGAGAATCCGCATTCTGTAAACCTCCCTTCATCAACCGGTACGGCATGTGCATTTTTTCCACAGGAGGGAATCCCGTATGTTTATTATTATTGTTATGCCCCCGGATCGATAAACCGGGGGTATATTGCTTTGTCTGTCTGTCTGTCTGTCTGTCTGTCTGTCTGTCTGTCTGTCTGTCTGTCTGTCTGTCTGTCTGTCTGTCTGTCCTGTCTGTCTGTCTGTCTGTCTGTCTGTCTGTCTGTCTGTCTGTCTGTCTGTCTGTCTGTCTGTCTGTCTGTCTGTCTGTCTGTCTGTCTGTCTGTCTGTCTGTCTGTCTGTCTGTCTGTCTGTCTGTCTGTCTGTCTGTCTGTCTGTCTGTCTGTCTGTCTGTCTGTCTGTCTGTCTGTCTGTCTGTCTGTCTGTCTGTCTGTCTGTCTGTCTGTCTGTCCCAAAACTTTAACCTTGGTTAAAGTTTGATAACTTTTGCCATTTTTAACATAGCAAATTGATATGTACCATGCATGTGTATCTCATGAAGCTGCTCATTTTGAGTGGTTAAAAGTCAAGGTCAATGTCATTCTTCAAGATCAAAGGTCAAATATCATTGTATTTTTCTTTCCTAAAACTTAAACCTTCGTTAAAGTTTTATCATAGCCTTTTTTAATATTGAACACAGCAACTTCATATTTGGCATGCATGTGTATCTCGTGAAGCTGCACATTTTGAGTGGTAAAAGGTCAAGGTCAAGGTCATTCTTCATGGTAAAAATAAAATCATTATTCATTTCTCCATTCAATCTCTTACTTAATTCTCCTACATTTTTGAGTGGTGAAAGGTCAAGGTCATCCTTCAAGGTCAAAGGTAAAAAAATAAAAGCGGCGCATTAGGGGGCATTGTGTTTCTGACAAACACATCTCTTGTTTTATATACTAGTATATGTTTTATAGAAACAATAAGTACTGCAAACCATGTAATTCGAACAATTTTTAACAAATAAACTACATACCGGTTGTTTTCGAAAGCTAATAAAATAATTTAAGAAACATCGCGAAATTATTGTTGTCGTTTGCAATGTCAAGTGCCACGAGTTGGGCTAAATACCAGGGCAACTAGCTTTAAACAACTCAATCCATTAAACATAGAATACAAATTGGCAACTGTGGATCAATTAGGCCTTGGAAATTATTCAATTCCGGCTCACAACAAGACATTATGTAATTAAAGTCTGTCAAATTGTTGCTCAATAATTTAAAGAAAATCAATTAAGTATTAGATACACATAACACAACATGTACATGATTATGGGCCTGTTATTCTTTAGCAAGGCAACCAAAATTCTAAAGATGGTCGCCAGTGCAGCAACCAATTGCGAAAAAAGAGACATATTGTTCTTATTTTGTCTAAGTTATCTCTATAACATAAAAGATAAACAGTGCACCCACATATCGACCTGTGCTTTAAGACACACTCTTTATAAATTTGAATGGGTTGTGTTCATTTCAAACTTGCGATACAAAAAGCTATAACATAATTTTGAAAACTGAGTTGCGTATAAGATTATGCAATAACGTACAACTTCAGTGCCTTCAGCGCTTTGATTATCATTCTTATTGTTTTGTTTATGGATAATTTAGATTTCATGTTTACACTTCTACCCCCGAAACTTGCCTAAAGGCATCTTACAGCGGTTTGTAGTGATAACAATGAATACTTTAAGTAGTTAAATGCCTTATCTGACATTCCAGGTACACGTCGAAGAAAAACTCACAAGGGTCACTAGATGTGTTCGCCATCTTGCTGCATTGGCCCGACCCTGGGAAGTTTTACCTTAGCAGTCCCACACCCACACAGAACACCACTGTTACTTTGCTTGGATACGACACGCCGATCAAGTGGACCGCATCCGCCGCGCATGCGCAAGGAATCACTGTGCTGATTCCCGCCATACCGTTCAACAAGATGCCGTGCAACTACGCATGGGTGCTGAAGATGCAGAACTTGGTTCTGACGATTATTAACAAATGTATACAATTCAAACACAACTGCATATTTTCTAACTACTCGTACGTGTACGAGATATTTTTTAATTATGAAAACATATTGCACGTTTGTGTATCCACGTTATACTTGCACCGCACTATGTGCTTTTTTTAAATTCATTTTGAAAACTGTGTTCTTTTTGTTGAAATTCTGTTTTGTGCAATTTTTGTTTCGTTTATGTAGTGTTTTTTTTTGCATTTAATGGATACTTATAATCAGTTCTCTCGGTTTACATTTTGTAATTGTTTCTTAAAGTTTCTTAATGAATGTGCATATTGATATCAGTTTTAGTTTTTACATGTATCATTGTAAATAATTATTCCAAAGAATAATTCATATTATACTATCAAAAACTAAATCAGCGGCGTGTACAAAATACCAAATATTTCTTGTACAAATAATGAGAACAGAAAACGTTACATGCTCTTGAGATAAGAGAAGCATTTCGGGGAAAGTTATTAAACTGTATTTATGTTTGTTCAGTTGATGCGATCAGTAATTGTCCCTGAATTTCAATCGTGGCCACACTCTAAATGTTATCAAGCGGGCGTTATATAAGAGTCTCGTTCTGGGAAAACTGGACTTAATGCATGTGGGTACAGTATCGTCCCAGATAAGCCTGTGCAGTCCGGACAGGCTTATCAGGTATGACACTTAATGCCTATACGGAATTTTGGTTTGAAAAAACGTCTTTTTAAACGAAAATCCAATTTTAAGGCGGAAAGTGTCGTCCCTGATAAGTCAGTCGGACTGCACAGGCTAATATGGGACGTCAATTAACGCACTCGCATAAAGCCTCGTTTTCTCGGAGCGAGTTCATATATACATATATTACATATACAAGTGAACAACAGATAACCGGAAAGAATGCCGTGTTCTTGTGGTAACGTGCCGGCTTTACAACCTAGTGGCCGCGTGTTCGATCCATCTCTTCACTTCATTATTGAAACCATATAGTCTATACAAAAATGGAATATCAATATTGAAACATAACTACATTGACTAACACTTCTAACCGCCTACCTTTCAAATTGGGATTCTGACGCTATACAGTATGTTTATCTTTATTAAATGTAAGATCGCTTCGTTTTACTTGAGCAATCTGTCAATGCCAGAGTAGTCAAGCGGAACTGCGGATTCGATTCCTATTTGTTGGCTCTGGAAACACGAGTAAGAGATAATACGTGTTCAAATGCATTGCAATGCAATGTTTATGAGATGGTTTCATTAAAAATAACCTAAAATACATGTATAACGAGAATGTGCACAGAGGAAGCGATCGAGATGTCGTAATACTTTATTGAAACAAGTTTCCCTGGTAACGACACGATTAGAAAAAAAGTCATTTTTACCAATGTTTTCCTTTCAATTCAAATATCAATTTGTTAGCTTTTACATTGCATTATAACACTATTTTATCATTCATTTTTGTCATTAATGAAATATATATTTAGAAACCCGGTATTTTCTTATGAATTTTGCAACTAACAAAATGTAGCTTAATGGTGTTCTTGGAAGTTGTGTGTTCACACCTGTATGATATTAATCTGGTCGAAAACAGTATGAAGAAACAGAAGGAGCAACAATGTTCCAACCTAGCGCCCTACAATGTTTGATGCGATTTATTTGATTTAGAATTTTTTTTCTTATGTGTTGGTTTTTCTGCGTTACACCGTATACTATGTTTAATTAAGAAAACAGGCGATTATGCCATTTTTGAAAACAAAACGACTGTAACAAATTCAAGATTGTTTCAATATTTTTTTAAGTAATCCTTTTTTGTTGTTGTGAATGAATAAGATTTAAACGTTTTTATTTAGGCTGAATTAAATTTTTAAAAATGCCTATAGGTATATATGAGCTTAATTTGAATTAATTTTTATGAACTAACTTAATCGGCCGATGAATTAAAAGGAAAACTTGTCTGAGCAAGTTTCGTGAATGTTTTACTACCCAGTAACTCAGGCAGGCATGGTTTCAAACGGACTAAAACCGTTTCCAACTCTGTCGCAATAACAAATAACCAAATATTATGAGCAAGTCTCATGATGAATTATTAAACACGTTACTTCGAGAGTGCACACAAGATTAACTTACAATGCAAAACCATCAGTGCCCCTGTTGGAAGCTATATTTTTATGGGACTGAGGCTCAGTCTTAAGAGTCCAATCTAATAAGAATTGCGAAAAACTGTAACTCCTAGTGTGTTCACAAGAGTTTTATGTAATTTGACCTAGTGACAAGATTTTACCCAACACGACCTTCTTTCGAACTCGTCTGAAATATCAATAACTCGTCTGAAATATCAAAGAAACAAAGACACTTTCGAAGCGTTGCAATGACTTAAACATATATATAATTCTGAACGTGTATTTTGGAGATGGACGACACACGACGGATAAAAGTCGATCGCACAAGTAAACCATGAGATTATTTTCTTTATGAAACTTAAAGGGAATATCTGATAATTTTGTACATCTGATAATTTTGTACGTCATAAGTTTTCACATGACCTTGCTTCTTACAAAATAATGTCGGCCCTTCACCTAGCAAGTTTGTAAACTGCCCCATTCGGTGTCAACATTAATTTGAAGACAACTGTTTTTACTTCCTTATGGCACACATATATACTGTATTCAACTTTTAGTTACATTTTGGATTCACTTGTATTTTATACGTTATATAAGCAATCTTCGTAGTTGCACAAAATTTAACGACAAAAACAGAACTCTCCAAATTATTCAATCGTTTCGCGTTGCAACGCTTTATAATTTTTAGGTTTTAAAATCGTTAAAAGATGCATATAATGGCTATATTAGAGCATGGTAAATGTTCAGTATTACTGTTTCCTCACAAATATCATAACTAAAACGAAAATGTGCGAATCTGAAACAACTTTTTTCAATTTTGTCAATTTACCAAAGCGTGAAAAGATCCCTTTAAGAAATTATACACGCACCTGCAAGCGTTTTCTGCGTATGTGTGAAAACATTCAGTCAAAATAAAAACAATAAAGCGACGCAGTAAATTAAATGTCTCCTTGATGTAGAGACAGTTTTCGCTGTCAGCACGCGATTACCCAGGTTCGAATATAGCGACGGACAAACTCTTTTATCCAAAGATTTGTGTGTGGTTTTTATAACAATTTTAGAACATGTCAACTATTATTAAAAGTGTTGTATATAAATGCATAAAATGACATTTAAAAATACATGCATTTTCATTTGTGGCAATTATTTCTGTAATATTTATTATTATTATTTTACAACAGATGGTTGTATCTGGTTCTCTTCGGGGAGATAACAAGGCTGTATTGCCTATGTTACAAAGTAATTTATCATTGTATATACATTATATTTTTGTATAAATAAATACGGCATAAGTCGTACTTAATCAATATCTATGTTTAAAAATAACAAAATTTGTAAAAAAAAAACACACAAAAAAACAACGAATGTCAACTTTCAATTTACAAGCAGAATACCATAATAATATAAAAAAAATGGAAAAAAAAGAACAAAAAATCCAAATGTCGTATTGGAGCTAAAAAAATCTGATACCTAAAACCAAGCATTTGGAAGGCATGCACTCGCATACGTTGGCTCACTTGAACAAGAAGTGATAACGGTAGACTATTGTGCCCACTATATGTCCATCGTGCGTTGCCGTGCGTCGTGTGTCGAGCGTCGAGCGACGTCAACTGTTGGATCGTTTTCAATCTAAAGATACACATGTTCCGTCCTATCCTAATGGAACTTGGTCAGAATGTTTAACTGGACAGACATTGAATCTTAGTCACATGCTTCCGAAAACTAAGTCACCAGGCAAAATGCTAAGTAAAACCTTGTTCACAGTGTAGAGGCCAGATTGATCATCCAATCTTGACGACTTTGTAAGAATGTTTATCTTGACAAGATCTTTGCAAATTTTGATTCCGTATGTCCAGATGTAATTAACCAAGCCTAATATGTACAATTTCAAGGCCAAGTTCAAACCATCAGGACACTTTGAAAACATGTTCCGACTCTAAAAGCATCAATCAATGAAGCTTGGTGGGAATCTTTACCAAATCTAGGCATAGGTTTAATCGGAGCTACGTGTTTCTAAAAGAGGGTCACAAGATCCTATTTTAAGGGAAAAAAGTTTACCACTTTAGAAGTAACAGTTATAACTTATGCTCGATGGAACTAAATCAGAATATTATTCTTGAGAATGCTTATGCAAATTTCAGTTCTCGATCGCGTGTATAAAAAATTTAGGTAATGAGGTCAAATTTTACAGAGAACCATTCTTACCAATCTAGAAGAAACATTTATGACTCAATCTTAATAAAACGATGTCAGAATGCTTATCTAAAAACATCAAAGCTAAGTTTGAATACGGATAACGCTAGACTCAAAAAATCTTGTTATCTCATTAGAAGCCATACTTATGACTAAATCTTTATGATTCATATTCATAATGTGTATATCGACAATATTTTGGCCGAGTTTGAATGAGGGTTACCTTTTAACTTTAGGTCAACTGGTCAAATCTTATAAAACCCGTATTGCCTCCACATTTATGACTCAGCCTTCATGTAGCGTTGTCAGAATGAATGTCGTATTAATATATAATCCACGCCAACATAATCACTAGTTTTATTATTATTATTATCAAATCACATGATCATATCCTTTAATTACAATCATCATCAGATAGAATCAACTTGAAAAATTACATTAAAACACGTTAAATACATGCTGATGTGATAAGTTCTATTGAATAACCCTAAATAACGTAAACCTGCTAAACCACATCATTTGAAGTATATTTAGATTGATGTAATTCAGTTTCATCATGCAAACAAAGGGTACATCAATATATTTGTCTTTTATGTTTTGTCATATTTCTCCAACATTCATTAATAATTACAAACTTTACCAAATGCTTACTGTTTCCAAATATCACTTCATAAATAAGAAAGATTTGCCCCCTGCCCCAGGGAACTTGTATAAAAACGGACCAAATCCATTTTCAAACTCGGATGACCATTTATTAATGGCTTCACTCTAACTATATAAGGGAAAATTGACAGACATTTTTTTTGGAATGAGCACAACCATTTTCGACTTCTACCGAGATGCCATCGAAACAAAACCAATAAATGCTAGTCTGATTTCAATCCACATATATTTATATATATAAGCTTCAATTCGGCCCACGGCAGTCAATATAATTACCCACGTCATGGATTGAACTTAGTATTGACCAGTTTATTGAAAGTACATATGCTCCTACAGGATACCGCCTTACATCAGCGTATTGAAAGTACATATGCTCCTACAGGATACCGCCTTACATCAGCGTATTGAAAGTACATATGCTCCTACAGGATACCGCCTTACATCAGCGTATTGAAAGTACATATGCTCCTACAGGATACCGCCTTACATCAGCGTTTTGAAAGTACATATGCTCCTACAGGATACCACCTTACATCAGCGTATTGAAAGTGCATATGCTCCTACAGGATACCGCCTTACATCAGCGTAATGAAAGTACATATGCTCCTACAGGATACCGCCTTACATCAGCGTATTGAAAGTACATATGCTCCTACAGGATACCGCCTTACATCAGCGTATTGAAAGTACATATGCTCCTACAGGATACCGCCTTACATCAGCGTATTGAAAGTACATATCCTCCTATAGGATACCGCCTTACATCAGCGTATTGAAAGTTCATATGCGTCTACAGGATACAGCCTTACATCATCGTATTTATTAGGCTTAATGGGATACATATATACGGTCTTAAGCAGTGCTAAAGCTGACTTTACTTATATCATATACTTTCATGTTTAAACCCCACATGTGTAAACCCCATGACTTTGACCTGCGACCCACTGATCCAAAAATCAATTAAGATGGTTTTATCTTCTCTAAGACAATTTAGCATGTTATATGGTAGCTCTTCGATGTATAACTCTTAATATATTGAAGAGAAACCGAGTGCACGGACGGAGAATGGACAAATAGTACAATTTCCCACATCAGTTGAGGAAGAAACAAGATAAAAAAAGTTCTTCAAAAGGATTCTTTAATTTGTACAAAAATATACGCGACTTTTCAAATTTAATTCAAAATCACATCAAATAATTATGCATGCATACATGTTATTAAATTGATTAAGCTGAAACAAGAACGTGTGCATAACACTTTAATGATACGTTTGTAAGGGAACAGACACACAAGAACTCTTAGCAACAATACAAAGAAGAAATAAAACTCGCCCTAAAACTTGTCACACACATGTTTGTATAAACTCGCATGTACATTAAAAGCAACATCAAAATTGAAATATGTCGAAATTGTCGGATTCAAAATAGTGATTTCACCGTATATGCAATTACACGTATTTTCTTTATAAAAAAATAAATAAAAGAGTACATGGTATAATTTTATGTTTGTCAACACCATACGGATTGTCCCTATGAAATTATAGTTCATTCTGACAGAACACACATCTCAACACATGGAAAATCTGTTACATTATCTTCTCCTTAAAAACATATGTCAGAATGCGAAAACAATCGTTGACAACATGGCAATGAATAATTTCACGCTGACTTTTGCAGCGACTTCGTTGGCGCCAAGGAACTTGCCGGTACCACTAGAAGTCTGGCCTGGACCGGACGCAAGGGTCTTTGCCTCGCTGGCATTGCAAAGGTCTGATGTGCAAATACATACATTCATTTTGATCCCGCTTACATCTGAGCTATGGCATGAACTGATCCCATCAAGTCCTGATACACCACCGACTTTTGTGCATTGTCGAACATAAACTGTTTCTGAAATAATATTCAAGTTATGTTTTATGTTAAAAATGATTTTTTAAAGTAAAAATAAGCACATGGGCTATGAGATCCTCTTTACCTAACTATTAGAGTTAACCAGACATATCATTTAAGAGTATACATGTAGGTCTAACCATTCACATTTAAATTAAAAATTGTTTTATAAATGTATCGCGAGGATAACGTCGATTTCTTTTGAACGTATATGTTTCCGCTTAAAGTTTATTTCTTAGCATACAAATGGTTTCTATATTTTTTAAAAGCACATGTTGTAAACAATAATATTAACACAACTTTCAATATTATTTCGACATTGTTCGACGATACAAATTAGAATAGTTTTCCATCTCAGCGAGTTCTGTGTCCGCGTAAGGCTTACGTTAAATAAAATGTTACTCTAACTAAAAGACACAGGAAAGTTAACATTATCCATATTCGTATTCAATGATGAACTTTGGAGTATACGAGGCAAATATTTATACAAGACGGTCATTATGGCCCTTAAGCGCAGATTTCAAACTTGGTATAAATAATATCAATATAAACATTTTGACTAAATTTCATCAAGCTTGAGTAATAAATGTTGCTCGTAGAGTGGCAAGATTTTTTTGAAGATTGAACTCAGTGATCTAGGTTTTTACGCAAGTGATCTGGATTCAAATAAAGCACAGGTATTGCCACTCAGACCAGATATTATCTAGATACACACTCTGACCAAGTTGCATCGAACTCGAATGAAAAATGTGGCCTATAGAGAGATTACTAGCTGAAAGTTGACTCCACAAGTCAATCATCGCAAACCTGAATATTTCCTGAATACATACTACAAACCTTTTTTTCCAAAAGCCAACCAATTTAAGACATCAATACAATTAATATGTAAAAAATAAACTGAAAAAAGTTAAAATAACAACTTGTATTATCACAATACATACAAACTTTGTTTCATTTAATAAAACACTTGTTTTTGGTTACATTTGCCTTAAAATAAAGTCAAATTGTGTGTTCAACTATAAATCAGACATTTTATTCAATCTGTATACAACTCACATGTGCTGTGTGTCACTTTAAAAACTACAACGAGGAAAAAGACAAAATCTCCAAACTAAAATAATCTAAAACAAGGATAATCAAACTACAAGTTCCGTATAGATTCTAAATATCTGTAATATACGTGGAAAATATTGGATACCAAACAACAGGCGCTGGCGACCCGCGTAATTCAGATACAACGCTAGATTGCTTACTTGCATAGGGTCCGGTCCCCACTAAACTCGTACCAAACCCGCACATGCTGCAGTCAGATTGTATTGGTGTGCTGCTGTCAACGTAACGCCCCACATTCTTGGTAGCTGTTTGTAGAACTACACACATAGCACCGTAGCCCAACAACGCTTCCTGTAACAGACATCACCATGTGCCATGGCTTATTACTTATACTAATCGGCCGAAATGTTTGTTTGTTAATCGTAGTCATGTGTATCTGAGTGGGTCTCTACTAATGTAGCAGCCGTTTGTCACAGGCATGCAACACTCACGAACAGAAAGAATTGGAGCAAAAGATGTAGATCGAGAGAGTCTTTGCATAAAACACATTGAATAAATAACCAAAACAATAATTATGTAATGACAGGCGAGCCCCTAATTTGTTCGTTTTCAGCTTAGACAGAAAAGTAAGCTAACATTTAAAGGAGCCTTTACATGTTTTGGTAAATTGACAAAATTAAAAAAGTTGCTTCAGAATTGCATATTTTCGTTTTTAGTTATGATATTTGTGAGGAAACAGTAAAACTGAACATTTACCATGCTCTAAAATATTCATTATATGCATCTTTTGACGATTTAAAAACCTGAAAATTATAAAGCGTTGCAACGCGAAACGATTGAATAATTTGGAGAGTGCTGTTGTTGTCGTTATATTTTGTAAAACAACGAGGATTGCTTATATAGAGTATAAAATACATCAATCATTCTATGTGTACGGATGGTCGAGTGGTCTAAACGGTAGACTTTTACTCCAGGACTCCAGGGGTCAGTGGTTCGAGCCCAGTAAAGAGTTACCTTTTTTCTTTTTTTTAAATTGTATTCTTGTTTTTTAACTGGAGCTTTTCAGATCCAATGTTGACATTTATCAATATAAAGCATTTTATGACAAACTTAAATGCAAGTTTAAATCTGTAAAAAGGCCCCTTTAACAAAAAAATAATGCGGGTCACACAATTACATTTTTAAAGGCAAACAATTCCGGAAATTGTGGATAAAGTAAAATGAAAGACCAGGAAACCCTGGTTGATCTTCGCCTTCGAAGCCAGTATCTGTAGAACAAGTAAATAATTAACCTATGATTTCTGACAGTTAACTTTCACCGAAGATACTCGAATAAAATCAGTATGGTCGTCATAAAATAAACCAATCAGTAGCGTCTATAGTAAACGTTTTTGTTTCTATATTTTTATCTTATTGTTTGAAATGTATTTATGTAAAACCGATAAATGATCAAAACATAATTACAAGTTTAACAGTACCAAGTAAGTTTTCTTTTCAATCTTACACTCTTAGTACTAAAGACCACACAGTAACTTGTTGCTTTCATATTCTCGTAATATACATTGTACGATACATAACATGGATATCAACTCGCATTTACTTATTTGCATATTTCCTACAAATATAAAGTCGCATTTCTAAGTTGAAGCTAACATTAAAATTACCTGAATATGCGCCAAGAGACAACAGCACAAGTATGAAGCCCTTCATTTTAGAAACCCTCTGTGTCCGCTGAAGTCCCTACTGCCAATGGTCATGTTACACCTTTCTTCGCGGCTTTATTTCCAACCAGTGTATTTCGCAATTCATTGTCAATGTATGAAACGCCATTACTACCATATAAAGTAACTATTTATTCCGAATCATATTACAAAATGTATAAAGGATTTTTTTAACTTCCCTTGCTTCGATTTCATATATTGTTATAACACATATTTACATCGTGTGTGTGTGTGTGTGCGTGCGCGCGTGATTGCGTGCGTGCGTGTGTGCGTGCTTGCGTACGTGTGTGTGTGTATGAAATTTACTGCAGTACACAACACTTTGAGCACTTCCCAAATTTCTAGACCTAGAAACTTTATCATGTATACGCCTTACGACTAAATATGTATTATATCTTAGTAAATGTCTATTAGGAATCGTGTAAATAAACGTACTGTATTTTGGTATTTATACTGTTTTCTTTTGTAACCAGTTTTGGGTTAAGATTGATTAAATATGTAAACGTGCTCTTTGAATTCAGTTATTTTACTCTAAACCTAGAACGGGCTAAAATGGTGGATGTTGATATACTCTAGACGACTAATCTCAACATATTGATTTATTGATGAAAAGGGACGACCAAGGAGAAATAAGACGACGATTTATGTATCTGCAGAACAGTTTTTACCGTATAGAAAGACCGATTGGACATCATTTGAGAGACCAACCTGACGGAATCAATGCTTTTCAAAGAGGCTACATTATGCTCAATACTGTTTAATGTTCGTTAGGAAACTCGTGCATAATACTTACATCAGTTAGTATTTATGGTGCAAATGTCCACCTTAGAATTTACTAACATGACGTTTGCTTTTTCTTTCAGACTCAAATCAATCCCCCGGTATTATTTTACAACTAAAAATGGGTTGTTCAAAACAAAAAGGACAATATAGTTTCATATGATATTCATCTGACGAAAAAACAACAACATGTGTCACCCGTTATCATATACCACAATCCGAGAACAATACATATGATTTAATATCCGCAACGTTGTTCGTTCAATACATATTGTTCAGGGCTTTTATTTGTAACCAATAAGAACGCGGGGTTACATTTTAGTAAGAAAATATATCCATTTATTTCCACCAATCCCTGCCGAACTAGGTAAATTAGAACAACGTCAACTTATTTAAGTTTATTGTTACATACCAAGTACATCTCCAAAATTGTTGGTTATGATTATGTAATGGTTTCTTGAGTTTGCGATGCAAATCTTTCCAATTCCAGTAGGGAACAGCTGTTGCAGCCGCCACAAGACAGTCCTCTGGCGATACGGGTCACTCCTCCCGTACTAACGTCGCTGCAAACGTCGGGATGATAGCCACCGTTGCTGTTATGTCAGCGATTATTGATGCCTTCTGACTTTCATTCAGGATATAGAGAATATTTCTTGATGAGAGCGTTCAATCGTATTGTCAGTTCATGAGTGTATAACCTAAGTTCACGAGTGGCAGAACCACGATTGAAAATATTTGTTTTAAATGAACGCAAATGCAAGGATACGAGATCTACGATCTTATGCTGAGATTGACCATTTTTAGTTGGTCGCGTTAGCGGCCGACTAAATTTACAGAGCATATTTTGCAGATCAGTATGTGCTTAGAAGCCTTAGTTACGGTAAGAACCGCAACTCACTCTGCTTAGGGACGATTACCGCTGCCTGTCTGCAGCAGACGACAAATGATTCTGCTCTAGCAGTGAGTGTATATACCAGCTTGTAAGACGACATTGGCCAGTCTAGTGGTTATCATTGAAATATGTACATATTGGCTGCTTTCAGGAAAAACGGGGCTTAATGCACGTCAAATAAGATTAGCCTGTGCACACTGATTAGCCTGTGCAATGCGCACAAGCTAATCAAGGACGACAACAGCGAACAACTTCAGTTCCTTCATCGCTTTGATTATTTGTGAGCGTTAGCTCACAACTAATGTAGAGGCAATTTTGCAAATCAGGATGGGCTTAACTACGCTAGGAACCGTAACCTGTTACTGCCTGTGTGGATAACTGCAGTAAAATTAAGCAGACGACGAATGCTAAAAGCGTCTGCTCTAACCACCGCATCTGCCTGTTTATAGTTCCCACTGGTACACCAAATAGTGTGTTGGCCAATCTAGTGATTATCATTGAAATCTGTACATATTGGCTGCTTTCAGGGAAAACGGGGCTTAATGCATGTCAAATAAGATTAGCCTGTGCACACTGATTATCTGTATCAATGATTTGGAAAAAAAACACATCTCGATCTGTGCTTTAAGACACACTCTTTATAAATTTGAATTGGTCATTTCAAACTTGCGATATAAAAAGCTATAATATAATTTTGAAAACTGAGTGGCGTCTAAGATTATCCAACAGCGAACACATTCAGTGCCTACAGCGCTTTGATTATTATATGCTTGTGTAGTTCACGCTTATTTATTTCCTTTTATTAATATGTTACAATGTTACATTGAAGATGATGTGTTTTACCTATTGTTTTAGTAGTCCTTGAAATTGACACAAAACCGGAATGAAATGGTCCAATCTCATGGTTTCGCTTGAGCTAGAGTGAAAGGATTTAGTTACAATTCATTTGTATCCCCTGCTATTTATCCTAACATGAATTTAAGGAGAATCCTACATGCTTTTGTATTGATTAAAATGTGCACGTGTTTGTTTAAATAATTCATATATTCATGTACACAAGTCTGATTATGATATTGTCTTACTTACTACAAACATATAACTTGAACTATTGGCGTGTTTGAATGCTCTTGTCCAAATTTTAATTACTTCTTTTTCTCCCACTGATAACGAACTCCTTCTATATAGAAGATTGAGTGCCGGCGCCTTTTGGTTAAGGAGTGAAACTGTACAAAGGTGCTCAGTTGGTGTTAGTTTAAAGTTATTTACATTGTGTTTACAAATGAATAAGAGGGAGACGGCAAAATGAGTAAGGGTTTTGAAAACTTCTACTGTGACTGCCTCATGTGGGGAGGTAGTGAATTCCATTGTATTATTGATCTTTGGTAGAATGAGAATTAAAGGATACTTTTGAGGTTACTGCTGAGTCAGGATCGGCGGTCGACAGAAACAAGGAGATTATCTGTAGGAGTGATGGCAACTGTGGAAATATTATATAACATGATTAGACGGAACTTTGTTCTGCGAGTTTCAAGAGTGGGCAAATTAAGGGTTTCATATTAGTTACTGAGATTGTGTTGTGATATCTGGTTGTACGAAAATGGCTGCACGTCTTTGTACTTATTTCCAGTTGATATTTTCGAGCTTATGTATGTGTGTTCCAGGCACTGGAGAAATATTCTAGATTAGGCCTAACAATCATTCTAAAGCATGATCTTTAACCTTTGGTGAGCTAATTTTCAGGTTGCAAAGAAGAAATCCTATCGCCTGGCTTGTATTATTAGTGATTTAGTTAATATGTTTATCCGTTTTGAGGTTACTTTGGAGTGTAATACCTAAGTATTTGGCATGATTAACTTTTTCAAGGATGTGATCATGTAATTTATATGAGAAGATTATAGTTTGTTATTGTAATACTGAGGATTTTGCATTTTCCAGGGTGGAATTTCCTTAACCAGTTCTGCTCCCATTGACCAGCAGCTTCAATATCTAGCTGAAGGCTATTGGCGTCGGAGAGGTTATTGATAATTTTGTAGACGATGCTACCTTGTCTGACAAGGTTCCCCCAAGGACAACAGTCTGGGTTCTATTTGTAAAGTTGTAAAGAAGTCAGATATCCATAAAAAAAAGCATTTGAAATAATTCCATAGTATTTTAGTTTGCATAAGAGGTGCTGATGGGGTACTTTATCAAAAGCTTTAGCAAAATCCATAATGATGATGTCAGTTCGTATACCTTGATTATTTGATTGTGTTTTTTAGGAATGATATCAGTTGTGTTTCGCAAGAACAGGGAGGTTTAAACCCGTGTTGGTGGTCATATCAAATATTATTTTTATCCAGGTGAGACATTTCAGAGCTAGCGATGAAATGTTAAAGTATTTTTCATCAAATGCATGTAAGCGATATTCGTCTGAAATTATGTTTGTCTCTTTTTTATAAACTATACTTTGTAATTGATAAGTAATTCCATTTTCTGTGATGTTGGTGGCTGGCATGGGTGGATGAGGGCTGGGACTTTTGTCAGGAATAGGTTCAGATGTTATCGGTGTGAAGGCATCTTTTAAATGTCTGTTGAGGATATTAGCTTTATTTTGTTCTTCAGATTTAAGGAGACCATTTCCCTAAGAGGGGATATGCCTTGAATTTCAGTTTTTTTAGTTTTAATATATGATAATAGGTATATTGGAATTGAATAGTGTGATTGGTTATCATGTTCTAAGATTGGAATGAAAAGATGAGGTTTTAATGTACAATATGCCTGGCGCTGCTTTTTTGGATTTGTCTGTTCAGTTTCTTTAGATTATTGCTTTTACGATTTTGTTGTGTAGATTTAATATATTTGCGTTTATATTTTTTCATTTTTGTTTTTGTAACAACGTTAACAATTTGTTTTAGAGAATGGTTAGCTACCAAATTAAGAAATTCTTAGCTTTGTCTCATATTTGGTTCTCCCAGGGGGGCAGTTTAAAGATGGTCGCTTTAGCGACCGTCTAAAGTGCTTAGTATAAAATTCAGGTCGGTACGGCCTAGGTATGATTAGCCCAATTCCCGCTTACTACGCGCGAAGCAAAAGTTGAATAATTTATGCAAGAGGTTTGAGTTCTCCAATTATGTTTATTCACAAATGGAAACATTATATTAATATCGTGTTAAATGCAATAGTTTCGAATGGTGTTTTATAGAAAAGAATAAAAAACAATGATCGTAGTGTACGTGTCGCGAAGGAGATTGTTTATGAATGATTAAAATAGTCCACTTTCTGCTGCGTCTGCGTGACGTAGTATTTTCGCTCATCTCATTCATAAATCTGAGGCTGGCGATAAACAAAGGGGAGTCCGGGTGAGAATAACGCACTAGTATAAGGTTACGCTTGTTTATATTCACAGGTCTCAATTAATAATACGTTGACCACGAGTTCATCAATTATTACAGGGATACGATAGACAACATAAAAAATGTTTCATTATCGCTGAAACTGTTAAAAAACATTTAAATATAACAAGATTATTCTCTAAAAAATGCAGTCTTGCTGTTTTGAAATAAGGTTTGGAATTTTGGTTTCTAAATAACTTAATTCAAAACAAAAGTTTAATTATAGTGTTTTTTACTTTTTAGTCGCATATTTACCGCATTATAATGTGTGTTATAATAGGCAAACCATACATTAGTAAAATTAAATCTGCCTTCGCACATAGAAGGAATGGGTCAATTAGGTGCTGCGTTTCCTTTGCTTACTTCAGTTAGAGGTCAATTCTTTAGTAATAGCAATCACAAGGCGCCGGCTTCAAAGGAATTGCGAAGCGTTCTTACATAATAAAAGTCGTAGTCGCATGGTATTTGCGTTAAGCGTCCTATTTGGTCACGTGGTTCTTTTTCGCGGGTGTTTTGGCATTCATGATATGAGGCTATTAATAGATGCGCCTGTCGATAAACAAAGGAAAGTTTACGGGCGATAACAACGCAAAATAGGTTACGCTCTCACAGGTTACGCATGCGCAATTAATTTCCTTCTATATTACATATAAAATAGTTGAAGTTCGATATCAAATTTTACCATGATCAAGCAATGACCCACTATATCATCATACATCATTGGAAAGATAAATGCATAATCTTTTGAAAAAATGGATGTCATTAAATTCTATACATTGTAACTCAAAATATTCACCTTAGAATAGGCAAAGCGGTTTTGACAGCTGTGCAGGCGACCATTTTGGGCTCAAATAGTATGACCTACTTTCAAAGCCGGGAACCATCAACAGAAAAAGTAGAGCACAAAAATGGCTTTTTTTCTTATTGCTTACAAATATACCTTCAAACTGATACCATAACATTCCATTTGCAATGTATTTTACAAATCCTATGCAGCATGCACTGAACAATGTGTGCTAAGTATCAAACTGACTGCATGTAGCCCTAAAAACAGGAGTTCCGGTTTGGGGTTATGTGACCTTTAAGAGAACCCAACCCCTTCAAATTTAAATTAAAGGCACTTTTCCCACAGGTATAAACTGTTTTGAGAAAGATCACAAAGTTCCGGAACAATGACACACAGATTAAAAAATTCATAAAAGTTGCAGTTGAAAGCGCCATGCGTTACAGCGTTTCGCGTCAAGAATTAAGGTAGAAAAGCCAAACTTGGTTACATCATACATGCAGCACTTAGACTCCATACAAGGCATGACTTTCGATTCTAATATGCAAAGCTGATCTTACATATGACTTAATAAGTGAAAAAAAAACATCAATGGCAATATTTGTGCATCAAAGCAGGTTTTGAACTGGATTCGAACAAACTTTTTATATATTTTTTGCACATTTTAGGTAAAATTTATGTAGAAGCAGCAATTCTGATGTCATTTGACCCAACAAAAGGGCTTGCTTGCATGGAAAAACAACACACTTGACTTCCTGACTAAAAAAAGTCATCGTCAGACATGAGCTTTAAGTCTTTTGTCACACCTGGACCTATGATTCCTCGGCTCGAGTTCCGTCTCGGACAGGCTCCGGAAAGTGTCAGTCTGGCCCGGGTGCTCAATTCCGTGTAATCTGAGAAAACAAAAAGGTTTTTTGTGCACATTTACCCATTACGGTGCCAACTAATGTAAGTAAGATACAATTAGAGTAAGCTTTCAATAGTCTTTGTTGCTTTATTTGCTGCAAATGGTTAAGTCACCACGCCGGCATCACATTGTCGGGCACACCGGCAAAGTTATCGCCACAAAATTTGGTTTCAGAGCTGCAGTCAATGTAAAACACCCAATTTTCCTAATTTTGGTGACAAAAGTGTGCCAGGATATCAAAGAAATCATTTTACAATAGATTTAATTGAAAATAACGGCGTACTAACCTGCAAAAAGACCGATCCTCTCGACACGACTGGGCGAGTGTTGAGGGCCGTCTCCGAATCAGTCATGCTGTACAGTTTTTGATGGCCTGACACTTCAGCCGGACTTGTAAACCAATTGGACGACAGTTCAGGCAGAGCTATAGACCCATTTCGACACCGCCTACAAATGCACACTTAGATTTACGCATAATATTGAGGTCACTTAAATACAGATTCCCTGGTGTTTTTCATGCAGGGTCTATCACAACAACATTCTTCCAGGAGAATACTTGATTTTACTTGAACTCAGCAAGATATCCAAACAGGTAAAATAAGGCAAAGTAGTGTTATTCTGAGTGGATCTGCCTGAATGGGTTGAAGGCGAAGGCAGATGAAGTGTCGGTCAAAAATTGGTGGGCATTTTTAACAGTAAAAGGCTCAAAAAGTAAACAATAATAATAAATACAGATGAAATAAAGACATGCATTAGGTTCATTATTGAGATTGATGCAAATTAATGTCAAAATGGCACTGAAAAACAATACCGGGTGTTTAAGTAGTCTTAGAATATGTCTCCGGAACAGGTTTCGGTGTGATTTTCCAGCATTTACCCCCCTTATGACCCCAAGTGCAACAGCCCAATTGCAAACAGCCCTAATTTGGGTCAAAATGACATCTGGCAGTTATGTTTTGCAATACAGAGAGTTTTTGATGGTCAAATGTCAAAATTCTGGCAGACGACTAACTTGGTCGGATGTGCTTAAAGGTTACGCATGCGCAATTAATTTCCTTCTATATAACATATAAAATAGTTGAAGTTCGATATCAATTTTTACCATGATCAAGTAATGACCCACTATATCATCATACAACATTGGAAAGATAAATGCATAATCTTTTGAAAAAATGGATGTCATTAAATTCTATACATTGTAACTCAAAATATTCACCTTAGAATAGGCAAACCGGTTTTGACAGCTGTGCAGGCGACCATTTTGGGCTCAAATAGTATGACCTACTTTCAAAACCGGGAACCATCAACAGAAAAAGTAGAGCACAAAAATGGCTTTTTTTTTCTTATTGCTTACAAATATACCTTCAAATTGATACCAAAACATTCCATTTGCAATGTATTTTACAAATCCTATGCAGCATGCACTGAACAATGTGTGCTAAGTATCAAACTGACTGCATGTAACCCTAAAAACAGGAGTTCCGGTTTGGGGTTATGTGACCTCACATACAACTCAATGACGTAGTACAGGTCGTAAATTGAGAGATTTGGGAAAAAGTTGACGCTTATTTATATTCTCTATTTATAAAACGTTGAACATAAGTTCAACAATAACTTCAGCGATACGATAGACAAAAACAAAAAAATGTTTCATAATCGCTAAACCAGAATATAACAAACAATTTATAATAATAATACGAATGACCTGTTTCATAACCTCGTTCATGCTACTACAGCGGGTATTTCTGGAAAACGTTCTTTGGTTCTCAACAGATAGCGGCGATCTTTTGTATTTACGGGTGCTAGCAACGCAATAGTAGAAGGTTAGTAGAAGGTTTAGCTTGTTTATATTCACAGTTCTCAATACATAGACAGTTGGATACGAGTTCATCAATTACTAAAGGCATACTATAGGCAACCTCGAAAATGCTTTACAATCGCTAAAACCGAAAACAACTAAATATATTATATTAAATATATTTATAACAATAAATGTCTTTTTAAAATGTAGTCGGCGTATACGCTGACTTTGAAATAAAGTTAGCAATTTACTTTTCTAAATAATTAAATACAATTAAACAAAAGTTAAACTATTGTGTTGTGTTTTTCACTTGTAAGCTGCATATTCGCCGCATGAAATGTGTGTTAGCATTGTCAAACCACACATTAGTGTGAGCAAATAAAAAATATACTACGGGAGAGCACTTCATATGTGTCCTCATATGCCTTGTTATGAGTATCTTTCTTCACTATCGAAATATATCGTATGTTTATATTTGATTTAAACGCAGTTTTCTTTCGACACATTTAAATTACACGTCAATAGCGCCGTCATGCGAAAATGGGTCTTATGCGTTTCGGCACGCGTTTGTTAAACCCAACATGTGCTCTTGCGCAGTCAGGCCATAGGCGATGTTGTTCGCTTTAAAATCACTCAATATGTTATGTTTCTCCTTACCAGAAGGAGGGATAGCTGAGTGTGCTATTTATATGATGGGCGCATATGGAATAAGACCCATTTTCGCATGACGAGGGTCATTACAAATCTCATTGCGAATTGAAAATGCCACATTTAAGAACAATGCTTTTTGATACAAAATTGAATTCAAAATAGCAAACTTGTTAACAATGGCAGCCTATCCACACATTAAGGAATGATTTCCAGACATGCTGACCAAGTACGGCAAACATTGTGGTATGATAATTAAACGATATTCTCTTATCGTGACACTATACTATTTCGCTAATGATTGTTTTCTCATCTTGGAGGCGAAAGTGAAATTCTGCGAGATGGATTGTAACGCGTAATTGTAACAGGGCCACAATTTGTGTCGTTTGAGCATACAGAGAGTAGTCCGGAATTCCTTACACTGAACAGTGCTACATCCTTTGAATTGAGCACATACGCAGTGATGTAGCAAAAATTCAGAGGTTGTGTCTCGAATCAGCTTATTAAATATTCGAAAATATTCATGCGTGTCTGTTGGCGTTATGTAAAAGTCACTAAGATGAAAATTAAACAGCTTCGCCTAAAAGCGCATTAGTGCTCTATGCCTATGTTTATGTTAGCGTTGTTGACACCGTGTGAACTGCTCGGGTAACAAGTAAAGCATAAACAGCAATGTTTATATACTTTTATTCCTCCATATACAAGCAACGCAGATTATTGTATATTTTGAATTTGTATATGGTGTCAAAAATCAAAAGTTTTGTACACGGAACTTTCATTATGAATTTATATTCTTGGTGAGATAGTCATTTGATATTAGAAAAAATATTCCTTTAATATGATGGTGACTGCAAATTTTCTTTATATTAAGTTCTCATTACCATTTTCATAATACTTTCTATGCTTTCAGAACTTCCAAAAAGCATGCTGTTTTTATTTTGTCTTAGTTATTTCTATGAAATAATAATGATGATAAAAAGTGCACACAAAACTCGACCCGTGCGCTATGACACACACTTTATAAAGTTGAATGGCATGTGTTCATTTCAAACTTGCGATTGATTTTGAAAAATGAATTGCGTGTTAAATTATGCAATAGCAAACATCTTCAGTGCCTTCAGCGCTTTGATTTTCACACGTTAGTGTTCTGAGTAACGATGAGCATCGTTAACCCTTCAATACAATAAGTCGAATAATACGTTCTTAGAAAAGCAGCAATAAATCGATCGATGAATGGACTTGTGAGCATTGCAAAAATAGGATTCGGGTGAATTGTAGAAGATCTATCACAGCAACGTTTAGAACGTTTCAATCGTGTCGATTTAATATGTATTTTGCAGGCAATAATTAACTCCTCGTTGCAACAAATCAAACGAGGTTCGTTTGATACACCGCCTATATGAATATATTTCAATGTTGGTTTGAATTTATCTGTATAATTAACTGGAAACGTCAACAAAACTCATATACAATACAAAATTTAGAATTTTCATGACACAAGTATTGTACTTTTATATTCCAACCGACAACGTGATGATCATTTGGAACTTTGAAAAAGAAATACATGCTATTTACACATGATTTACAAAACTTTAAATCACGCTGTGGTAGTGTTGTACAACAACATTATTTAAAAATTGATAATAAATATATACTGTGAATGTCTTATTGTTAAAGAATTTACACCTCAGTTGCCTGAGTATAAGGTGCCATTGTCAAAGAAGCTATGACTCTGGAGCCCGGGTATTAAGTACTATTGTTAAAGAATCTACAACTCAGTAGCGTGTATATAAGGTACAATTGTCAAAGAAGCGATTTCTATGTAGCCTGAGTATAAGTTAGCATTGTCAAAGAATATACAACTAAGTAGCCTGAGTATAAGGTACCATTGTCAAAGAATCTACAACTCAGTAGCCTGATAATAAGGTACCATTGTCAAAGAATCTACATTTAAGTAGCCTGAGTATAAGGTACCGTTGTCAAAGAATCTATGACTCAGTAGCAAGGTTATAAGTTAGCATTGTCAAAGAATCTACAACTAAGTAGCCTGAGTATAAGGTACCATTGTCAAAGAATCTATAACTATGTAGCCTGAGTATAAGGTACCATTGTCAAAGAATCTACAACTAAGTAGCCTGAGTATAAGGTACTATTGTCAAAGAATCTACAACTCAGTAGCCTGATAATAAGGTACCATTGTCAAAGAATCTACAACTAAGTAGCCTGAGTATAAGGTACCGTTGTCAAAGAATCTACGACTCAGTAGCCTGAGTATAAGGTACCGTTGTCAAAGAGTCTACAACTCAGTAGCCTGATTATAAGGTACCATTGTCAAAGAATCTACAACTAAGTAGCCCGAGTATAAGGTACCATTGTCAAAGAATATACAACTCATTAGCCTGATTATAAGGTACCATTGTAAAAGAATCTACATCTAAGAAGCCTGATTATAAGGTACCATTGTAAAAGAATCTACAACTAAGTAGCCTGAGTATAAGGTACCATTGTCAAAGAATCTACAACTCAGTAACCTGAGTATTATGTACCATTATCAAAGAATCTACAACTAAGTAGCCTAAGTATAAGGTACCATTGTCAAAGAATCTACAACTCCGTAGCCTGAGTATAAGGTACCATTGTCAAAGTAGCAATAACTCTGTAGCCTGAGTTGAGGTACCGTTGTCAAAGAATCTACAACTTTAAACCTGAGTATAACAAACCATTGTCAGGAATCTACATCTCAGCAGCATAAGTATATGGTAATATTATAAAAGAAGCTATAACTATGTAGCCTGAGTATAGGGTACCATGGTCAAACAAGCTATAACTCAGAAGATTTAGTATCAGGAACCATTATTAAAGAAGCTACAGCTCAGAATCCTGAGTGTAAGGTACTATTTTCAAAGAATCTTAAACTCAGTAGCCCGAGTATAAGGTACTTTCGTCAAATAATCTACAACTCAGAACCCTGAGTATAAGGCACCATTGTCAAAGAAGATATAACTCAGTTTCCTAAGTAAAAGGTGCCATTGTCAAAGAAGCTGACTCATGAGCCTGAGTAGAAGGTGCCATTGTCAAAGAATCTACAACTCAGTAGCCTGAATATAAGGTCTCAGTAGCCTGAATATAAGGTTCCATAGTCAAAGAAGCTAGAACTCAGTAGTCTGAGTATAAGGTGCGATTGTCAAAGAAGCTATAAATCTGTGACCTGAGTATAAAGTGTCATGTCAAAAAATCTGCAACTACAAATCAGTAGCCTGAGTATAAGGTGCCATTGTCATATATGCTATAACTTAATAGCTTCAGTGTAAGGTACCATTGTCAAAGAAGCCACAGCTCAGAATCCTGAGTATAAGGTACCATTGTCAAAGAATGTAATACTCAGTAGCCCGATTATAAGGTAGAACTATTGTCAAATAAATAATCTACAACTCAGAACTCTGAGTATAAGGTACCATTGTCAAAGAAGGTATAACTCAGTAGCCAGAGTAAAAAGTGCCATTGTCAACGAAGCTTTGACTTAGGAGCCTGAGTAGAAGGTGTCAATGTCAAAGAAGCTATAATTCCGTAGCCTGAGTATAAGGTACCCTTGTCAAAGAATCCACAATTCAGTAGCCTGAGTATAATGGACCGTTTTTAAAGAAGCTACAACTAAGAACCCAGAGTATAAGGTACGATTGTCAAATAAGCTATAAGTGAGTAGCCCAAGTATAAGGTACCATTGTAAAAGAATCTACAACACAGTAGCCTGAGTATAAGGTACCATTGTAAAAGAATCTACAACACAGTAGCCTGAGTATAAGGTTCCATTGTCAAACAAGCTATGACTCAATAGCATGAGTATAAGGTACCAATGTCAAAAAAGCTATAACTCAGAAGCCGGACTACAAGCTACATTTGTCAAAGAATCTACAACTCAGTACCCTGCGTATAAGGTACCATAGTCAAAGAAGATATAACTCAGTAGTTTGAGTATAAGATGTAATTGTCAAATAATAATTATAATAAGGTATAATTGTCAAAGAATCTACAACTCAGTAGCCTCAGTATAAGGTACCATTGTCAAAGAAGATACAACTAAGTAGCCTGAGTATTATGTACCGATGTCAAAGAATCTATAACTATGTAGCCTGCGTATATAGTACCATGGTGAAAGAAGCTCTAACGCAGAAGCCTGCGTACTGTTTAAGGTGCCATTATCAAAGAAGCTCTTACTCAGAAGCCTGAGTATAAGGAACCATTGTCAAAGAATCTTCAATTAAGTAGCCCGAGTATACGGTACCGTTATGAAAGAAGCTACAACTCAGTAGCATGAGTATAAGGTACCATTATCTACGAAAGAACGACTAATATGGTATTGTACTCATATCCTTTTAGCGGTTTTTTTATTTCTATGTCATTAAGTATCTTTCTATCTTTAAAACTACCTAAAAGGCTTCATCCATCATATTTTGTATAAATACTCAACACTTTCTGGTGAATGTACTGCATGCTTTTGCAGATAACAAGTTATGTCCGCACGACATTCGTGCATATTTTTATTAAACTTAAGCCGGTATTCCTTCGCCGCTCAGCGCTTTGTCGTTTCCGTTGTCAAAAGCATGTGTTAACAGTACCATGTTTTTAACATATTTAATATTATAACCACATATAATTGGGTTATATCAAACAATATAAATGTGTGTGTGTATATATACAATCGCACATATTTATTGTCACGGTATTTTATACCAAAAATAAATAAGCAAAAAAATATGTTATATATACCTTCCATGCTTTAATTCGTCAAATGTTTTAAATTATTAAACAAATGTGAACATCATATCAGGAAAAAATGACAAATTGATATAAATCATTGGTATTTTTAATATACTGATATGAAAATCAACCGAATACTGATGATAAATAATTATTAATCAAAGCAAACTGTATCATTAACATTAGTATTATAACCATAAGTAAAATATATTACCAAATATATGACCAATATATGTTGGTCACGATTGTGTTATGATTGCACAATCATAACCAACAATATTGCTCATATATTTGGTAAATCATATTTAACTAAAATCAGGCCACCTGCTACTTTAATAACTCGTACGATAATGTGAATAGCGGAAACAAATGGTATATTTTCCCAGTCGATTGTCAATAACATTATTATTTCCACACCAGCTTTCAGAAGATCGTTTACTCACTTGTTGTTCTTGTTTCATAACAAAAGCCCGGAACAAAATGTATTGAAACAACAAAGTTTAGGATATTAAATCGGACTTTGGTTTATGACAACATAAGACAAATGTGTTGGTTTTTTTTTCGTCATATCTGATGAAACTATGTCTATCTTTTTTTAAAGAAACAATTATAAGTTGTAAAAAAAACTTGGGGAGTCTTTTATTTTTAGACATAAAAGCAAACTTCATGCTAGTTCGTCTAAGGTGGGCATTTGCACCATAAATACCAACTGTTGTATGCAAGTGTTTGCTTTTGAACATTTAACATGAACCCGGCTCCCCAGACCCTCCGTAAGTTTATAAAGGTATGATATGCTTTTTCAACGTTTAAATGTTATTTGTGGATATATCTAAACATCATGACAAAACAGCAATGCACTAAAATACACAAAGTATACGTCAGACATCGTTGGCGAACCGATTTATTTGCTCTATCAATTTAGACCCGAATAAAATTATTCCAGTGAAACAGTCATGGTGCAGGGTCAACGGGGTTCACAGTGGTTTATACACGGGCTGGACATAATGTAAACACACCCTTAAGAACTTCACTTTGCAAATATCTCAATTTATTGGAATACATTTGCAACAATCTTTTAGTGCATAATAGACAGTTTTTCTTGCAGTTTGTGCCAATGATTTAAGATTTAAGAATAAAATCATTGAATACGTCTGAAATCGGCGCAAAATTTCACATTGCGTGCAGCATAACCGTGTACATAAATGCGGAACACATAAACATTATTGGGCCAATAACACAGACTTATTAAATAAAGTAATTCTTATGTTTTTCACATTTCTATAAGCAACATAAAAAACTGTTTTTTATGCACTAGTTGAAATTCTTTAGAAAAATAGTTTTAAATGCACTTACCGGTGTGTTTACATCCCTTAATTGTGTAATTGTGAACCCCACAAAGTCACGTGATCCTGCACCCTGCAGAGAATTTAACTGATTCTAAATCAGCAATATTCTGAGATTATACACAAGATAAAGCAGGGTCGACAATTGCCTGGTAGAAACCTCTATAATGTCGTAAGCTAACCTTTATTTACAATAACGAATTTAAAAACAACAACATGCATTCACACAAAAAAAACAAAGTCTTATTTAATCCATTTATGCATAGTGGACTCTCCCATCCTTCTAAATTGGATCAATTTATTTCCAAAATTAGGGATGTCTGGTATTTTTATTTCTATATTTAGAATATTTCTTACAGAAATTCCTTTCAGCAAACAACGCAGACCATGATGAGACGCCGCATTATGCGGCGTCTCATCTGGGTCTACGCTGCTTGCCAATGCCTTTTTTCTAGACGATAGGCATAAATGGGTTAGGCAAATACAAGTTAAATGCTTTAAAACGCAGCTAATGTAATGCGCAACGGGCGACCACTTCATACTCAATTTTGCCACGCTGTGACAGGCAGTGTTAGGTGGAAAGTGACATAAATTAAAGTTTTAAACGAATATGACCAGTGGTATACTTATGTTTTTTTTTCCACTTTGTTGCACTTTCTTACTTTTATAATAAAACAGTTTTACTGTACTTCGGATTTTCTTTCATTCTATACTCATAATACAGTAAACCAAAAGTAACTACATACAATATGTATTCTCTTTATAACATATCTTTTGCAGTCATATGGTTGAAAGCTATTGGGTTCAAATAATTGTACTAGATTTAGTTTAAAACAAAAGAAGTTAACACATGATTCCCAGCTGTTTTATGATATTGCTTTTTAAATGGATGCGATTTGTCATGTTGCACAGCCATGTATAAACATAGAAATAAGTTCCGATTGCAACAACCGAGAATCGTAAAAATATGCCGTGTAAAACAGAGAAATTGTTAGCAATCCTTTAAGGTAGCGCACCCGTAATGGGCACCTTTCCAAATATAATAGAATGTATTATTTTCTTAATCAGCATCATTTCACTGAACTACGTGCAAAGTTTTAGGTAGGCATTCCATGCTTAAAAAAAATATACTGTTTTTTTTAAAACCACCCCCACGCTCGGCTTTTATCCAGTTTAGTTGCACCCCTGCATGCAGTTGGTGTGTACAGATGCAGTAAAGGTGTTTAAAGTTTAAACAATATGAAATAAGTATTCTTTTACAGACATTTACTTTTTATAACTTGTTATCTATGGAAGAGCGCCATGAAATGTAAGTGGTTTCAACCAATATAAAGAAGTGAAACTCCAGCTGCTGGAGTAGTATTGAATTATTATTATAAACAATTAGTAGGTCCTTTATTTAAGGCAAGTGACCGATTGCCCAAACAGTACAAAACAGCACAATACAGCACAATACAAAACAACATAAACACAAATAAGAATAAAGCTGGGGTCACCGCCTTGGAACGGTCAATGCAAAGCATTGGGGGTTTAAACCGGTTTTGGAGCGCTCAACCTCACACTTGGCCCAGCAATATTCATAATACATTTAAGTGTAAATAAAATTTAACCTCATAGCATTGTAACTCAAATTAAACAATAATAAAAGGGAATTAAAACGCATTCAATTTAATTACCATTTAATTACTCAAGTAGAAATTGGGTTGGTTAAAAACAAAGTGTCATAAAATTCAAAATAGTATATTTAAAGTAATATTTTGAAATTATTTTTTTAGATACATTATATACAGCAAAAATATCAAGAAAAATAGACAGATTTACCGTTTACTTTTTGAAAAAAAATGCAACATGCATGATTCGTATTTTCAGCAGTAAATTACCCAATTTAGCCATAACGTTGTTTTAATTTCAAAAATTGAAGAATGTGAATAAAAATTGCAACATATTTAACAATAAACATAGCTTTCATGCTATATTAAATCAAATAACGTCAGAAAAGAAATAAAACGCTTCAAAAATAGTATGCATTGTAAGCAGGATTACTTACATGATTCGAACCTGCGCGGGAAATCCCAAAAGATTTCTAGTCTATGGCCTTAACCACTCGGCCACGGAAACTTCATATTAGTACCTGCTTAAATTAGATATCCATAAGTAAACAGGTAAAAAGGCTCTTCAATCTTCGAAGAAATCGCTGGAAATCATTACGGGTGCGCTACCTTAAGAAACATGATCTTAACAGAGTTGAAACAAAATTTAGGCATTGAAGGTGTATCATACTTTTTCATTTGTTGGTAAGATACACGTTTAAAGCTTGATATACCACATAGAATAGTTATAACAGTCATTGGCGTTTGCGATTGTGTCGGATAATGAAGATTGGTAAAATGAAGGTTTTTACATTAGTGGTATTATCTCTGGGCGCCTTTGCAGGTAAAAAAGTTCAAACGAATATTCTGTGTAAGAACTATGTACTTTTGCATTTAATATGTATTATAGACAAAAATAAATATGCACAGTATATATCGCCTGTAAAAAAGGGACATATTTATATTAAAAAATATTAAAGAAAAAGATAACCAAATTATATTTTGAATAAAGTAAACACTTAATAACCAACGTAAAAGGATTGTCTCATTTACAGGAATTGCTGATGCGGTACGATGCTATGCCTGCAGTGCATACCGGAACCAACCATGTGGGGTTGACGTTGACCGTACAACACCAATAAAATCTGGCTGTAGCTTTTGTGTGGTTAATTTTAACAAGATAAATGGAAGTAAGTTGCCATATGCTTAATATGAGTGAAATAGTCCTGTAAATCAACCGTTTATACAAGAGTGGTAGGGCGGGCGCGACAAAACGTTTTCCTATTCCATAAGCTTCTGTGTATATTTTTTGTGTTCTGTTAGTTTTTCTTCAACGCATTATGCTAAATTTTCTTCCGCATGCCGTATGTTTGCACACCTTTCACATGTGTTAATTTGCAGTCGTACAGCCAGCCCTAGATTACCCACTAGGCAGGGTAGGCTGCTGCGAAGGGGCCCCATGAAACCGTGACGAAATAAATGTTTGTCTTACCTACTTAGCGTAATCTAATGACTTGACAAAGCCAATTATTTTATATCAATGTTATGTTCTGATTAAATCGTCGTACCGAGTGAAAACATTTATTATTTGCAAAACCGCATTGTTTTGCTTGTCATTTCGTTTTCAAGATGTTCATTAGGTGGCTCAAACTGGGGTAAAATTCGTTCGTTACTCGTTGGCAGTTACTTAAAAGAGAGATTTGTAATTGTATAAGGTTGAACGGTATCTACCTGTCGTAGTTATTTATTAAAATTCCATATTATTTATTTCTGGATAAATAATCAAATACTTAACTATACATGCAACATTGGTTGTTTTCTTAAATTCTTATTATGATAAGTATAATGTCGTATTGACAATGTGGTATTATAATTACATTTTTACCTATGTAGTACATTATCACATGTATGTCTTACCAGCCTTGGCACTGGTAGGCTTATTTCAACGAGTGAACTCGACTGGGCACTGGTGTTCTAGAAGGCACTAGGCCGACTATAGGGTCCATGGGCGTGGGCCAAAAATGTTTCCCTGTCTTTTGGTCCCATCGGTGCTTAATCTGACACTGCTTACAGCATTCACCTCCTGTAATATTTTAATCAGAGAAAAGCTTTTATCTGGTCGACACTTTTTTTGTAAACATTGTATAACATTCGTAGACTTGTAATCGGATATGATAAATGGATCAACTGTCCATAGTCTACGATAACCCTTGTAAAATTATATAACTTTGATTTCTTTCGAAAACTTAGTACATACCAGTTAAATACAAACATTTTAAAAAGATGGATTATAACCGTTTTTTGTTGATTAAATACAAAAAAACTATTCGATAAGCCAACTAGAATGATCGCAAAACAAATTTATATTTGGTGTCCTTTTTTAACATTGGTCTTGTATAAAAATGCAAAAATTATTTGAATTTCAGTTTATTCTTTTACCAGATATTAAACTAAACAATTAATACTACATCCAATATTGCAAACACCTATTTTCTACACATGCCAATGGATACCCCGGTTTAATGAAATAAATTACTTTCGTAGTAAAAACAAGTAAAAAGGGGCATAGTGTTACATCTTTATGTTAGAAGTATAATACTAAATAACATGTATACATAACATTGTACATGTGAACGTATGTACATACAAACATTTATTATACTGGGAGCTGTGTGGAGGGTGATATTTATCTCTATCACCACACATATTGAGGGACAACATCAATAATGTAATGCTATGTGATGAAATACGGAACTTTCTCGGAGATTGAATTTCCAGTAATATCTAACTAGTCTGTTAAGGGATTACCTTTTTGAAAATTTTAATTTGATTTAAATGGAATGTCTTGTCAGCTTTAGTTCGCAATTGAAATTGTAGTAAAGATAAATATCGCTTTATTTGAATTGTACTAGTGATGCTCAAAAATGCTGCATATATCTAAGAATAGATTGAAAAATATTACATTTTAAAATAAAAATAACCTTAACCTCTTTTATCCACGCCGCTTTTACCTCCTCAGTCGTATGGATTCGATATGATTTGATTGAAACTTTTAAGCTTGGTAAAAACGTTATGTTAATCAATAATACTTTGAATACGATTATGTGCTTATCCGAGTCCGACATCTTGTTTTCTATGCCCCCTTTCCAATTAAATAACGTTGATATTTTGAAACAAACAAAAATAAAATAATTATTAATA
This sequence comes from Dreissena polymorpha, assembly GCF_020536995.1. Classification (NCBI taxonomy): domain Eukaryota; kingdom Metazoa; phylum Mollusca; class Bivalvia; order Myida; family Dreissenidae; genus Dreissena; species Dreissena polymorpha. The sequence continues at coordinate 49,926,052 of NC_068361.1, read as the reverse complement.
AGTATTATTTGTTTAATGTTATTTTATGTTCAGCTTAGCTGTTAACCCAGCTTTTCACCTTAGATGACCTTAACATAACGCCAGCAGACCATTGGCTGATTTGAGCATTATCCCCCGGAACATTAGCTTCATCACCACGTATTTGTAGTATAGAATGAAACACTGTTCAGTTAATGTACAGTTAAGGGAACTGCGTACTACATGTATTTTCTTTTGCTCATACGATAAACATTTTGGCCCAGTGACAATTTCGCTTTACCGGTAAGCTCCATCCCCAATATCCCAAGACTTTCAGCGTCAGTGTTGGTCAGTAAATCATCAGGGGAAGACTGAATATCATTCATTTAAAACGAAAAGTAATGTCTTAAACAGAACTTGAAGAAATGCATTTGAGCCGTGTATGATACTAGTACCGGTAGTTTACGTCAGCAATCCCTTTTTTAACTTAACAGGCTTATCGTTTATCATTTTAGTTACAAAAGTTGTGAGGATATGCATGACATCGACAGACGTTGGCTTAGACACAGATGAGAGTGGCCCAGTGGGTGTATGCGTGACTGCGGATACGTGCAGCTGCAATACAGACCTTTGCAATGCCAACACGCAATCAGCTCTTGCGGCCGCCTCCGGTGGCACAGGACGCTTTTCCGCTTCAAACGTCTGGATACTAGGCATAGTTGCCGTCATGGCATTGATTATGGATGCCTTCTGACTTTCATATTACTATATGAAGTAATTTGTTGATTTCAGTGTATACATCCTATTTTTATTTCATGAGTTGTCATATAAAACGTATTTTAACGAGTGACGTTCAATGTTTTTGCATTGTTTTTGCGTGAACACAAATGCATTGGTATTATATCTACGATTTGTTACTGACATTAAACATTTTTAGTTCACGCCTGTGTCAAACAATACATATTTTGAAAGGCAACATTTGATTTAGCGTCATTACATCTCATAAATCTGACATGATTAAAATGACTTCATACGATCAAAAAATGTCGCTGCCCGCTATGTGGCAATGGCAAAGTTATTTAGCTTGTGTGTATTTTAACATTGATTGTATTAATTATTGAATTATTTTATTTATTTTCTGATGATTAATAGGTTGAATGTTACACTGGTGATGAGATAATTAACCGTTGTTTACTAGTTTCTAAAAATAAGCACCGCACGAGAGTGAAAATGTAAAACCAAATCATGTCGCTCGAGCAAGAGTGAAATGATCATGTTATCACCCATTCAAATAGCATGCAATAAAGGTGTGTATCACATGTGTGGTATTAATTGAAGTATGTGCACAATTATGATTATGATATTGACATACTTTACTATAAACATAGTTTGCTATATTTAGCGGCTTAATGTTTGTTTAGCCTTAATTTAAGTGAGGTATACTGCTTTAATATAATAAACTTACACAAACAGCAATACATTAAATCATATTGTTACGCATAATAACACACATATAGTTGTGTATGAAGTCTTTAAGCGCAATTTTAAATTATGTTTGTCTTTTTATAAATAAATGTTTGCTTTTGTCGTTTTGTTAATAAAGTGTTATCAAAAAAACACTGCGTATGTATCGAAAATGGACTTAAAAGCATGCATGCAGCTCACTTATTCACTCAATCACTTATTACAATAATTGTTTCTTTATTATACCAGTGTATTATCCTCGCTTGTCTCATGTTAAAACATTGAACGCAATTTACAACATACACGAAAACGGGTTTCATGTTACAAGCCCTTTGCTGTGAGTTCGATCTATGCCCGACTGACATGAAATCGTTAGGTTCCTTGATTTTCTATCGAAAAAAACACAACATTATGTTAATCTGGATATTCAATGCATTCTCTAAGTATCACTCTAAAATGAAATGGTCTGGAGAGGATACCATTTTAAAGTTACAATTTTTTTGTAACCATGACCGAAGTCCTGTTGATTTAAAAATACAAGAATATCAATTTTCATTAACGTTGTTCAATGCGATGTCTTAGTATCTTAGTATCTTGCGGAATAGACTTTCATTTTAAAAGGTTCTGCTAAAAATCAATAGGCATGTGCATTTTCTCCCAGGCAAAGCATACCAACTTATATGATCAAAGGCCCATCGTTCTTTAGATATATATTGCGGAAACAAATTTATTATATCTTGTGACCTTGAACTTGAACTGTTGACTCTAAATTAATTGGGCTTCTTCCGTTCTTCCTACGAAACCATGCTACTGATTAAGATGATCGTAGGTAACAATGTTCTCCCGATATTTGCGAAATCACCTGTATTTTTGGCACCAACCTTCTACCAGTCGACTATAAATATCAATACAGTCGTCTTTCTTGCATCTTAAGCAACAAGCATTCAAATAATGATTATTCTTGACCAAAGTGTCCTCTATATAGGGCATGCAAGCTAGTGTCCTCTATATAGGGCATGCAAGCTAGTGTCCTCTATATAGGGCATGCAAGCTAGTGTCCTCTATATAGGGCATGCAAGCTAGTGTCCTCTATATAGGGCATGCAAGCTAGTGTCCTCTATATAGGGCATGCAAGCTAGTGTCCTCTATATAGGGCATGCAAGCTAGTGTCCTCTATATAGGGCATGCAAGCTAGTGTCCTCTATATAGGGCATGCAAGCTAGTGTCCTCTATATAGGGCATGCAAGCTAGTGTCCTCTATATAGGGCATGCAAGCTAGTGTCCTCTATATAGGGCATGCAAGCTAGTGTCCTCTATATAGGGCATGCAAGCTAGTGTCCTCTATATAGGGCATGCAAGCTACACCAATGCTGCGTTCCAATCTTTTGTGCCCTTGACCTTTGGTCTGTTGAAATCAAAATTAGCACCCGTCGTTTTTTCCTACCAAGTAATCATAATACCAGTTGCGATAATCTTGGGTCAACGTGTTCTCTATATATCGTGCGGCAACCGATAGCCTGTCATAAGTACCTTGTAAAACTGGGGCACGTCTTATCAAACATCTTACGACATTTTCACCTTACGATGCAGTTTTCGAAGCGCCATAAATATGTAACCGTCACTTTTATAATTACTTTTGTTGAACATTTCTATTCATTTCCAAAGTAGCTGTTAAATATCCTTTATATTTGAAACATAAAGATCATAATCACTTATATTTTAAAATTACAAAATTCAATCGTAAGTTAACATTTTCGTACGACCATTGATAAGACGGACCCCTGGCCTTTAGCGCGTTGACCTTAAAGCAACAGGGGTCCGCCTGTTAACATAATTATAATACATGTTTGTAGGATATAAATTCACTACTGCCGACGAACAAATAGGAGATACATGGCGACTTTTTCAAAGGTCATAGTAAATTCATTCCGTACGAAACGTGTACTGTAAATGTCCTCGCATTATTTAGCCGCTTTCACACAGAATGGGTTTATACAGATTGAAAGCGAAATGCCACAGGGTCAACACGACGACATTAGCCGCCTACGTCAGCCGGCGGGTAATTATTAGTAGGGCAGTATACGTGCTTTTTTCTGTAAACACAATAATATCTTACATAGACAATTGTTATGAATTGTATTATGAAGTTTTGAATGAGGCACGTGGGACCACATGTGTATAACATACGTAGTGCTTGCATGTTCAAACATCTATGAGCATTTTTTTTTTCATGTCTACTGTCAACTTCATCCGGTGAGATATTATTTCCAAAAATAGGACAAAACAGAATGCAGGGGATAGATGGAACGCACGTAACTGGTGTGGCGAAAGCGAGAAAAAGATTAACTGCTGGTGTTTAAAAAAAGGCGGCCAACGGCTAATTTTTCGATGTTTTTGTCCGGACTTTTCAAAGATTGACTCATTTGACCTTATCCTTTCGCACATGATGATCGACTGATATCCATTTAACCTTGTTATAAATCCTGTAGATGCGTTATCAATATTTAACAAGTTATTGAAGACTTTATACGCAAGTGACTGATTGTTTACGATTGACACGGTTTATTGTATGTGCATTTTTAGGTCATATATAAGGTTTTCTCAGCTATGCAGCCTTTTCAATGGAAAGATGGACTCAAGAATCATCATAGTTTTCCTTGCATGACCACAAGGCTGCTTCCAACATGAAATCGCGATATATGCATCAAAATTCGAAAATTTACTCTTGTTTCAGAATAGGTGAGTAGAGTAACTCCACTTTCTGTAATTGGTGTTTATGCAAAAAAGCATTAAAAACGTATTTTCATATAAACCATTTTATAAGTCGTTTAAAATTTCAGGACTACAAATAATGCATCCATTTTTTTGGTTTCAGATTCCATTTTTGGTATTCTTTAAATATGCCAAATATTCAAATATGCCTCATTGTCATGGAAGATTAGAATTATGATGATGATCCGGTTCATCAAGACTTTGTATGTGCATGCAAGTGATAAATGTCCAAGGCAAGTGTGTACGAATATTACATCCGACAGTCTGTACTGATAATATATTATTTTGACCAATAATTACATGATGGAAAACATAACTAAATTTGTATTGTTCAAACTAATTTATTTAATTTTGAACATTTGAACATAAGTATTTAATTAGTTTAAACCTATTTATTTTAGCTCGATTGCCTCGAAAGCCTAAGGCTTATATAAACGCTCTCGAGTCCGTTTCCTGGGCCTAGAACCAGTACTTGGTGTCTTTCGGGGAGATCTAAAGAACGCTCCCACGGTGTGGATCGAACCCGTGACCTCCCGGTCGCTAGGCGGACACCAAGTATTTAATTAACCACAATGTTGAAGTTTATCTAGTGTCTTTTACACAAATATGTTATTCTAAAATATAATATTATCTTCCTATTTACTCATTGTATTTTTTTAAATATCATTATTCATACTTTTGCCTTGTTACTTGTACACAACGTGTGTATGAATTAAAAACAAAGAAAGTATAAGCACTTAAGTTGAAATGTGTTAGTCTTATGTTCTTTTTCAGACTTGACAACGATTGGTCGAAAGATTTGCAACGGTTTTAAGGCGTGAAGCTGTGTAAAAAGTACTTGAACACTATAGAGACCTTGGTCGCTTCCGATTATCAGTTATATGTAAAGAACGAACCCTTTAAGATTGGCGATAAATCGAAAGCTCACATAATACTTTGTTAAATAGAGTATTTAATACATAAAAGTGATATTATGGGCATTTTTCACTGTTGAATTGAGCTCAAAAGAATTAACAGGCCAAAAGAGTTAGTTAAAATGTGGTTACTGACCAATTATCTGCAACTCATCTTGCTACCAGTTGTTTATCAAAAATATATTTTATATTCATATTTTACATGAGTCACTCAGTCCTCTAAGCCGAAATGATCCGTAAAACAAAAGTGTGTCTTTGTGTCGTATGAACGAATCTGCACTAAAACTAAATTTAGGTTCACATCGTACATGCATGATCAGTTGTCAAACGAAAGTACGGTTGATATTGAAATGCATTATTTTTCTCTTTCCTGGATATTGTTTTAGAATGTTGATGCTGCATTAACAAAAATAAGTGTATATGAAGTGAAAACACCAAAAATAAACAACAGTTGCGATAGACATCTATAAACTGTTAGATGCCCATAATATCACTTTAACTACTGACAATGCTTGCATGAATATTGATAGCAAACTGTGTTGGCCAAATGCTGTTAAAATGGCACTTGATTCACTTGGTTTGAGCAATTAATGGTTGCACCAGTATCATAAAATTACAATTGTATGCGAAAACGAAGAGTCCGTGATGTTTACATTCAAACATTGTTTGAATGTATACAGTCTCAAACTGAGCTTAAATATTATAACATATTAAAAAAAAATGCTTTGAAACCTTCTTGAATTGTGAAGATAATGAAAAACATGGAATTGCAAAGAGTAGATTCCGATTGTGCTCGCATCTCTTAAAAATAGAAAAAGGAAGATTTAATCATATGAACGCCAATTATCGTAGGTATAAAGTGTGTACTACTGGTATGATTGAATCTAAATGTCATGTTCTATGTTTTTGTTCAATTTTTAGACATCGTAGGTCAAAATACAAAAAAATCAATAGGGGTCATCTGCGAGTCATGATCAATCTACCTATGCAGTTTCATGATCCTAGGCAAAAGCGTTCTTGAGTTATCATCCGAAAACCATTTTACTATTTCAGGTCACCGTGACCTTGACCTTTGACCTAGTGACCTCAAAAACAATAGGGGTCATCTGCAAGTCATGATCAATCTACCTATGAAGTTTCACGATCCTAGGCGTATGCGTTCTTGGGTTATCACCCGGAAACCATTTTACTATTTCGGGTCACCGTGACCTTGACCTTTGACCTAGTGACCTCAAAATTGATAGGGGTCATCTGCGAGTTATGATCAATCTACCCATGAAGTTTCATGATCCTAGGCGTATGCGTTCTTGAGTTATCATCCGGAAACCATTTTACTATTTCGGGTCACCGTGACCTTAATCTTTGACCTAGTGACCTCAAAATTAATAGGGGTCATCTGCAGTCATGATCAATCTACCCATGAAGTTTCATGATCCTAGGCGTATGCGTTCTTGAGTTATCATCCGGAAACCATTTTACTATTTCGGGTCACCGTGACCTTGACCTTTGACCTAGTGACCTCAAAATCAATAGGGGTCATCTGCGAGTCATGATCAATCTACCCATGAAGTTTCATGATCCTAAGCGTATGCGTTCTTGAGTTATCATCCGAAAACCATTTTACTATTTCGGGTCACCGTGACCTTGACCTTTGACCTAGTGACCTCAAAATCAATAGGGGTCATCTGCGAGTCATGATCAATCTACCTATGAAGTTTCATGATCCTAGGCGTATGCGTTCTCGAGTTATCATACGACAACCACCTGGTGGACGGACCGACCGACCTACCGACCGACCGACCGACCGACCGACATGAGCAAAGCAATATACCCCCTCTTCTTCGAAGGGGGGCATAATAAGGCTGTCATTAAACACATTGACTTATTTTGAAAAAAATATTTCAACAAAGTCTGTAAAACGTATCCGTAAAGTATCGTACTAAATCTATTTTGCAATGTTAAAACGAACAGATTAATTCTTCTGTTGCTTCCAAGTTGTTTAAAATTCCTTCACACTATATACGATTGTTGTTGTTTTTAGCTACATTTTCCTCTTTCATTATCTGTTTTGGTTTTATTTCTATCATCTATCGACATTATTTGTATGTTGTGATTTACTTTCCTATACTTGTGAAATAACACTAATCAATATAGCATAAATAATTCTCTGTATAGCCGAACTTCATCTCATTTTGTGTATGTATTTATGATATGATTTATTTTGCCAAAATCATGTATTGCTCATTATGCGAATAAATCTACCATCACACATCTTTCGAAAGACACGGGCGGTGTTGTTATGCAGCAATTTAAATATTAAAACCGCAGTGAAAGGCAGGGACTCTGCTTCATCCAGTGGTGTAAAGCTGTTTTCTCTCAACAAACTATATAAACAAACCATGTTATATTTATTTTTGCATAATCAAATCAAAGCGCTGAAGGCACTGAAATTGTTCGCTATTGCATAATCTTAGACGAAACTCAGTTTTCAAAATTATGTTATAGCTTTTTATATCGCAAGTTTGAAATGAACGCAACCCATTCAAATTTATCTTAAAGCACAGGTCGAGATGTGTGTGCACTGTTTATCCTCATATTTATGTTATAGAGATAACTTAGACAAAATAACAACAATATGTCTCTTTTTTTTCGCAATTGGTTGCTGCACTGGCAACCATCATTATTTGTATCTAATACTTTATCTATTTTCTTTAAATTATTCAGCAACAATTTTGCCGACATCACAAACATAAACGCATCATGTCTTGTTGTGAGCCGGAATTGAATAATTTCCTAGGACTAATTGACCCACAGTTGCCAATTTGTATTCTATGTTTATTTGGATTGAGTTGTTCAAGCTTTAAAAAAGCTTGTTGCCCTGCTTTTTAGCAAAACTGTAACCAACATTCGAAATTGGGTATCCTGGGCTTAAATCTACTGGCCCCAGGCTAACAGGCAACCACTAAACCTGTTAGTTATTCATGATGTAAGATCTGAACTCATTCAATTTGCAAGTCTGGAGACATTAAAGGGACCTTTCCACGATTTGGTAAATTTACAAAATTAAACGATTTAAAGAGGATTGCTTAAATAAAGTATAAATAACATCTCTCATTGTATGAGCACGGATGGCCGAGTGGTCTAAACGATAGACTTTTATTCCAGGTGTCAGTGGTTCGAGCCCAGTTGAGGGTAACTTTTTTGTTTCTTTAATTGTATTCTTGTCTTTTTAATGGAGATTTTAAGATCCAATGTTTACATTTATCAATATTAAGCATTTAATGACAAACTGTGAAAAGGTCCCTTTTAGATGTTTACTAAAATATGCCACCAGGTAAAAATTAAGATCTCATTGTGGTTGTTTATTTGCTTTAAAAGTGATTTTGTTTATTTGCCTTGTCAGCGAGGTTACTTTGAAGTTATTATCACTTTTTTCAAATCATTAGTAGAAAAGATAATTTAAGCTTCAGTTTGGAAAAAACATGGCTTAATGCATATGCATTAATTGTCATCCCAGTACCAGAGACTCTCTTTAAACGAAAAACACCAAAAAATCAGAAAGTGTCGTCCTTGCTTAGCTTGTGCGCATTGCACAGGCTTATCAGTGTGCACAGGCTAATCTGGGACACCACTTATTTGACATGCATTAAGTCCCGTTTTCCCTGAAAGCAGTGAATATGTACAGATTTCAATGACAAACTGACCAATGTCGTCGCACAAGCTGTTAAACCCTATTGATTACATACACACACTCACTGTCTGCAGTGTACCAGTGGTGAAGTATAAACAAGCAGATGCGGTGGTTATCGTTCTTAGCGTACTTAAGAGCAGACTTACTTGCAACGCATACCACTAACCTTAGTTGTCCGCAAGCGAACAACTAAAAAGTGTTTGTATTTATTTAAGTGTACATTTATGGTTTTTGTTTCTATGTTATTACTGATATTGAGTCGATGCATATGAAATCCGATAATGCATATAAATAAAGCAGTGGTTTCATAACAAATAACAATATTAACCCGATGATGCCTGTTTGTGGTCTATTAAAGTTTCTTAAGTTTCCAATATCATACCCATGGTGGTTTCTTAAGTATATCTAAATAACCGCTACATGTATAAATACATGGCATTATAATAAGTATACAAATATTACATCTTAAGTGCAATAGTAGTTCCGTATTAACTTCATAAAGAAGTACAGCAGTATTCACAAGGTTTAATATGTCAATTTATGAATTTGCAAATCTTGACAGCCTCAACGTAGCTTGCCACGGAGAACAGTCTTGCACAGAGATTCGTGCCTGGTGACGTGTCCAAACCAAGCAAGTAGGGGCTCTTGTGGACCAACAAAGTTGTTGCAGTCATGTTCCGGACGTACTCGTTTGTCTTGTGCTCTGTGTAGGAAATTCAGAGCAGTCTTCGGAGACATTTGTGTGCAAATGCTTTTATCCTGCGTTCTGTGGTCCGCGTAAAGCATCCAGTTTTCTCAGCCGTAGAGTAGGATGGATACTACGAGGGACTTGGAGGAGCCTGTACTTGGGACGGGACGTAAAGCGACGGAAACTAACGGGACTTCAAGCGGCAGGCACATACGCGACTTCAAGCGGTAGGAACACATACGATGCTCCATGTGACGGACACATACGGAACTTAAAGCGGCGAGAACACACGGGACTTCAAGTGGCGGGCACATACGTGACTTAAAGTGACGGACACATACGGGACTTCAAGTGGCGGACACATAAGGAACTTTAAGATGCGGGCACACACGGAACTTGGAGTGGCGAACACATACGGTACTTCAAGTGGCGGACACATACGGGACTTCAAGTGGCGGAAACATACGGTCTTCAAGAGGCGGACACATACGGGACTTAAAGCGGGGGATAAATACGGGACTTTAAGTGGCGGAAACATACGGACTTCAAGTGGCGGGCACATACGGGACTCAAAGTGGCGGACACATACGGGACTTCAAGTGGCGGACACATAAGGAACTTTAAGAGGCGGGCACACACGGGACTTTGAGAGGCGAACACAAACGGGACTTCAAGTGGCGGCCACATACGGGACTTTAAGTGGCGGACACATACGGGTTTCAAGAAGCGGACACATACGTTACTTAAAGCGGCGTATCAATACGGGACTTTAAGTAGCGGACACATATGGGACTTCAAGTGGCGGATACATACGGGACTTCAAGTGGCGGACACAAACGGGACTTAAGGCGGCAGATACATACGGGACCAGGGCTTGCACTAAGCGGCGTACGGCCGTATATTACGCCCGATAATTGTTTCCATACGCCGATAACAAAAACCCATGACGTCCACTATACTTCCTTAAAATTGGTCATACGCCGAAAATAGCAACCCGTAACGTAAGCTGTCGATTAAAATAATACTTCAATCAACACTGCTTTCTGCCGACTCAATGTGTTTTGCACACGTCTCGATAAGTCTAAACTTCGCCTCCTTATATTTGATACCGCCCGCAGGTGATTAGCAAGTTTATTGTGTGTTGTTTATCTAACGGTTACACAATTTACCCCCGCGCGTATCGCAAATTGACCGTGACAAACCAGTCGCTTAATATTGGTTGCTTTAACAACACACTCGTGCCTATTTGCGCGTGTCGCATGTTGTTTAATGATTAGGAGATAATTGCTGGTTTGGGGCAGACGGCACGGTAAAAGAAAGACGGCAAAAATAATTAAAGAAAAACAAAACTGATCAAAGTTTAATTAATGACGTAGATTCACTACCGTATTAGGTCCCGCGAGTTTTTTCAGTTTGTTAATCCACCGATAATTACGAGTAATAACCATCTTATATAAACTGGAATCACAGTTCATTTTCTATACTAACATGTCATTTTACTAGTCAGAAACATTCAGAAAACACATTTCCTGGATTAGATATAAATTCTCCGAGTAGAATTAAATTGCTACGCCATGACCTTCGACATTGCAAATGGCTGACCTATTGTCATTCTATACATAGATGGTGACGTCACTACGTTATTGTCACCTCTATACTTAGACGCATCACATTCCCCTGGTTAGGGGATTTGTGATTCCGCCAAAATAGTTCCGCGTAGGAATGAATTTTTTTTTTTAATGAGAAAAACGGTGTTGAATATGTGTTTAAAATGGAATGTTATTTAAAGAAATTTTATTAAATTATGTTTAAGGGTGATTTCAAATGTCTATAAAGAAGAATTGCAATTATTAGAAACACGTTTATCTGTCTTACTTTCGCTTTCACAATTCAATCGTAAACATGGCAAGTCCAAGAGATATCATACTTGAGGTTGCTAAAAAGGGAGGATTTCCCATGCCACTCAAGGAACTGCAAATCGAAGCGTTACTTTGTGTCATTGAAAAACGTGACATAATGGCTATACTCCCAACAGGTTATGGTAAAAGCCTGATTTACCAGCTGGCACCACTTATCCTTAAAGATTATTACAATCTACAGAAGTCTGTTTGCATCGTGTTGACACCTTTGAACAGTATTATGCAAGATCAGATCATTGCACTGCAAAAGATTGGAGTACAAGCCTGTTGTGTGGACTATAACTGTCAGGGTGGTCAAGCATTGTTTGATGATGATGGTGATGAAGGGGGTGCTAAATCAGATGGAGATGTAATATTAACGGTCCCTATGTCCGATATTGCTGATGGAAAGTTCACATTGGTGTATTCTCACCCTGAGGCGCTTTTAAGCACTGATACGGGGAAATCCTTGATAAAAAATTTGGAGAATAAAAAAATAATTTCGTGCATAGCTGTAGACGAGGCACACATGATTCTGGAATGGTAATTGTTTCTATTATTTATACTGATGTTTAATACATATACACATGGCTGGTAGATTTAACACTTGAAAAATGGTGATTAAACAGTTACCTAATCCACCCCTGATCCAGGTCTCCAAGTCACCTCACCAACAAAATTTCACCTACATGATTATAGCCATTCACTAAGCAAATATGAAGATATTCAATGAGTAAGATATGTGAAATACTCCAGAGTTTGGCAGTTATTTCACCTATCTTGATTTTAAATTTGATCCTCAAACTGATCCTGGATCACATACTAATTCCAATTTCAATTTCAACTACTGAAATGCTTGGAAAATTTACATGTGTATTCCGTTTGATATTCTGAACAATTAACCCTTTGCATGCTGGGAAATTTGTCGTCTGCTAAAATGTTGTCTGCTAAATTTTTACAAATTAGCATTTTCTTCGATTTTTTTTTCAAAGAATACTATCAGAATAGCAAACAGTTTGGATCCTGATGAGACGCCACGTTTTGTGGCGTCTCATCTTGATCCAAACTGTTTGCAAAGGCCTTCAAATTCCGGTTCCAGCGCTCAAAGGGTTAATGAAGAACAATCTTTAATGAAGTATGACTGAGTTACGATAGTACTTGATCCCGATATAACTTTTGGCACTTGATCCTTTGTGAACATGGGGCCAGGTGATCACTTCAGGATGCATTTTTTTTTAAACAACACACACAACTGAATAATATGTGTTTATTTATACATAAAATACATATATAAGTCCAAAAGAGGTATAATGATAAACACAATAATGACATCAATAATGCTGTACTTTTTTATAATGGTTTATGATTATGACAATGATGGTCAGCTGACAATCATTTGAGACACTGCATACAGTTTTCTGCTCAACAACTCTGAATTGACACTTGTAAGAACTACACAGTTTTTAAAATAAGTTAAAACAGGGTCATTATCCATATTTTTTTCACTGAAAATCTTTCATACTGAAAAGAGCAAAACCATGGGATAGTATTATGGACCTATGTCTCTGGCTCATTTAACCTGACAGATAATTGATTTCCAATCCTGTGCATTTTATGTCATGTTTTTCTTTCACAAATAAAAAACATTCAATAATACAAGTTGACATGAGGTGAGGTAGCAACAATTGTAAGATTGAATGACAAAAGTCTAAGTAACACATATTGAATTTCACTTAAATAATTCAAATAAGACAGGAAATTTTACTAATAACACTATTTGTACCTCAATTTCATCAATATCAAAACAGTTTTATCATATACATGTACTTATAATTATATACACGGAAAAGTACAACACAAATTTATTTATAATATTACGTTAAAATATTATTCACAGTTAGACTAAGAAAATAAACGTGTCACTCATGACCAGAACAACCAAGACTCACACAACTTTTGTCACCAGTGGCTATTTTAAAACATTATAATGAATAAATCATGCAAAACAAGTTAAAAGCTACACAATTTTTAATAGTTAACACTCAGGGCTTGCACTAAGAAATAAATTTTGGAAGTCCTGACTTCCTGCCCTTTACTTATGGAAGTCCCACTCAAAAATGTTGGAAGTCCAAACATCTTTAATGTTGATGTTAACGGAATGTCAACTGCGTTAATGATCACAAACTCTTCCAATCCATTTTGGGTCACTTTAATTCTGTGAAAGTAACTAGATATATCATACAACAAGGCGGAGACTACCCAAGGCTTTAAAAATAAGGAGAAGTTTGGAAAATCAGGGTATAAGTTTGTGCAAACAATATCGACTTAAAAGACAAAACATGTTGCACCTTTTCATCACATATTTATTGTCATTTTATTATCCTCATCCCTATGACTGCATTTGCAACAAAACACAATCTTAATGAATGGTCATGATGGAGCATCTAGAATATCAATTACTGTTTATCCGAATACTATACAGGTCCGAAATATGTACACTTAATAAATGCCTTACCAGTTTAACTTTAATAATCCAAACTTTCCATGTTGTTATCTGGTTTAACAAACCTTATCAAATGCTTGTTAAATCCATTTAATGTTTTCTCCATTGAACCAACATTACTTGTAATTTGAATCACCAGCTTTGAACTGAACGCGGGTTGAATGTTGCAATAGGTCAGCCATTTGCAATGTCGAAGGTCATGACGTTGCAATTTAATTCTACTCGGATAATTTAAATCTAATCCAGGAATGTGTTTTCTGAATGTTTCTGACTAGTAAAATGACTTGTTAGTATAGAAAATGAACTGTGATTTCAGTTTATATAAGATGGTTATTACTTGTAATTATCGGTGGATTAACAAACTGAGAAAACTCGCGGGACCTACTGGTCATGTACGTAATTCCGGCCTGTACGTAAAAAATCGGCCACCTGTGTAAAATCATTTTCATGATCTTTACGCACATATTTTGTTTTTATTTAGAAAAATCAACATGAAAACCATCCCCACTCGCAATATTTTGCAAATGTAAGAACCATATCACCGTAAACTTTTGTGTTAAAATGTCACAAATATAGCACGAAATATTTGGCTCATGGGGAAAGTGATGTCATCATATGTTGCAACAATTATAATCATATAAGAAACAAATATATTTGATAAAATTATTTTTATTTTATCTAATAAACTTTAATCAAAGTTTTACCAATTTATTGTACAAAAACTTATATTCAAAACATACAAATCAGAACCTAAATATAATTTTTTAATATATGAATTACCTCCCTTTATAAGAATATTGCTAGATTACATGTTTAAATATTATATATAAGCGTTTACTAATAATCAACACTGAAGTCAACTTTTCAAACAAAATGTGTTTACTTTTTTAGCTATGTTTGAAAAAATTTATTAAACACATTAAAAACAAATATTTTTTAATGAAATAGCAGTTTCCCCATTGTTCATATTTATTAAAAGAGGTAGGGGGAGTAAATGGTATAATAATTTCGCATTTATTTTAAATTTCAAGTCAAAAATATTAATAGTATAAACATTGATTAATACTCTGAAATTGAGGACATTTGTCAAAAGATATTGCTTTGTAATTTTATCTGCAGATCAAACCGAAAAGTGGTCGATTTTTAAGGTACATTTAACCTACGAAAATGGATAGTTTACATGTCATCATTTTCTGTTCATTAAGTAACATTCACCGATCTAATTCTATTTAAATTTTCATGCTAGGTGAGTTTTGAACCCAGGATTATATATGTGAAGTTTAGTTTCAAACAGTTGCCTAACACTAAAGATTTTTCTTAAATAGTCCCAAAAGTGGCCGGAATTACGTACATGACCAGTAATACGGTAGTGAATCTATGTAATTAATTAAACTTTGATCAGTTTTGTTTTTCTTTAATTATTTTTGCCGTCTTTCTTTTACCGTGCCGTCTGCCGAAAACCAGCAGTTATCGCCTAATCATTAGACAACATACGGCACGCGCAAAGATGCACGAGTGTGTTGTTAAAGCAACCAATATTAAGCGACTGCTTTGTAACGGTCAATTTGCGATCCGCGCGGGGGGGGGGGGGGTAAATTGTGTAACCGTTAGATAAACAACACACAATAAACTTGCTACCGGTAATCACCTGCGGGCGGTAGCAAATATAAGGAGGCGGAGTTTAGACTGATCGAGACGTGTGCAAAACACATTGAGTCGGCAGAAAGCAGTGTTGATTGAAGTGTTATTTTAATCGACAGCTTACGTCACGGGTTGCTATTTTCGGCGTATTACCAATTTTAAGGAAGTACAGTGGACGTCATGGGGTTTTGTTATCGGCGTATGGAAACAATTATCGGGCGTAATATACGGCCGTACGCCGCTTAGTGCAAGCCCTGTAATAACACAAATTGAAAATAAATAAGGAAGTGTTTGCATATTTCTCATATCTAAACAAGAGATGTGTTTGTCAGAAACACAATGCCCCCTATTGCGCCGCTTTGAATCCATATCTTTGACCTTGAAGGATGACCTTGACCTTTCACCACTCAAAATGTGCAGCTCCATGAGATACAAAATGTACACATGCATGCCAAATATCAAGTTGCTACATGTATCTTCAATATTGCAAAAGTTATTGCAAAACTTTAACCTACGTTAAAGTTTTAGGTTAAAGTTTTGGGACAGAATGACAGACAGACAGACAGGTTAAAAACAATATACCCCCGATCATTCGATCCGGGGACATAAAAATGATTGCATGAACAAGACTGACATATGCAACATCAATCACATATTACTATGAGTGAAGTAGACCACTCTCCATTGCACATATGTGCCCTCACAAAAAGATTTCTCCTTTTAAAATACTTAACCTGATATTACAAATGCCATACTAGTAACTAATGTTTTCCAACAATTTTGGGTAAAAATATCCAGTGGAGTAAGTTCATATGGTGACAACTATTCATAGAAAGTTCTCACTGTTTTTGCTTCTGATATTTGGGTAGAGAAAAAATGGATGTTATATAGTTAGATGAAAAGTAGAATTCTTGTCTTTTTACATAAATGTAATAACATGCATTCTTATGTGATGCCATGGTTATAGGTCCAGTAAATGCAATAAAACTTTTTTTCTGACATATTTTAGCAATCAGACTGTAAAAATTGTAAATGGTATGACAATTGATACATATTTCTACAACAATTAATATCAAAATATTGTGCATCTGGTAGAAAGAATTGCTGGTTGCTAAAATCAAATTTTTGATGGTCTGTGCTCAATATTTACACATGATTTATTTTACAGGTTACAAAACAATATTAATGTTCCATTAATATTAATCGCCATAAACCATTTCTCAGACTTCAGGTGTGTTTTTTTATGTTGTTTTTTACACAATTTAATTTTCATGTGCACTTAAGTTAAAGAAGGATACAAAACTTTAGTGCAAATAGCAAAAAGCAAAAAAACCCACATTTTTTTCAATTTTGCAAAAATAAGTGTTGAAGATCTGACTACAAAAATCAATTTAACGAGTCCTTATTGGCATTAACAGCATCCCTTATTAGTCTTCATTGTCATCAAAAGCAAGCTTATTAACTGCTCTGGAGCTGTGCCTGATTATAAAGTCCTTTAATTTGTCTTTGTTCACAGCACCAATCACATTTGATGAAATTTTCTTGAAAGGATTCATTTGTCTACCCTTCTGATAGTTGAAAGGCCTTATTTTTCGAATTGCATCCCCTAATCTTGAAATATCTTCTGATATTGACTTTCTGGAGTGTCTATCTTTATGTGTCTTGCTTCCTTCTAGTCCATTTACCATTGCACTGATTACAGGTGCTGCCTTCGATATTCTTAGCATAGCTTTATCACTTTTTCCGGCTCCAAGTCCTCTAATTACGTGTTTGACAAGACGAATATTATTCTCCTGTTCCATGTCTGCTGGTTTGTTTTTTCCTGGTCGGCCTTTTCTGTTGACCAACAATCCCAGTTTCACTCTAGCACTTTCAAAGTCTGACAACAGGCATTCAGTTTTAGTAAGGAAGTTGACACACTCAATAGCATACTTTGATTTGTAGGATGACAATCCTATAAACAGTGGAATGAATCGTTTCATAAGAATTGTAATCATGTCTATATCACCTGATTTTATTGCATCATTGAACATGATAAAATCCATTGCAACTCTGACAATCCCAAGGCTGTATGAAAACACACCATCTTCTGCTTCGTCAGTTTTACAATCTTCAGGCACTCTTATGCGGACAGCTTCACCTGAAAGCCAAACAAAATTATTTTTACAATAGAAAAGCTGTCATCATAAACAAATAACTTAAAGATACAATTAGTTGTAATTTACCTCTGACTGATTAGACTGATATATGTTAAAAAAGCGAGTTTCCAATTAAAGGTTACACATACCAGGAAATAATATAATATTTTTGATAAAAAAAAAACAAAGAAAAATCAAGACGAGGCATTCAGTAAATGCAATTGATCTGGATTGGATGTTTATTAGTGAGTTTTGTGAAACAAAGCCCAAATTAGGTCAAGGTCAAATATGGGTTTGAATTAAGAATTTATATTTAATTACCATTTATGATAAGATCAATGGTTTTCCCGACATCTTTTGAAGGCACCGTAACACAGTACAAATGGCCACTGCGCCGAAGGTATATTTTAGCATCTTTTGGAGCAGAGTATGGGCAGAACAGTGTATCCACCACTTTGGTCACTTGCTCCTGTAACCACTGCTTCTTCCCTTTGGTATTAGAAGTCTTCATTTCTTCCGGAACCAGAGACCCCAAGTCTGTCTTGCAATCAGCCCCCCATCTTTCACAAGCTAACTCTATCACAAGAGCTCTGAAAAGATGTAAAATAATTAACAAACAATAAAATAAAAGCTACAATGACAGGGCCTAAGACATTACTGTTAATTGTATTACTCTGAGCCATCACCAACTCTAACAACCCTGTGTTAGCCCTTATACTAAATGATGAAACCACTGTGTCAACATTTATTATGTTGAATCGCTGGTAATAGCAAATGGCAAACAACTACAGTCATGCATAACACTGAAGTGCCAATTTTCTATGTAAATCTCTTAATAGGCATTCAAAATATATTTCTATAATTTTGCTCAAGCAAGAACCAACACAGTTAACGGATTTTATGATGATAATATTAATTTATAATGACAGCATATAAGTGTACAAACCTAGTGACAGTAATGAGGAAGTCTTTGTGTGATTCATATCCATTAGCCTTTACTTGACCATTAACGTTTGTTCTATGAAGAATTGCTCTGTACTGGGCAAGTGATCCCTCTTCACGAGCTGTTTCTGGTATGTAGAAGGTTTTGATGATTTTCTGAAAATACATAACACACATTTTGTTTCATATCAGGGGACAGCAGTTTCGACAAGACTTCAGCAGAATAGGTTCTGATCTCTTGGCAAGGTTTACTAACATTCCTGTTCTCGTGTTCACTGCTACAGCTTCACCAGATGCTCAAAAGAAGATATGCGCAAGTCTTCAACTTAAAACTCCAAAGATAATAGCAATGAATCCTGATAGACCAAACATTAAATATATTAAAACTGAACGACCGTCTTCTTCAAACACACAAGACCATCTGGATGAGATCCTTACTCCTATGGCTGAACAGCTTATCAAAGAAAAACATCAATATCAACTTACTATCATGTACACGGACACATATGTAATAAGCTATGTCTATGCTTTCTTTGAGAAAAAAATGGGTGACCTTCAGTATGTGGGAGATGCCGTGCCGGAGAACAGACTTTTTGCTCAGTACCACCAAACATATACAGAAAAAATGAAACGACACATAGTCAAAGAGCTATGCAAAGAAAATTCGAAGATCAGACTCATATTTGCAACTGTAGCCCTTGGAATGGGACTAAATGCACCAAATATCAGAACTGTTATTCATTACAAGCCACCAACTTCCATCGAAAAGTACTTCCAGGAAACTGGCCGGGCCGGAAGGGATGGATTACCAAGTACGGCAGTTATGTATTATAACAATACTGACATACGAAGAAATCGACCAGGAATAGAGCGGCAAATGATACAATATTGCAAGAACAGTTCAAAATGCATGAGACTATTAATGCTGGAATGTTTTGGATATTCAAAAAGTGAAAATATTGATAACAACTTGTGTTGTAGCATTTGTGATAAGAATCTTCAAACAACAGTTGCCTAATACAAAACAAGAATTAGCCTATATGAAAACTGTCACTATAGAGATACCATTCACATACCTCTAACAAGTCTTGCTGAACATGAAATAGTTCTTCGATGACTGGAGACAACTGGTCAAACCTCTCTGTTCGACTGTGAGTACCAGATCTCAGAACGCGTGCCGAATCAAATGTTACCCGTGTCAGCTGATCACCACCCAGGGGAATACTGGCCATGTTGTTAAACTCATCACCTGAAAATAACCAAAACAAATAATTAATTGTTGCATTTTATTTGTTTCATAAAAATACTAATTTGTTTCAATGCACATTCTTGTAGTATTTTTAGTTGTTTATGTTTTCTTTACCGATATACAATATATTTGGTATGCCTGATGTTTAGGACACTGTGATTAAAGAATTTAAGTGTTATGTGCGTATTTTTCCGAATAACAGAGACACTTATAAATGAAGAAGACAATTAACTTTTTTCCTTGTTTTCGCTCTGTTATTGTATTCATAAATGAAAACTTTGAGCTTTATGTATATAAAACAAAAATGCTTAATATGGTGTTTGTGAAACAGAAAGCCAGTAAAACATTTTCATTAGTATTAGCAATAATAAATACCATTTCTGACACAAATATTTTTGTAGAATGGGAATAGTGTATAACATAATGATGTATATTGTAACTGAAAAGAGTTTCAAACAGTTTATCAAGCAACTAAACTGTAATATGTTGCAACATATTAGGGAAAGATCTAGGATCCGATATGGTACAGGGTGCTGCATAAAAGGAGCAGGGTGGAAATTTGGACCAAAAATTTTCTTTTAGTTTGCTATATCCAGGGTACTCATTAGTCAAATGCATGTGATCAAGGGTTTAAAGCACATCTGCTGCATTTTTCATTAAATATTTGGGAAAATTAAATATTTTCATAATTTTTTGTTGGCCAGAACAGAGGGGCAGGAGGGAAGAACAAAAAAGGAGCAGGTTGCAGCACCCTCCTGTTTTACTTTAGATCTTTCCCTAGACATACATTGTATATAACTAAAGCAAAGCAAAAGTGTGGCCGTAACACATGCTTATTACGTCATATTTTACAAGTACGCGAAGCAGGAAAGTGTAAACATCGTTGAAAATTTTAAAAATCCATGTAAAGTATCTTATTTTTCAATTGACTTTAATGAAATAAAGACGAGACTTTTGAGCAGACACAAAAACCCCATAAAAACACAAACTTAAATTGATAAAAACGGACTATGTAAATATTTCAACAAAAGCATGACACGTTGTGCACATTTTCCTTCTTTCTGTGGGAATTTGTTTTCAAATTAGGGAAAAAATAAACCTTTGGGGTCAAATTATCGGCCTCAAAAATATGCCCTGTAAAGAATATGGAAAAACAACAATAACATGAACTTGGAAACTGTGGTCTAACTCAAACTAAATACCTCTCCCAGCAGATGTATATAATGACTCTATGGTTCCTAATATAGTGTCCATTATCTGAACACAATTAGGTAATGACTTTGGGTCTTTCATGATCACCTAATTAAAAAAAAATCCATGTAGCTTAGTTCTTAACTATTTACTAGTATATATATATATATATATATATATATATATATATATATATATATATATATATATATATATATATATATTCTTTAGGTAAATATCTAGGACCACTTAAGTTATACAGGGTGCTGCTTAAGTGTTAACCTTTTAGTAAACACTTATAATTATTAGTAAATTCATTTGCATAAAAAGACAAGACTGTGTATTTTGGTGATTAGTTAACATGGCAACATAATTGGTGTATTTTTAACATGTCCATTATGCTGTTGCTACTTGATTATATTGTTAACAGGTATTTGATTAAAAGAATATTCCTATTTTAAAACAATTTTGCTTGTTGTTTGAATAATGTTTTAAGTGTGTTTTATTCTAGAAAGTGACCATTTTTCCTACCAAAAAGCTGTAGGGTTGGTCATTTTTGCAAACTACAATGTTTACAGAATCTCAATTAACCAAAAAGTCAAAATGTGATTTTTAACCACAAGACTGATTTTCCCAGCTGCGGTCACATATAATGAAGTTAATTGTCAAAATGTACAAAATTTTCATTTAGCCAATTCCATTATTCATTAAATCATATTTACTTGTCCTACTTACAAACATTGGATGAACTTGTGATGGTCTATCAACCACTTGTCTGTATTTATGGTCCACAAGACGAGGTGTTGCCGTAGAAAACATGGACAATGGCTGTATTTCTTCTACCAGTATCCGCATGACAAGCTGAGTACATCTTTTCCTACGAATAAAGAAAATCAAAGCGCTGAAGGCACTGAATTTGTTCGGCATTGCTGTTGTATAATCTTAGACGCAACTCAGTTTTCAAAATTATGTTATAGCTTTTTATATCGCAAGTTTGAAATGACCACAACCCATTCAAATTCATAAAGAGCTTGTCTTAAAGCACTGGTCAAGATGTGGGTTTTTTTCAAATCATTAATAAAAAGCTTTAAGCTTCATTTTAGGAAAATAGGGCTTAATGCATATGCATTCATTGTCATCCCAGTACCAGAAACTCTCTTTAAACAAAAAACACCACAATATCAGAAAGTGTCGTCCTTGATTAGCCTGTGCACATTGCACGGGCTAATCTGTGTGCACAGGCTAATCTTTTATGACATGCATTAAGCCCCGTTTTCCTTGAAAGCAGCCAATATGTACAGATTTCAATGACAAACACTAGACTGGCCAATGTTGTCTTACAAGCTGTTAAATACTTTTGAATACATACACACTTTGTAGTGTACCAGTGGAGACTATAAACAGGCAGATGCGGTGGATAGGCTAGGATCGTCAGCTTAATTTTACTGCAGTTATCCATACAGGTAGTGGTAACGGTTCCTAGCGTACTTAATGCAGACTGACTTGAAAAATTGTCTCTACATTATTTGTGAGCTAACACTCACATATAAAAAATGAACATAACCTTATGTAATTATCTGAATTGAAAATGTATTGCTGGATTACAAACAGAAAGGTTGCAATTCAATTAACATGGTTAACTGTTTCTTATTGTTCTTTTCTTCACTCACATGTTGTATTTGCGCTACTTTCAATCAAGTTGAAAAAATAAATGAATACCTTAATGCTTCATGTTCGTTTGAAGACAAGAAGAAGATGGTAGGGTCAGGTCCTTGGGCAGTTATCTGTTTCGGTTGTGTGCTCAGATCTCTTGGGTCAAATCTGTCGATAAGGATCGACCAATGAGTGTAGTGAAAATCTCTGTTTCCACTACCAAGCCTGACCTGTGGAAAATAAATTCATATTGCTCCTGTTGAATGTACAGACTCTATCTGTTTTAATTGTTGTTTTCTCATTTTTTTATCAAAATTATTCTTATATATTAAATATATATTTATATATTAAATATTGTTAAAGTGCAACAAATAGTAAAACATTGATAAAATTATACAGCTTAATTAAAGTTACAAACATATTAACTTCTTAACCTGATAAGCTTTTATGTGCCCGTCAATGTTATCAACTGTGATTTTGATGGTTTTCCCAATAGCCAAAGCAGAAACTACATACCGACCATTTATTTGTCCAAGGTCATCCAACATTGGCAGCTTGCTTTTTGTAGGTATTGACATTCCCAGATTGTGTAAAAACTCCATGAGCTGGAAATGAAATTTGAAATCTCAAGCATTGTTTGATATTTAACAACACTTAAAGCTGCACTCCATAAACTCTAAATCAATATGTTTGACATTGGCATAGGTTGCTTTGAACATAAATGATTTTTATTCAAACTAAAACTAATTTGTATTAACCAAAAAATGTATGTTTGAAAGTTCTAGGGTACATGTATGACTAATTGTACATATATGTCCGTTTTAAATTGGTAAGAGAAGAAATAGAAACCTTATCTACAATGTAGACTAGTAGTTTAATATATATATATTTATATAAAAAAGCCATCTATGGAGCGTGACTTTAAACTACAGATACATCACAGGCATTCATGATAACCATTGATTGAATCTTCATGCACATTACAATTATGTTTTAATACCGTCATTATGTGCACATTTTTGTATGAAATTATAACAGACATTAAAAAAAAGTTCACACAATAGTGTGAGCTGTTACAGCAAAATGGAAAGAACATGACTGCACATATAATACATTGTTAAATATGATATAAATTTATAATAAAGTACACATACATAATCCAGAATGTAAATGCCAACCATTCCACAGGCTTATAAACTAACATTTTGAATCCATTAGCCCAACATTTTTCTTTTAATCTGTTTGTGTAGTGGATATAGGAGTTATCTCTGAAATTTTACTAGCCCATCACACATTTTAGGGGCCATGGCTAATTTGGGCTAAAGCTAATTTATATCCCTGTTACATGTTAATGTTTTAAGGCCAGAATAAACATACTTACTCCATTCCCTGCATTATATCTTATACATGATGCAGCAACAGCTTTTTGAAAGGCAATCATGTGGTTGTTCCGTAAGTACATGCCAAGTGCATACATAGCTGCTATGCCATGTTTTTTCTCTGGAACTGCAAGATCCATTGGGCAAGACAGGGTTATCAGAAACTGCAACACCTTCGGACATTTCAAGTGCATTTCTTTTACAATGTCACTGAAAAAGGTTTCAGGTTCTAGTTCTGACACCTTTGTCCTTAAAACACTTTTGTCTTTTGTTCCACAGATCCTGTTTAGTTCTCCAGATAGTCGTTGCAATAAACATAGATATAGTCTTTCATTTACAGAAGGGAGATCAAGAAGTTTTTCCAAAACAGTATTAACACTTACAGTGTCTTTTGATGATTGTTCAAATATTATTATAACACTTTTCTTTTCGTTAACAGTAATTTCAGGAGGCATCAGTATTTTGTTCTTATGAAAACTGTATGGATTATTAAGATCTACATTTTGATTTACGGTTGTTGAATACAAATGGTCAAGGCTTTGTGTTTTTGTTTTGCTTGGTATACCAGAGTATGAATGATCAATGCTGCCTGATTTTGGACTAATAACTGAATCAATACATCTTGATGGAGATGGAGATGTCATCTTAAAAAGTGCCCTTGAACTTTTTCTAGATTTTACTGGTACAATTGTGTCCTTGAACTTCTTAACTACTGGAGAAACAGAATGCATAATTAATCTCTTTGTTCTATCCTCACTCTTCTTTAGTTCTTTCATGTTCATTTGTAAATTCAACTTCATTTCTGATAGTTTGTCCAATATTTTCAAACATGTGTCACAAACCAACAGATTTTCATGTCCTACTTTCACAAGGTCTTCAATATTGCAGCCTAGACATTCAAACTGTTTTTTCAGTAGTATGGATCGCATAGCTACATTTCTTAAGTTTTTTAAATGTCCTTGAGATGAACGATTACAGGTTAGACAGGCCCTCACTGACTTTACTGGAGTTGCTGTTTCCATGGCTACAAAAGACAATAACATAGTATTAACAAAATCTGAGCATGACCTTTTCACAGGCTTGTGGTCTTCAAACTGGATATTAACCACCGCATGCCAAATCAAGTTTGTTAGATAAACTATATACAAATGATGTTTAAGCATACACTTAATACAGCATAGTTAAAGCAGGGCTTTTTCATGCTGATTTTATAGCCGTTATTCAGTCATATTCCCAATGGCAAAACATACCTTTTTTCCAAAATCCACTAAAAACATTCCCAATGGTGAATGGATAGTTTCAGTTTTCAAAGTATAGAAATAAAAAGATTTTCAGTGTAGAAAAAGGACTGGTAGGTTGAAATAACCATTTTTCTGATAGGTTTTCAGTTTCTATTTTATAACAATTAACTTAGAAATTTTACTAATAATATTTACCCAATTTAGGGTGAATTGACACTTCAATTCCCAATTTCAAGGGTATGGGTCATGTTCCCAAAATAGGGTATACCTAAGGTAAAGGAATAAATCAACAAAGTTTAAGCAAGAAAGCTTTTGTATTATGCTTACAGGGGGATAAATGCAGCAAAAAGTTAACTGGAACTGATTGAATTAGTTATGTTTTGAAATGTGAATATGGATATAGGAGGCTTTATAATTTTCAAATAAACTTTTTGCTGATTGATAACAAATGCCATGACAATGTTTTGAAATACTAATTATATTATTATTATGTAAATGATTTTTAATAATTCTCTAAAGGGTGAACTTTAATTGGCTATTTTTGACAAATAACTGCATATGATGTCTTGCCTAATCTGTTATCATACAAAATAAATTTTACCCTTTATTTTTACATCTTCTCACATTAACACTAAATCCCGAAAGAATTATCGTGGTAAAAAAATTCAAAGTTTTTTGCCGGGTTATTCTAACCTTGTGGACTGACTGTACAATATCATACCACTTTCGGAGACTTACATGTAGTACCACATAAGAAAATGTGTTCAAACCTATGAAAATGTGTAAATGCTTTAGTTTAGAATAAAGGTGTGATATACATGTTGAGCAATATACCAACTCATTTTGCTGTAATAAATTATTTTACAATCTGAGAAAATAATTACTAGTACATGGGAAAACATCTTCAATTAGCATTAATGTGAAAATACTGAGCAAAGGCCTGGGATTTAACCCAGGACCTCCAGAGTGGTAGTCAGACACTTTAACCACGGCGCTAAAGATCTATCCCAACAACAAGGCTGTTGGAAGTGACCTTATTTCACTACACTCCTCCCCCTTTTTAATGTTTCAAGGCCCAGACACGCCCGCTACAGCATGTCTTGCATCCGAATGGCCCTCCCAGACACCATTGAACAGCTCAGACCCATTCCCGCATTCACAGTTCTTTTTTGCCTCGTCGCCATTAATGTGAAAATACTGGGCTCAGGCCGGGGATTGAACCCACGACCTCCAGAGTGGTAGTCAGACACTCAAGAGCTAGCCCAACAGCAAGGCTGTTGGAAGTGACCTTATTTCACTACAGCTTTAATGTGTGTGGTTCATTGTTGTAAAATACTATATAACATTACTATGACATTGACACCGACAGTTAATGTATCAAATAGCTTTTTATTGGTGATTTATCGTATTTCATCTAATTAAACTTACAGCCAAACAATGTATGCAACAATAAATAATTTGTTTGTTTTATTTGTGCATACATGTCAAGCAATTTACAATTCAATGCAATCAAGGCAATAAGTAACGTATAGATTGCATTATTATCATATTCAGAAACATGCATTACATGAATGGTGTCATTTATCACAGATCCAAATAAGATTACGACATGATGTATACACAGGATAACCCGTAAAGCTTAGACATGTAAACATGAAAAAGCTTATTTCCAACGGGGTCCCTGGATTTAGTCGAACAGATCTTATACGTGACTATAAATATATTGTTTTTTCAGTTCTTAATATATAATCGACATGATCCTACACATGATTTCTTCTACAAATTAAGTGAATCTTTCAAAAGTTGACATGATAATACACTGACACGAATAAAAAACATAAAAATAATGAATTACATAAAAATAAAAATAAAACAAATCTAAAAGTAAAAATACATGGAATTCTCATCTACCTTCATATCATTTAATAGATGTGTCTTAACAAGTTTCTTAAAAGTAAATTTCGATTCGATGGACTTTATATTATCGGGTAATGCATTCCAATCCGTAATACCATTGTAGTAAAATGAAGAACTAGTAAAGCCATCAACTTGAGGTACATAAAAATTAAATCGGGATCTATTCCCATACTGATGGACATCTGTACATTTGACAAAATTGTCTTTCATATAGCTTGGACATTTATTGTAGAAAATCTTATGGATGTGGTTAAGCCGAAGTTGCTTGCATCTTTGTTCAACGTTCAATAAACCAAGTTCTTCAAAATGCGATACAACAAGTGATGTCCTACAATGGGAATTGTTAATAAAACGAACCATTTTATTTTGGACTATTTGTAACTTGTGCTTAAGCTGTTTCGTGAGTCCACAATACCACGAAGAGGATACATAATCTAAATGACATTGTATTAAAGAATTACATAAGCTTTTTCTAAGACTTTTATTTAAAAAATCACGTTGTCTATATAAAAATTTAAGTCTAGAGTTAACCTTCTTGACGATATTATTTACAATAGAAGTACCGGACAAATCAGCATCTAGAATAGAACCAAGATATTTTACATAAGTCTGAGATTTTATAACATGATCATAACATTGTATATGAAAATTGTCCACCTTGGTGAGTTTACGTTTCGAACCAAAAAGAATACATTCTGTTTTGCCTAGATGGAGGGATAGCTTATTGTCAATTAACCATTTACTACAGGACTCGAGTTCTTTGCCTAAAACTTGACTGATGGTACTTGGATCTTTATGTGAATACAAAATAGCACTGTCATCAGCATAGAGTATTAATTTACAGTTGGATGATATACTTGTTTTCATATCATTAACGTAGGTCAAGAACAAAAGATAATGATAATACTACAACTTACATGATTGTAACTGACAATCAGTATACTCATATATTGTTACCTTGAACGTTGACAAACTGAGATGATGTCAATCGGCAGCCATGTTGAAAAAGTAGTGCTACCCACAATTCCTTTCGCGATAGTACACAGGTCAGTAAGACCGGTGTGACACAACGGACCTATTGTAACATTCAACCCGCGTTCAGTTCAAAGCTGGCGATTCAAATTACAAGTAATGTTGATTCAATAATGGAGAAAACATTAAATGGATTTAACAAACATTTGATAAGGTTTGTTAAACCAGATAACAACAAGGAACGTTTGGATTATTAAAGTTAAACTGGTAAGGCATTTATAAAGCGTACATATTTCGGACATGTATAGTATTCGGATAAACAGTAATAGATATACTAGATGCTCCATCATGACCATTCATTAAGATTGTGTTTTGTTGCAAATGCAGTCATAGGGGTGAGGATAATAAAATGACAATAAATATGTGATGAAAACTTGCAACCGCACATATCTCAAATTACTTAAATGGGTTGAATGACTTAAATGTGTTATGATTATTAATCAATTAATAAATAATTTAATTTAGGTAGATTTTAATGAGAATTTATTGTTTTTACAAATGAACATAGTAAAATGATAGAAATAATAAATGTTTTGAAATTAACATGTTTTGTCGATATTGTTTGCACAAACATACCCTGATTTTCCAAACTTCTCCCTATTTTTAAAGCCTAGGGTAGTTTCCGCCTTGTTGTATGATATATCTAGTTACTTTCACAGATGTACAGTGACCCAAAATGGATGGGAAGAGTTTGTGATCATTTACGCAGTTGACATTCCGTTAACATCAACATTGAAGTTGTTTGGACTTCCAACATTTTTGAGTGGGACTTCCATAAGTAAAGGGCAGGAAGTCAGGACTTCCAAAATTTATTTCTTAGTGCAAGCCCTGTACGGGACATCAAGTGGCGGACACAAACGGGACTTAGGGCGGCGGATACATACGGGCTCAAGTAGCGGACAAATAAGGGACTAAGGGCGGCGGATACATACGGGACTTCAAGTGGCGACACAAACGGGACTTAGGGCGGCGGATATATACGGGACTTCAACTAGCGGACACATACGGGACTTAAAGCGGCGAATGCATATGGGCCTTCAAGTGGCGGGTACCTACGGGACTTCAAGATGGGGACACATGCAGAACTTCAAGTTGCGGGAAATACGGGACTGCAAGATGCGGAATACGACTTAAAGCAGAGGATAAATACGGGACTTCAAGTGGCGGACACATATTGGACTTTAAGTGGCGGACATTTACCGGACTTCAAGTGGCGGACACATACGAGATTTCAAGCGGCGAAAACATACGAGACTTCAAGCGGTAAGAAAACATACGATACTTTTAGCGGCAGGCACATACGGGACTTCACGCGACAAGAACATACGGGACTTAAAGTTGCGGATGCATACGTGACTTCAAGCGGAGGACACATACGGGACCTCAAGTGGCGGGCACATACGGGACTTAAAGTTGCGTACACATACGGGTTTTAAGAAGCGAACACATAAATGACTTAAAGCGGCGGGTAAATACGGGACTTTAAGTGGCGGACACATATGGGACTTCAAATGGCGGACATTTACGGGACTTCAAGTGGCGGACACATACGAGACTTCAAGCGGCGAAAACATACGATAATTTAAGCGGCAGGCACATACGGGACTTCAAGTGACAGACACATGCGGTACTAAAAGTGGCGGACAAATATGGGTCTTCAAGTGGAGGACACATACGGGACTTTAAACGGCGGACATATAAGGGATTTAAAGCCGCGATATAAAAAAAAACGGAACTTCACGTTGCGGACACAAACGATACTTCATTTAGCGGACACACGGAACTTAAAGCGGCGGGAACATACGGGAATCAAGTGGCGGTTAAGTTGTGGGAAATACGGGACTTGAAGCAGCGGAAATATACGGGACTTCAAGTGGCGGGCACATATTGGTTTCAATGAGCGGACAACATAAATGACTTAAAGAGGCGGATAAATACGGGACATTAAGCGCCGGACACATATTGGACTTCAAGTTACGGACATTTACGGGACTTCAAGTGGCGGACACATACGAGACTTCAAGCGGCGAACACGTCCGAGGCTTCGCGCGGTAGGAACAAATACGATACTTTAAGCAGCCGGCACATACGGGACTTCAAGCGTCAGGCACATACGGGGCTTCAAACTGCGGGCACAAACGAGATTTAAAGTGGCGGACACATATAGGACTTCAAGTGGCGGACACATACGGGGTTTTAAACGGCGGACACATAAGGGATTTAAATCCGCGATACAAACGGAACTTCACGTGGTGGACACATACGATACTTAATGTGGCGGACACATATGGGACTTTAAGCGGCGGGAACATACGGGAATCAAGTGGCGGATACATACAATACTTCAAGCGACGGACACATACGATACTTCAAGCGACGGACACATACGAGACTATAAGTGGCGCACACATACGGAAGTTAAAGCGGTGGTTACAAACGGGACTGCAATCGTAAGACATAACGAGACTTCAAGTGGCGGATACTTATGAGACTTTAAGTGGTGGGCACATACAAAACTTTAAGCGGGGGACACATACGGAACTTCAAGTGGCGGACACAAACGTGGCTTCAAACGGCGGGCACATAAAGGATTTAAAGCGGCGGAAACATACGATACTTCAAGTGATGGGCATATACGGGACTTCAAGTAACGGACATATACGGAACTTAAAGCGGCAGATTCATATTAGACTTCAAGCGGCGGACGCACACAGGACTTCAAGTGGCGGACACATACGGAACTTAAAGCGGCAGATTCATATTAGACTTCAAGCGGCGGACGCACACAGGACTTCAAGTAGCGGACATATACGGAACTTAAAGCGGCAGATTCATACTAGACTTCAAGCGGCGGACGCACACAGGACTTCAAGTGGCGGACACATACGGAACTTAAAGCAGCGCATAAATAAAGGTTTCAAGAAGCGGACACATACGTGACTGTAAGCGGGGGATAAACACGAGACTTAAAGTAGCGGACGCATACGGGCCTTCTAGTGGCGGACAAATACGGACTTCAAGTGGCGGGCACATAGGGGACTTAAGCGGCGGACACAAACGGGACTCCAACTCCGAAACTTCATGTGGTGGACACATACGAGACTTGAAGTGGTGGGCACATACGGAACTTTACGTGGCTGACACATACGGACGGGACTTGAAACGGCGGACACATAAGGGAGTTAAAGCCGCGACATATACGGGACTTAATGTTGCAGATACTTATATACTTCATGTGGCGGACACATACGAAACTTAAAGCGGAGGACAAGCGGGAATTAAGTTGCAGACACATACGGAACTTCGAGCGGCGGACACATACGGGACTTCAAGCGGCGGACACATACGGGACTTAAAGTGGCGGACACATACGGGACTTAAAGTGGCGGACACATACGGGACTTAAATCGTCGGACGCAAACGGGACTTCAAGCGTCAGGCATATACGAGACTTCAAGTGGCGGACACAAATGTGACTTTAAGTGGCGGGCACATACGAAACGTTAAGCGTGGGAGACATACGGAACTTCAAGTGTTGGACACTTACGGGGCTTCAAGCGGCGAACACATACGAGATTTAAAGCGATGGACACATACGAGACTTTTAGTGGGTGGCACATACGAGACCTCAAGTGGCGGGCACATACAAAACTTTAAGTGGTGGGCACATACGAGACTTTAAGCGGGGACACATAAGGGATTTAAAGTGGAGGAGATATACAATACTTCAAGTGGGGGGAACATACGAAACTTCAAGCGGCGGGCACATACGGAACTTCAAGTTGCGGGCACATATGGGACTTAAAGCAGCGAACAAATACGAGACTTCAAGCGACCGGCACAAACGAGACTTCAAGCGGCGGACGCATACGGGACTTAAAGCAGCGGGTACATAAGGGGCTTAAAATGACGAACACATACAATACTTTAAGCAGGGGACAAACACGGGGCTAAAATTTGCGGGCACATTCGGAACTTCAAGAGGCAGGTGCATACGGGACTTCAATTTGCGGACACATAAGGGACTTAAATCGGCGGGAACATTTGGGTCTTAAAGTGGCGGACACAAACGGGACATCAAGTGGCGGACACATACGGAACTTTAAGAGACGGAAAAATGCGGGACTTAAAGTCGCGGGCGCAAACGGGACTTCAAGTGGTGGACACGTACGGAACTTTAAGGTAGAAACATACGCGACTTCAAGTGGCTGGCACATACGGGACTTCAAGTGACAGGCCGAACGGGACTTCAAGCGGCGGACACGAACAGGACTTAAAGCGGTGGGAAAATACGGGAATTCAAGTGGCGGACACATACGGGACTTCAAGTGGCGGACACATACATGACTTCAAGTTGCGGACATACGGGACTTCAAGTGGCGGTCACATACGGGACTTCAAGTGGCAGACACATACGGTACTTCAAAATACGGGCACAAACGGGACTTTAAGTTGCGGGCACATACAGGACTTTAAGCGGCAGACACATACGGAACTTTAAGTTGTTGGCAAATACGGGACTTCTAGAGGCGGACACACACGGGACTTAAAACGACGGAAACATACGGGACTTCAAGTGGCAGGCACATAAGTGGCGGACATATACGAGACTACAAGTGGCGGACACAAATATGACTTTAAGTGGCGGGAACATACGGAACTTAAAAAGGCGGAAACATAAGGGACTTCAAGTTGTGGGCGCATACGGGACTTCAAGACGAAGGCACACACGGGACGTCAAACGGCAAGGACTTGAAGCGGCGGACACATACGGGACTTCAAGTGGAGGACACATACGGAACTTTAAGAGGCGGAAAAATACGCCACTTTGAGTGGCTGGCACATACGGGACTTCGTGTGGGAGGCATTAACGGGACTTCAAGCGGCGAAAACATACGGGACATTAAGAGGCGGACACATACAGGACTTCGAGTTGCGGGCACATACGGGACTTCAACTGGCGGGCACATACGGAACTTCAAGTGGCGGACACATACGGAAATTTAAGTGGTGGACACATACGAGACTTCAAGTGGCGTACACAAATGAGTTTTTCAGTGGCGGGCACATTCGAGACTTCAAGTGGCGGACACAAATGAGACTTTCAGTGGCGGGCACATACGAGACTTCAAGCGGGGGACACACACGGGACTTCAAGTGGCTGACAGATACGGGGCTTGAAACGGTGGACACATATTGGATTTAAAGCGGCGACACGCACGAGACTTCAAGTGATGGACACATACGAGACTTAAAGTGGTTGGCACATACGAGACTTCAAGTGGCGGGCACATGCGAAACTTTAAGTGGTTGTCACATACGAGACTTCAAGTGATGGAAACATACGAGACTTTCAGTGGCGGGCACATACGAGACTTCAAGTGGCGGACACAAATGAGACTTTAATTGGTGGACACATACCACTTCAAGCGGGGGACACACACGGGACTTCAGGTGATGGAAACATACGAGTTTTTAAGTGGTAGGCACATATGAGACTTCAAGTGGGTGGCGAGCACATACGAGACTTCAAATGATGGACACACACGAGACTTTAAGTGGTGGGCACATGCGAGACTTTAAGTGGTGGGCACATACGTGACATCAAGTGATGGACACATACGAGATTTCAAGTGATGGACACATATAAGACCTCAAGTGATGGACACATATTACGAGACTTCAAGTGTTGAACACAAACGACTTTAAGTGGTGGGCACGTACGATACTTTAAGTGATGGTTACAAACGAGACTTCAAGTGATGGAAACATACGACACTTTAAGTGGTTGACATATGCGAGACTTTAAGTGTTGGGCACATACGAGACTTCATGTGGTGGGAATATAGAGACTTCAATTGATGGACACATACAAGACTTCAAAAGATGGACATAAACAATAATTCAAGTGGCGGACACATACGAGACTTTAAGTGATGGACACATACGAGACATCAATTGATGGACACATACGAGACTTAAAGCGGGGGATTAATACGGGACTTCAAGTTGCGGACACATACGAGACTTCAAGTTGCGGGCACAAACGAGACTTTATGTGGTGGGCACATACGAAATTTTAAGCGGGGACACATACGGGACTTTAAGTGGCGGACACATACGGGACTTCAAGAGGCGGACACATACGGGGCTTCAAAAGGCGGACAAATACTTGATTTAAAGGGGCGGTAACACATACAAGACTTCAAGTAGGCGGGCACATACGAAACTTTAAGTGGTGGGCACATACGAGACTTCAAGTGGCGGACACATACGAAACTTCAAGCGGCGGACACATACGAAACTTCAAGTGGCGGACACATACGAAACTTCAAGTGGTGGACACATACGGGACTTCAAGTGGCGGACACATACGGGACTTCAAGTGGCGGACACATACGGGACTTCAAGTGGCGGACACATACGGGACTTCAAGTGGCGGACACATACGGGACTTCAAGTGGCGGACACATACGGGACTTCAAGTGGCGGACACATACGAAACTTTAAGTGGCGGACACGTCCGAGACTTCAAGTAGGTGGGAACATACAAAACTTCAAGTGGCGGAAACATACGAAACTTCAAGCGGCGGACACATACAAAACTTCAAGTGGCGGACACATACAAAACTTCAAGTGGCGGACACATACGAAACTTCAAGCGGCGGACACATACGGACTTCAAGTGGCGGACACATACTGTACTCGAAGCAGCGGACAAATACGGGAATTAAATCGACGGGCACATTCGGGACTTCAAGTGGCGAACATATACGGGACTCAAAGTGGTGGGCACATACGGGACTTAAATTGGCGTACACATACGAGACTTCAAGTGGCGGACACATACGGGACTTCACGTGGCGGGCACATGCGAGACTGCAAGTGGCGGGCACATACGAGATTTAGCCGGCGGGCACATGAAGGACTAAAAGCAGCGAGCATATGCAAGGCTAAGCGGCGGAAACATACGGGACAAAAAGTGACGGCCACATACGGGACTTAAACCGGCGGCCTCATTCGGGCTTTTAACGGGCGGACGCATACGAGACTAAAGCCGGCGGTCACAAACGGGATTTTAAGCCGAGTCTTTGTTTGGCTTGGTCCCTTAAGACGTTTTTGATCAACAATGTCCTCAAAACTGCTTTTCATTATGTTAACACTTATCAGCCAGTTTAATGACAATCGTCGATCAAAGAAATTGAAAGGATGTTCGTCCATTCGACAGTTGTTTTCGACAACGGCGACACTTACACACGTTACACGCTAACGCGACCAACTAAAAATGAAGATGCTGACTGTTCTGCTCAACGAAATCGAATGTTTCGACAGTCGGTGCGCGATCAAGCGTGGGGAGTAAACAATGTATCATTGAGCAGCCAATAAACAACTAATTTAGTTATTTTGAACTCAATATAATTAATAAATTATAAATAAAAAAATCATTTTGATAAAACTACCGTCTTGAAAATAAATCGATTGTACAAACTTAATAATTTCATGCTATCGTTTCGATGAACTATTTTTTTGCCGAGAACATCTTTTGATCACGTGACGAAAAATAGACGCTAAAACACCCGCGAAAAAGTACCACGTGCCGAAAAAGGACGCTAAACACAAATACCATGCGACTACGACTTTTATTATGCAAGAATATACCCTCCTCAAGCCTTTGAAGCCGGGGCCTTATGATTGCAATTACGTAAAGAATTGACCTCTAACTGAAGTAAGCAAAGAAAACGTAGCACCTAGTTGATACTTTCCTTCTGTGTGCGAACGCAGGTTGAATGTAAAGTGTGCTCTTCACGATCGTAACTCACTACGTGAGCGTACCCGTCGCTTGGTTTGAGTCAAACGAAGAATGAACCACAACATAATTATAATATGTATTGGTATTAAACAGCATTGTATTAAATTATCAAGCAAACCACATTAAAACTTGAGCTACGCTGGTCGAAAGACCATAAGACCCATTGTCGCATGACGCGGCTATGAAAGTGTGATTCAAATGTTTGGAAAGAAAACTGCATGTTAAATAAATATTAACATACGATATATTTCGATGATGAAGAAATTAACTCATAATAAGCCATGTGAGGACACATTATGGTGTTCATTCCCATAATATACTATTTATCTACTTAAACTAATGTAGATCTATGGTTTGCCTATTATAACACACATTTCATGCGGTAAATATGCGACTAACAAGTCAAAAAACACAATAGTTTAACTTTTGTTTTCAATTAGATTATATAGAAACCAAAATTTCAAACTTTATTTCAAAAACAGCAAGACTACATTTTTAAAAGATAATTCTTGTTATATTTAATTGTTTTTTATATTCGGTTTTAGCGATTATGAAGCATTTTTAATGTTGTCTATTGTATCCCTATAGTAATTGTTGAACTCATGTTCAACGTTTTATTAATTGAGAACTGTGAATATAAACAAGCGTAACCTTATACTATTGCGTTGTTATCACCCGTGCTCCCTTGTTTATCGGCAACCGCATCTATTAATAGCCTCAGATTATAAATGAGCTGAGCAAAAATACTACGTCATGAAGACGCAGCAGAAAGTGGACTATTTTAATGATTCATAAACAATCTCTTCCGCGACACGTATAATACAATCATTGTTTATTGATTCTTTTCTATATAAGCTCCGTTCGAAACTATTACATTTAACACGTTATCCATATAATGTTTCCATTTTTGAATGAATATAGTTGGAGAACTCAAACCTGTTGCATAAATTATACAACTCTTTTTCGCGCGGATACGGCATGTGTGGCAGGTAGTAGGCTCTCCGTAGATAAGCCTAACCGACTTGAAATTATGAGTAACAACATTATTGTTCGCTACGCGAACAACTAAAAATTCGTCCCTACTGTCGTTAGTGTAGTAAACGGTAAGAAGGCTGGGACATAAAAAACTTCATAATACTCACACAAAATGGTGAACAAGACGAACCATTCTAAAATACGTATACTAAACAAGAAATATCTTTAAAAAAGATATACGGCGTTGATTGTGGTTGGAGTTGGTGAAAGGTAAAGAGTTCAATGAATGAGATCAAGGATAGCGAATGTCTTTTTGCTGTGTAGTTCTTAGCTGCATCACACGCAGTACGGGATGTTACGCGGCTTATTTTACATTATTACATATTGCTGGTCATAAACCTATAGATACAAAACAGAAAACCAAAAGAAGAATGGCAGTGAAATAAAACATGTGAGTCAACCGGCAACACGCGAAGTATCCGTACATAATTTATGCCCCCCTTCGAAGAAGAGAGGGTATATTGTTTTGCACATGTCGGTCGGTCCGTCCGTCGGTCCGTCCGTCGGTCAGTCGGTCCGTCCACCGAATGGTTTCCGGATGATAACTCAAGATCGCTTACGCCTAGGGTCATGAAACTTTATAGGTACATTGATCATGACTCGCAGATGACCCCGATTGATTTTCAGGTCACTAGGTCAAGGTCACGGTGACTCGAACCAGTAAAATGGTTTCCGGATGATAACTCAAGAACGCTTACGCCTAGGATCATGATACTTCATAGGTACATTGATCATGACTCGCAGGTGACCCCTATTGATTTTTAGGTCACTAGGTCAAAGGTCAAGGTGACTCGAACCAGTAAAATGGTTTCCGGGTGATAACTCAAGAACGCTTACGCCTAGGATCATGAAACTTCATAGGTACATTGATCGTGACTGGCAGATGACCCCTATTTATTTTCAGGTCACTAGGTCACAGTGCCAAAAAACGTATTCACACAATGGCTGCCACTACAACTGAAGCCCATATGGGGGGCATGCATGTTTTACAAACAGCCCTTGTTTAAATATTTATACGCGCGTTCTTCGAACAAACCTGTTTTAGTGGTTTGCTGGGCATTGCTATTTGATTCGATTATTAACAGTATCGAGAATCATCGCGCTCATGCTTAATACATTAGTCAATATGGTGGAATAATTCTTGTAAAATTAATCAAAAATAATATTTATCATGGTATTGTTGAAAACGCATTAAGAATCTATTATTGACATACCATAATTATATCGCTGAATATCTTCATTTAACATATGTCTGGCCTAAAGAAAATTCCAGTTCACCTAGTTCACGGGATAGCGTCTATATTATATAACGATTATTTTACTGGCCGCGAACTCAGGTCAGTACATAAGGTAGTCTTGAAGACGCAGCGATGACCTGTAAATAAACTCTGACATTCACACACACTAGCCGCGAACTGAGCCTGATACCTCGCGGGTTGAAATGCAATGCATTAAAGTGAAGCCACGCGTCCACTGCTCTTTATACTTTTACATGTTAACATGTTGACAGGAATATGGAAGTAAGTACTAAATATGAGAACAAAGCCTTTAAGTACAAACGCTCTTGCGCTGGCAATCTTCTGAAAATAAAAGGTGCACGCACAAACTGTATTGATGTCGAGAGCTGAGTGTATAACTGTTCTATCTATTAAGCCTTTTCATTAGAGATAAAATTGTTTCATGCAGTAAAACAGTGTTGCAAAGACGCGGACATGTTTCCAATGTTCTGGTGGTATACACAAATCAGCCAATGGAATAAATGAAGTGTATTCATTCGTGTCTAGCCGCGGGAAATTTTATTTGAATTTTATTGAACACTTACACAGGTCAGGTAAGGTCAAAAGTGACGTTAAACAGCTATGCCGAAAAATCGGAACAGATATGCAGTTAAAGAAATCTTCTTTTTCATAAGGCTACAACAAATTGATGATTTGTTCTACGGATTTTTGCTTCCCAAAAATGGCGCGAGCGAGCGAAATAAAAAATTTTTTTTTTTAATTCTATTTTTTGTTAAATCACAGGCGAGCAAAAAGCGAAAAATAAAAAATGCATATATTGTCTATGTAAATTGATATATTTTGCCAAATAAATGCATGATATATGCAAAATACCAGTACAATATCATTAAGAAGTAATAATTGAGTTTAAGCCCTTATCAAATGCTTGTAAAAATAAATAAAAATGTCTCTAATAGCTGTTCTGCTTTCTCACACCAGGAAGTGATTACTTAAATTTAACATGGTACATGTAGTTTTCATTATCAAAGTTATATAGGAAGCTCAGTTTTCTGTCAATGATGATAACATGACACAATAAATAATACAATAAAAATCAAGCATAAGCAGTGATTTTTCTTCGCGTCATATTTTACAGCCTGTGCGTTTTTGATTGGGGATGTGCGAAAAACCATGAAATTGGGAATAGTTAATCATTATTATTATGATTATAGATATTAACAGTATACCAATTGTTAATAAGTGCATGTTTAACTGCTTTCTAAAAAGTATATTATAAAGTGTAAGGGCATTAAACTGCTGTATGATAAACTCAATAAACCAATTGAGTATATTAAAAACAATTGACTTATTTTTTGGATATTTTGGCGAGACTTTTAAAAAGAAAAAAGTTTCTTTTTGGGAAACAGCTTTTTTACAATTTTCAATTTGAACACAGCCTATAAGAGTCTGTAATTTGGGGCAAAAAACACTGATACAAGATATCTCGAATTTGTTTTAGTTCTATATATCATAGGTTATGCTGGATGCATTATGTTTGTTATTTTAGCACTGTTAAAATTAGAAATGAGATGCTTAAGGTTTGTAAAAAAAAACAAAAACGCCATAACTTCCTAATGAAAGAAAAATAAGAAATTGGCAGTTAAAGTATTGTATTTTAATATAAAAAAAGTCAATTAAATGCCAGTAACGTTGTTTAGGTCCAGAAAGTTTCTTCACTTTCTTACTTATGTTAAATTCATGTTTAAGGGGCATTATATATAATGTACACCTTGCACTAAGCCATCAACAGTTTGAACTAGAAGATAGGTGGCTCGTACAATTTATATTTTACTCGACATTTTTTGTCCAGTCCAAAGGCGACACTCCTTTGCATGTTATTTTTTTATATTTTAACTTAATCAATACCAACAAGTTTATTGCAGATTTTTACCAATCGAACGCATACCGGCGACATTTCACATTCTGATGTAGATGCGGTTAAAATTATGAAATAACTCAAATCATCTGTGATGCAATGACTAATTTCCTTGGTGAAAATTAACATTGCCATTTGTGTCTTTTGCAGACATGACAAGACATACGAACGCTGCCATTTGTTTTTACCATAAACCAATCTAATAACACAAAGCGTTATAACACTCTATGTCGTAAAATACGTAGGCTAAATAAAACTAAACTATTTAATAAATAGGTGCGCAGCAATTTTGTTTGCTGCGGGCGCAAAATAAAAATAAAAATATTTTTATTTAGTTTTAGGATTTTTAGGTGCGGCGAATCCATCGAACATTTAATCAATTTGTTGTGGCCTAAGGCTGTACCATTTATTTCTTGTCAGGTGATCTTCTGAAAATGCCAAACATATAGATCGATACTGGCTCGGTTACCTGAGCAGACTACCTGTTGACTAGCGCGATCATGTTAGAAACGAAGATGGTACGGAAGGTTGGATATGCATACGTCGGGACAGAATACGTTCGGCCATGTTGTCTTTCGTTGAAAGAATGTCGGCGGTAACACACATTACCCAAAGATAACATGGGTGTTTTTCTTTTATTCTTGATATACAACCATAAATGTTCACTACTATCGATATCAATAATTGACACTATGTAGTGCGAATGAATAGATGTCCTTGTCTATTTGAATATACACTGCCCTTTTCATCAGACCTATATTTTTCTCAAATGTCGAAATAATAAATGCCACCAAAATTCAATCAAATTGAAAGGCTAATGGGTTATGGGTCAAATGAATTACTCTCATATTGAGATGGATTGAAATATTATCAGTTATATTTTCGAAATTATTTATTGTGAATTTGTCAATTATAAAACATAAATGAATACATATGCTTTTTACTCAGTCTGCAAATAAACCATATATGCCTTTGTGCATGTGCCCGGCATACAAAAATAATTATCTTTTTAAGGTAATTTTAGTCCACATACATATGAAATTATAAAATGCTTTTGCAAACGAGTTGAGTAACGTACAACTGAAAAGGCCATGTTTACAAATTATTGGCTATGTCTGAAATTCGTTTTTCTTTAAAATTTTCTTTTCAAAAGAGTTATCTCTTTAAGGTTATTTTAGTCAACAATGAATAGTCCACATACATATGAAATTATAAAACGCTCTTGCAAACGAATTGAGTAACGTACAATTGAA
This sequence comes from Dreissena polymorpha, assembly GCF_020536995.1. Classification (NCBI taxonomy): domain Eukaryota; kingdom Metazoa; phylum Mollusca; class Bivalvia; order Myida; family Dreissenidae; genus Dreissena; species Dreissena polymorpha. Next base: position 49,884,530 of record NC_068361.1, on the reverse strand, counting down.
AAACGCCATCTTGCATTGATGAGTGAGTGCTACTTAATTCCCGGCAATTAAGTAGCACTCAATCATCAATGCAAGATCCTCGTTGGAATACTATACTGCGTGACCGAACTACAAACATGTTCATATAACAGATAACTTGTTAAGGCCACAAACACAAGTTTTCTATTTCTACATTCCTGGAATTAATGAAGTTCTACACCAAAGGTCACAGGTTCGCACATACACGCAGACCAGTCGTAGGAAAAGACACAGCGGGATCTGTAAATAAACTTTGACATACACGTACACTACTCCAAAGGTCAAATACCCTCAGCACTTAATGATAAGCATTGATATATCAACAAATACCCAGTCAAGCTGTTGATTTACGAACGCTAGCGATATGATTATACACCTTATTGTACATGTCTATACAAGGGGTGTGATTTAAGAACCACCTAATGGAAGGAAATGCCCTACCCCCATACAGGGTTCAATTAAACTCTTCATGTGTACGTAGATCAGACATAGTTAATAACTATTTGTGACCTTGAACCAGCTTAACCTTGAAAGGGAGGAATGCAAATGAAAGGGAGAGAAATCTCACCCCTGCTAAACACACATTCCTGTTTCGACATGAAGTGTACACCCCTTTGTGTATACTCGCCATTGTGACGAAATTAAACTGATCGCGAATATTTGTGTTTATGTCAGTACTAAAGGAGTTTCATGCGGGTTTTGGTAAGTATTATACACGCTTGTGTCAGGCCATGTAGTTTCTCACAGTATTAGTATTTATAGGAGTATCATCGATGTTGTTGTTGTTGGTTTTGTTATTGGTTGTGGCATCCGCATTAAGCCTGACCATTCAAATGATTAATGGTGCGAGCTACTTGCCGAGTAGCTGATCTTCTATTGGCAGAAATTTACAGCGATTATGTTCATTCAACTCTACACACAATTTCATTGTTTGTGATGGCAGATATTTTCTTAGACATAACAAAACATTCATGTCGTTCATGAACACAATATATAGATTTAGCACCATAGACATGTGGATTGTAAATAATACCTTTATCAAAACCTGTATCCTGACAATGTAAATCAAAGCGCTGAAGGCACTGAAGTTGTTCGCTATTGCATAGCTAAAGAAACTTCAGCGTACAGTTTATATAGTATTGACAGACCTGTACGCTGAAGCTAACCCCGTATCGAAAGTCAACCAGAGTCATAACATATTTATTTCACGCTATAAATCAAAGAAAGCTCATTTTCTTGGATACATTTCTACATATATTGGTGAATGAATATAAAATACTGCATCGGGGATTATTTTAAGGTTCAAATGTTTCAAATGCATCTTACAATATACGAAAATAACTCTCATCAGTCCGAAATTCACAATTTTGACGCCATTGTCGCTTTGTCACGTGACGAGTTTTCATTTGGATACTTTCGGATCGACCTTGACATTATTTGCTGAAATTGTAAACATTACTTTCGTTTTCTGAAATCTATTATTTATGATAAACAACTTACGTCTGGTGGATTATAAGACTGATTTCAGTGTGAATCAGGTAGTTTTAAATGATATTTACTTTGAGTTTGTATCTACACTACAATTTGTTTACAAAACAAGCCAGAATAATCTAAAATACCGGGAAATGTCATTCTGAATTTGAAAACACTTGAGCACATGGTATGTTACTAAAAATAGAAATAACGTCATATGACCGTGAAATCTCGGGAGATTCGCATTTCAAGTAAGTTTGTCACATCGCTGTTTTTCTCGATATGTAAAAGCAGAATAGATAAATTTTAAATGTTTAAGATAGTATTTTGTGAAAGATTATATCAATTTAATGTGAAAAATGTCAATCTTTCCGATCAAGTGGTTGACTTGGGACAATAACTACATTTAAAAGCTGTTTTGGACAGGTCTTTATTAACTGTTAATTTTTCGGGAATTTCTGGTTGACTTTCCTAATGGGGTTGGTCCATAACTATAAAGTTGCGCCAGTCAAAAATCATAAAAAGCGACATTTAAAGTTATGGTAGCCAGAACTAGCTATTGCATAATCTTAGACGCAACTCAGTTTTCAAAATTATGTTATAGCTTTTTATATCGCGAGTTTGAAATGAACACAACCCATTCTATTTATAAAGAGTGTGTCTTAAAGCACAGGTCAAGATGTGTGTGCACTGTTTATCCTCATATTTATGTTATAGAGGTAACTTAGACAAAATAACAACAATATGTCTCTTTTTTCGCAATTGGTTGCTGCACTGGCAACCATCTTTAAAATTTTGGTTGCCTTGCTAAAGAATTACAAGCCTAATATCATGTACATGTTGTGTTATATGTATCTAATACTTTATCTATTTTCTTCAAATTATTGAGCAACAATTTTGCCAACATGACAGACTTTTAATGCATCATGTCTTGTTGTTAGCGGAATTGAATCATTTCCTAGGCCTTATTGATCCACAGTCGCCAATTTGTATTCTATGTTTAATTGGATTAAGTTGTCCAAGCTTTGAAAAAGCTAGTAACCCTGCTTTTTAGCCCAACTGTAACCAACTTTTGAAATTGAGTTTCCAGATTTCCTGCAGGTCTTAAATTTAATCTACTGGCCCCAGGCTAACAGGTAACCACTAAACCTGTAAGTTATTCATGATGTAAGATCTGACAGTGTATTGATCTCAATCAATTTGAAAGTCTGAAGACATTAAAGGGACCTTTTCACGTTTTAGTAAATTGACATAATTAAACGATTTAATAATTTGGAGAGTTCTGTTGTTGTCGTTATATTTTTTCATTCTTCGAGTATTGCTTATTTAAAGTATATCTCATTGTATGAGCACGGATGGCCGAGTGGTCTAAACGATAGATTTTATTCCAGGGATCGGTGGTTGGAGCCCAGTTGAGGGTAACTTTTTTTTTCTTTAATTTTATTCTTGTTTTTATTTAATGGAGCTTTTAAGATCCAATGTTTACATTTATCAATATTAAGCATTTAATGACAAACTGTGAAAAGGCCCCTTTTAGATGTTTACTAAAAAATGCCACAAGGTAAAAATTGAGAACTCATTGGTTGTTTATTTGATTTAAAACTGATTTTGTTTATTTGCCTTGTCAGCAAGGTTACCTTGAAGTTATTATCACTTTTATCTTTTTTCAAATCATTAATAGAAAAGATAATTTAAGCGTCATTTTGGGGAAAAAAGGGCGTAATGCATATGCATTAATTGTCATCCCAGTACCAGAGACTCTCTTTAAACGAAAAACACCATAAAATCAGAAAGTGTCGTCCTTGATTAGCTTGTGCGCATTGCACAGGCTAATCAGTGTGCACAGGCTAATCTGGGACACCACTTATTTGACATGCATTAAGCCCCGTTTTCCCTGAAAGCAGCCAATATGTACCGACTTCAATGCCAAACTGGCCAATGTCGTCGCACAAGCTGTTAAATACTTTTGATTACATGTACATACACACACTTACTGTCTGCAGTGTACCTGGGGTGAAGTATAAACAGACAGATGCGGTGGTTATCGTTCTTAGCGTAGTTAAGAGCAGACTGACTTGCAACGCATACCACTAACCTTAATTGTCTGCAAGCGAACAACTAAAAAGCTACCTTTACAAGCCGGTAAGCTGTTTGTATTGAGACATTTTATGTTCATGTTTGCGGTTAATGCGTGTTAATCAAGAGGCAACAACACTATATTTTTCATTATGATTATCCGCTATAAATTATACGTTAATTGTTCAAATAAATTGCATAGTATAACACATTAAATGTTCCTTTTTAGTGTATCGTTTATTTACAAAATATAACAGATTCACTAGTTGTCATACCCGTCGTTCGATAATATATGTCAACATGCCGAGAGTAAATACAATTACACTCAGCACTTCATGATAAGTGTTGAGAAATAAACAAATACCAAAGTACGTTCTTGGCCTACCAAACACAAATGATATGACGTGTCACCTCATTGAACAGAACGGTTATACACGCAAGACTATGGCGTACCATTTGGGTCGAAAGTCTATGTAGCCTTCTAGGTAAACATAAATTTGTAATTCGAAGTACATATTGTACTTCAAAGTACAAAAATTGTACTTTGAAGAACAAATATGAAATACACTTCGAAGTAAATATTTGTACAATTTGTACTTCGACGTACATGTTTGTACTTCGACGTAGCCATTTTTTGAACAGCCAATCAAAACACTCGTCTCTTGAGCCGCTTTTTCTTCAAATTTATTCATAATAAATGTTTAAAATCTCTTTTTTAATAGAGGACAAAATGAATAAAAATATCAAAATTGAAAAAAAACAACAACAAAGAATTAAAAATAAGTATCTACTTGACGGTATTTTTTCTAAAATCGTTTTAAGGCCACAACAAATTGATTATGGATTTTAGCCAACCAGAAATGGAGCATCGAGCAAAATAAAAATTAATTTACTTTTATTCCATTTTTTTTTTTAAATCGCAGGCGAGCGAAAAGCGAAAAATAAATAAAAACAAATATTGTTTATATAAATTGATACTATTTTTCAAAGACCTAAAGATAACTATATATCTATAGGTATGTGTATATTTTAACATAGCACATATATTGGTCTAATTTGAGTGCAAAAAAGACTAGTATACATTCTAGTATTATGACTAGTACTAATATATATATTAAAACAATAGCAGTACAACAAAAAGAGGGAACAATTTTTTAATCAAATCAATTTAAACAAGCAAATTTGTTCAATTGACATCGCCCGGCAATATACTTCTGGACACAAAAGCTTTTTGGAAGGATGGAAAACGCCAACGTGCATCATCCTCTTTTCCACATATATACTCATACTAAGTTTCAATGAAATCCGTCAAAGCACTCCCAAGATATGGCTCAGTACACACAAACATTTTTTTCAAGATATAAAGGGCCATAACTCCGTTATTATCCTATGGTGTACACTTCCATTTTGCGTGCATCATACTCTTATCGATATATTTACTCATACCAAGTCTCAATGAAATCCGCCAAAGCACTTCCAAAATATGGCCTCGGACACAAAAGCATTATTTCAGTATACAAAGGGTCATAACTCTGTTATTAACAGATGGTGTACAGTGCCATTTGGTGTGCATCATCCTCTTATCCATATATATACTCATACCAAGTTTCAATGAAATCCGCAAAAGCACTTCCAAAATATGGCTGCGGACACAAAAGTGCCGGAGGGAAAGACGGATGGACGGACAGACGGACAACGCCAAAACAATATCACTCCGCCTATTGCGGGGGATAAAAACAACATACTTTTCCAAGAAACCTGCAATCACGAATGACTAGAACCAGCTTAAATCTTAAGGCAAAACAAATACAATCTGTAATAATAGAAGTAAAACTGGTAAGGACTAAACACATATTTTTAAAGTTAAAGTATTTGCTGTTTAATCCAATCCATGATTATACGCCCGTCTATGACGGGACGTATTATGGTATACCCCGCGTCCGTCTGTCCGTCCGTCCGTCCGTCCGTCTGTTAATGTCGTACGCTACGTCAAATATCCTTTGACAGATTTTCTTCAAATTTTAACACAATCTTAATATTGATAAACCCTGATCCCCTTTCGTTTTTGACGGAATTCTGAATTGTCGTTCCAGAGTTATGGGACTTTGTTCGTCAAAATTTCGTGATTTCATTGAATGTCCTACTGTAGCTCAAATATCCTTCGATGGATTTTTTTCAAATTTCAACACAATCTTAATATTGATAAACCCTGATCCCCTTTCGTTTTTGACGGAATTCTGAATTGTCGTTCCAGAGTTATGGGACTTTGTTCGTCAAAATTTCGTGATTTCATTGAATGTCCTACTGTAGCTATATAAAAATGTTAAAGTTGTTATAACTTTGGTATGCTTGGACCTAGAGTCTTGAAACTTGACATGAAGGTTGGCCAGAACTAGTAAGTAACCACTGGACATTTCAAGGTCATTCATTTGAAGGTCAAGGTCACTGTGACCTTGAATGTAAAAATGTTAAAGTTGTTATAACTTTGGTATGCTTGGACCTAGAGTCTTGAAACTTGACATGAAGGTTGGCCAGAACTAGTAAGTAACCCCTGGACATTTCAAGGTCATTCATTTGAAGGTCAAGGTCACTGTGACCTTGAATGTAAAAATGTTAAAGTTCTTATTTCATGTTATAACTTTGGTATGCTTGTACCTAGAGTCTTCAAACTTGAAATAAAGATTGGCCAGTACTAGAAGATGACCACTGGTCATTTCAATGTCATTCATTTGAAGGTCAAGGTCACTGTGACCTTAAATGTTAAAATGTTAAAATTGTTATAACTTTGGTATGCTTGGACATAGAGTCTTCAAACTTGACATGAAGGTTTGCAAGCACACTTAGATGACCACTGGTCATTTCAAGGTCATTCATTCTAAGGTCAAGGTCACTGTGACCTTAAATGTTATTGTTGTTCATGTATCCTACCGTAGCTCAAATATCCCCCGATGGATTTTTTATACGCCCGTCTATGACGGGACGTATTATGGTATACCCCGCGTCCGTCTGTCCGTCCGTCCGTCCGTCCGTCCGTCTGTTAATGTCGTACGCTACGTCAAATATCCTTTGACAGATTTTCTTCAAATTTTAACACAATCTTAATATTGATAAACCCTGATCCCCTTTCGTTTTTGACAGAATTCTGAATTGTCGTTCCAGAGTTATGGGACTTTGTTCGTCAAAATTTCGTGATTTCATTGAATGTCCTACTGTAGCTCAAATATCCTTCGATGGATTTTTTTCAAATTTCAACACAATCTTAATATTGATAAACCCTGATCCCCTTTCGTTTTTGACGGAATTCTGAATTGTCGTTCCAGAGTTATGGGACTTTGTTCGTCAAAATTTCGTGATTTCCATGCTCATGTACTTATAAAATAAACCATGTATTCAAATACAAATAAACTGAAGTAAAAAAATGATTCAAAGGGTTATTTATTACCTTACTACTTCATTGGCGAACGACGGGCGTATCATGCGCTCATGGCGCAGCTTTTATTTTTCATTTTCTATCACATGTCAACACTAATACATCATATGAACATAATTTTCTTTTGGTGTCATTTTCAAACCAAAAAACAAAGTAGGAATGGAAGGCCTGAATGAGTTCACTTGACGTTTTGCTTTTTAATAAACTTCTTGGCGCCCCATGCCAAGTTGTTGCCTCTTTTCCAGAATGTCGACATAAACCTAAGACGTCATCATCATATATTTGAAAGCATCGCGCTCACTGTTAATGCTAGGATTAGGAAGGCGCTCATTGTTTATAGTGAACTCAATAACTTTTTTGTCCAATGCCACTGCGACACTAAGTTGCATGTTAACTTAATGTTTGACATTTTTATTTTATCACTACCGCCTAGTTTAGTTCTTCTTGAATGCTCTGAGCTTTTATGAGTACATACGTACAGCTCATAGGGTCAATAGCTGGGAGTGGGAGTTGGATTATTGCAACTACCGCTTAGTTTACCACAAATTTTTACCGCATTGACGCATTCTGTTGATATTTCGCATCCCGATGCAGATGCTGCTGCGAGGAACAAAGCACGGAAATCATCAGTAATGCGATGATTGATTGCAACTGGCGGAACAATTACGTTTCCGTTAACATATTTCACTGAAACAACGAGGCAGACGGACGCCGCCATTCTTTTACCATAAACCAATCAATATCGGAAAGCTTTATAACAGTCTATATCGTAAAATACGTAGGCTAAATTAAACTAAATCATTAAACGAATATGTGCGGAGCACAAATTGTTGCTGCGGGCGAAAAATAAAAATAAAAATAATTTTATTTCGTTTTAAGATTTTTAGGTGCGGGAAATCCATCGAACATGTTATCAACTTGTTGTGGCCTAAGTAATAAATATTATTAACTGCTGAGACCGGTGATGATGCAAACCTTTTGATGTGTAAAGAAAAAAAATTGCACTTCACCGATGGAGTTAAAATTGAAATATTATTACATATTAATATGCAAATAATAGTGAAATAGTTTTAATCAAATATGCAAATATTGCATCGGTGAAGTATAATTTTTTTGTGGGGATCGAAAAGTTGACATAAGTTAATCAAATATGGTCATAATACACTAAATAGTTTCCCTATATAATTCAATGTAAAAGCGACAATTTTGAGCGAAAATAAATGCAACATTTTGCACATAGAGACCCCCATAACCATACCTTTTCTTAAAGGCCATTCTAAGCGGAATCGATTTATGCAATAAAAAAGATATGTCATGTACAAAGCAAGAAAAAACTTGACACAAATCAAAATCGACTGTTTTTGCAACTTTTTTTTCGGCCGTCTCTTAGTGGAATGTAACCTTTTCTAATGCAATGGTTTACAATAGTCTTCACGTGTATCATATTTCAGGGATTCAGTAGTAAACACCTATTCATTCCCTACCATTTTCTCCGCAAGATAACACCCGAATAGTGGTAAAAAGTGTAAAAAATGCCTTCCTGTCAACTATGATATTTTTTTAGAGAATACAGCCCTACATGAAGCGATCATTTAGTGTATTGTAACCATATGTGGACTCAGTTTTCACTCTGGATCAGCAGACGATTTATTTACGGAGGAATCCGAGATAGCCGATGTATCACGATTGCTCATTTTTTTGCAGTTTCAAAGCAACAGATGTAAGGTGTCTTCTGATTGGCTAACACTCAAGGGTCGGTAAAAACTGTACCTCGAAGTACAATTTTGTACTTCGAAGTACATTTTTTTGTACTTCGACGTACATATTGTACGTCGAAGTACATTTCTCTTTTTACCTAGTAGGTCTTGTTGACTTTTGACACAAGTGGTACGCCATACAAGACACGTACACGGAAGTTTATCGGATTGATCGCTTAGGGCAAACCGGAAACTCTTGTTTCGATTTGAGGTTGTACGCAACATTGACTCTGTGGTGCATATTCACAAAAGTTATCGTGAATCGTGTATTTAATTCAGAACTTATGGATTTTTATGTGTTTGGGGTATGATTTACATACGCTTTTCATGGTGCGCGGACGTGCGTCTGTGGGGGGAATGGTGGTGTTGGTGTGGGTAAACGCTGTATTCCAAATAGATTCATAACCCAAAGAGATATTGCACAAAAGAAGTGCGGTGTTAACACCGCCCACGAAGGGTTATGGTTAGGGGTAAGGTTAGGGTTAGGGGTTAATTGATGTGTATATCTATTTGGTATCTGTTATTTGTGTCGTATCTATCTGGAAAATAATGCCCACCATTTGTGTGCGTGTGTGTTTTGCATAAATACAATATTATTCTCGTTAGTGATTTGTAAATGTCTTCATGACAATATATTGGAACGCATTAGTAAATAAAACCACATGTCTTCCAATGACATTTTCACAATCCTTTAATGTGGTGGTGTTTGTGTGGGTAAACGCTGTATTCCAAATAGATTCATCATCCAAAGAGAAATTGCACAAAAGAAGTGCGGTGTTAACTCCGCCCACGAAGGGTTAGGGTAAGGGGTTAGGGTTAGGGGTTAATTGATGTGTAATATCTATTTGGTATCTATTATTTAAGTCGTATCTATCTGGAAAATAATGCCCACCGTTTGTGTGCGCGTGTGTGTTTTGCATAAATACAACATTATTCTCGTTAGTGATTTTTAATTTTTTTCATGACAATATATTGGAACGTATTAGTAAATAAAACCATATGTCTTCCAATGACATTTTCACAATCCCTTTAAACAGGTACATGACAGCTTGACATCCGACATGTCAATTTCCATATACGCATGATGCTATCTATAAATGCAAATACCTTATCTTAAGAACTATACCGCCTTAAGCAATTTAAGAATAAAAGGCTAACTAATGGCCATGCTGATACCTATTTTTAATTGCAGCTCCCACTTACAACAATTGCGAGTCAGGGACAACAACGCGACTGACCATGTGAACCAGACCATTTCTGCAACATCGGTGAGTGACTGATTTCATTTTTCTAACGCTTTTTTTAAAGAATCAAAAACATATTTTCCCAAATGTTTTCATAATTTTCAATTTACAACGCAAATGTGTCAAAACTCTTCGGAGTTCAAGGGAGTTCACAGAGCAGTAAAGTCTCCAGTTGTTTCTTACAGTTACAGAGCCTCCCGTATGGAGGTCCAGTCCGTATCGTCTTTTAGCGTAGATCGGCGTGAAGATGCAATTAAGTCAAATGAAGCGAAGATGTAGTATAAATTAACAAATATGTCACTGGATATGTTAATTTTTCTTTAATTCTTTCTTTTATTCCAAATAACTAAAATATAATATTACAGATAATGCAACTTTAAAGTTTATATAATTAGATTCTAACAATAGCCCAAAATGTTTAAAAATCCAAATATATTAAAACTCTATACTATGTAACTTGAGTATAATTATTGTAACTCGCGTATAGTTATTGAAACACAGTCGACAGAAATGTGACTAATGACAAATAAAATCAATTCCTGCTGTGCAACACTTTCGTAAACAATGCATGTCTGGTGGCAAGATTCTGTCGCTGATATGACAAATGACTAATACAATCAATTTCTGATGTGCAACACATTTGTAAACAATGCATGCTCGGTGGCAAGATTCTGTCGCTGATATAAACAGTTTATGATCGTGACATATTTACCAGTACTAGGAAATGTAAAAACGGAGTGTCAATCACTGATTGACGATCAGGCCTGGGGTGAGTAAATCGTATATGCACATTAAATTTCACTGGCCACGTTTCATACATGTATTTTGTTTGAATATTTTATCCAAAGTGGGTTATGACGTTTTACCACTGAAGTCTTTTATTAAAGGCTCTATTAAAAGGTGAAGATACGTAATTATTTACAGATTTTTAAATATTTTTTTCATATTTTATTTATAAAGGTTATCAAAAAACAATATATATATATATATATATATATATATATATATATATATATATATATATATATATATATATATATATATATATATATATATATGCTATTGGACATAATAATAAAAAAATGAGCAATACAACTTGTTTTGAGCTCAAAATAAAGTGTCCTCCAAGTCAATTGTGTTTACAAACAATCAGTTTATTTACATCGCTGTTTACTCGCGAAAGAGAAAGTGAAAGTGACTCAGGTCACCAAAAATATAACGATGACTTTTAACGTTTTCCGGTATCACTCACAAAGTAGGTCTCTTCTAAATGGTTAAAACGTTTGTAGTGATCTAATAAGTTACTTTCTGCTGGTAAAAAATTGTTAAAATAGAATTAAAATTGAATTTTCTTTCGGCTATTTTTAGCATATGTCAACGCTCTGAGGCTACACATCACGTTAGTTGCAAACATGTAAACATTTCTTTCAATTATGAAACGGGTTTATCTTCCATAATTCTTGACAACGTTGTACCTAAGCTGTGTTATTAGAAGTTTTTATGCAAGAGTAACTGAAATCCGGTAAAAATTAGACCAGTTGATATGCATAATAATTGGATTTGTGACCTTTATAAAGCCTTTAAAGGCCATTGACCGACTGTCTGTATAAAATAGAACAATGCATACATCGTGGCACTAAATATATTTAAACAAGGGATGGCAAAATTATTCGAATATTCGATTAAATGGTCAGTATTCGAATAATAAAAATGATATTCGCATATTCGCATTTTTATCCAAACGTAATTTCACCAATATTTAATGACCTGCGAACCGCTTACTAAAAGCAACCGAAATCACCTGGGAGTAACATGTTTGACGTGACGTTCTTCGAGTCAAACTGATAACGCGGCCCGTATCAGTGTTCATTGCGCAATGCAATATACACGCTCTAAGAAAGGCCCCGACTGTTTTCGCCAATGGGGTGCCAATTAACGGTGTCAATTGACTGGCGAATAATAATTAAGTTTTGTGATCACAGTATGTACAGCCATTAAAATGTGTGAATTACTCAAATCGCGCAATGCAATATACATACTATAAGAAAGGGCCCGAACTGTTGTTTGTCAATTAGGTACCAATTAAGGGCTTCAATTTACTTGCGAATAATAATTTAGTTTTTGTGATCACAGTTTGAACAGACATTTGAATATGTAAATTACTCAAAAGGAACAGATGATATAAATGGAACAATCATCAAGGAATCATAATTCAAATCTGAAAATGCCACCAGCCCCTTCTGCAGTATGGAATACTAGTACTTTACACGGTCTGAGGATAAGAAGACCGCAACGTGTAATGTGTGTAAACTTAGTTTTACATATGCGTGGTCTGCTACAAATCTGTGGAATCAATAAAAAATAAAATTCTATGACACGATGTTTTTCATTCTATTTGTGCCCGATCACAGTATCGGTCATAGTATTAGTCGACAGCGTACAATTTTTAGATAGCAACGTTAATAAACAGCCTCATATTTAGCAAACGGATATAACTTACAAACCAATGGAAATTAACACATAACAAGGTAAAATCAATCCAGCCGTTTTATGCGAATATACGAATATTCGATTGAATGAATTTGCGAACATTCGAATACCGATATTGGTATTCGATGCCATCCCTAATTTAAACGAATTAAACTGAAATCACTCCTTTTGAAACAATATTTAATGCAAATCATTGGGGTTTTAACTTGTGTATCGACATCTGATGAAGCATAGTTATTGATGTTCGTGAAAATATTTGTTTATGTAGTAATACTTACGACTATTAGTATGTTTTCTTCACATGTACATTACAAAAGCCCATTCATCGACATGCACACCGCACATTAGAGATTATGATGTGTGTGATAAACTTCAATCGCTTTCAGTTTTAAGGCTCCCCGAAAAATTTTCGGTGAGCATATGGTTGTCAGTTTGTAGTTACTTCCTTATTTTCTTCCGTCACACTTTTGTTACAGTTTCTCATAGCACCTTCAATACTTTACCGATCTCTTTCATATTTGGCATGTACGTACCTTGCATGGACCTCTGCCTTTTGATGAGGTTTGAGGTCACTGGGGTCAAGGTCACCGAGGCTAATAATAGATTTTTCCGTCACAATTTTGTTACAGTTTCTCATAGCGCCTTCAATATTTTACCGATCTCTTACATATTTGGCATATAGGTACCTTGCATGGACCTCTGCCTTTTGATGAGGTTTGAGGTCACTGGGGTCAAGGTCAAGGTCACCGAGGCTAATAATAGATTTTTTCCGTCACAATTTTGTTACAGTTTCTCATAGCACCTTCAATATTTTTCTGATCTCTTATATATTTGGCATGAAGGTACCTTGCATGGACCTCTACCTTTTATTGAGGTTTGAGGTCACTGAGGTGAAGGTCAAGGTCACCGAGGCTAATAATAGATTTTTCCGTAACAATTTCGTTACAGTTTCTCATAGCGCCTTCAATATTTTACCGTTCTCTTGCATATTTTGCATGTAGGTACCTTGCACGGACCTCTACCTTTTGATGAGGTTTGAAGTCACTGGGGTCAAGGTCAAGGTCACAGAGGCTAAAAATAGATTTTTCCGTCACAATTTTGTTACAGTTTCTCATAGCGCCTTCTATATTTACCGATCTACATATTTGGCATGTAGGTACCTTGTATGGACCTCTACCTTTTGATGAGGTTTGAGGTCACTGGGGTCAATTTCAAGGTCACCGAGGCTAATAATAGATTTTTTAGGTGGTTATTAACACATACATTGACAAAGCGCATCAACGGGGAGCATCCATCAGTTTCACTTATATTCTTGTTTCACTCAGTTTTGTGAAACAATAACGTGTACGTGATAACTTTAGTACAACGATCAATATCAAACTAACAGCTAACCATAAATGCTAGCTGGCTGGGCGTTAAACGTCGTTTCACGTTTGGCGGTTCTTGCTTGCCCAGCAGGATAGAAGGGAACTTGTCATTTATAAATTATATTAATTTAGATGTTTTGTTCAATTTAACGACATTTTTGCAATAATTGTCAAATTTACTCAGATTGGTTTTCTGTACTTTCTTCGTCACTCCGTCCTCACCACCCGGTGGAAAAGTCAATATGTTAGTGGTGTGGTGAATTGCGATTAATTCACCAGTAATAGACCCTTTAAGTTATTGCCGGTTTTTAATATCTCCCTTGTGTGACGTCATGCGATGATTATCGAGTGTATCGATTGTAAACGCGAACAGAGATATTTTTATGTCCCCCAATATAGTAGTGGGGGACATATTGTTTATGCCCTGTCTGTTGGTTGGTTGGTCTGTTGGTTGGTCTGTTGGTTGGTCTGTTGGTTGGTCTGTTGGTTTGCGTCAACTTTAACATTTGCAATAACTTTTGCAATATTGAAGATAGCAACTTGATATTTGGCATGCATATGTATCTCATGAAGCTGCACATTTTGAGTGGTGAAAGGTCAAGGTCATCCTTCAAGATCAAAGGTCAAATATATGGGTCAAAATCGCTCATTTAATGTACACTTTTGCAAAATTTCAATAATCAAGATAGCAACTTGATATTTGGCATGCATGTGTATCTCATGGAGCTGCACATTTTGAGTGGTGAAAGGTCAAGGTCAAGGTCATCCTTCAAGGTCAGAGGTGAAATATATGTGGCCAAAATCGCTCATTTTATGAGTACTTTTGCAATATTAAAGATAGCAACTTGATATTTGGCATGCATGTGTATCTCATGGAGCTGCACATTTTGAGTGGTGAAAGGTCAAGGTCAAGGTCATCCTTCAAGGTCAGAGGTCAAATATTTGTGGCCCAAATTCCTTATTTTATGAATACTTTTGCAATATTGAAGATAGCAATTTGATATTTGGCATGCATGTGTATCTCATGGAGCTGCACATTTTGAGTGGTGAAAGGTCAAGGTCATCCTTCAAGGTCAGAGGTAAAATATATGTGGCCAAAATCGCTCATTTTCAAGGTCAAAGGTCAAATATATGGGGGGACAAAGTGCTTCACAAGCACATCTTGTTGAATTTGTTGTTGTTTTTTTCAACGATGTAAATAGACTGAACATATGCACGAAAAGGTTTGTACTTACCTAATTGTTAATAATGTATTATTTTGTAATGAAGTTTTGATATTCAGTTTATACTGCTGATAAAGCAGCGGTATTGTTGATCAGAGAACGTGATCGGAAGCCTAAATACTGAAAATCCCACAAAACAAAACAACTAAATAAGCCGTATTCTTTCTTATAGTAAGACTTTTATAAATGATGTTTCAAAAATAATGAAACATGTATTTATTTGATCACAATTATAAGTGGTGTGGATATTGTTGTTGTTCATCATCGAATGTGTAAGAGGTGCATTTAATCAATTGTAAAAAAAAACCTAAAAAGCGGAATTCATAACAATTGTTAAATTTTATCATTTTCTTTTCCATGGAATGAATTTTCGTTTCGTTTCCATTGAATGACAATAATGGAAAAGTGGTGCGATAGTTGTATTTCTCATCAGCGATCGAAAGTGCATTTCAATTATAAAACA
Source organism: Dreissena polymorpha (assembly GCF_020536995.1). Classification (NCBI taxonomy): domain Eukaryota; kingdom Metazoa; phylum Mollusca; class Bivalvia; order Myida; family Dreissenidae; genus Dreissena; species Dreissena polymorpha. The sequence continues at coordinate 49,868,989 of NC_068361.1, read as the reverse complement.
AAGCCCTAACAGGCGGAATACATTTAAAAAAAATCTAATGCTGTGGTGATTTTCTTTTCCATTGAATGGCTTTTCGTTTCGTTTAAATTGAATGACAATATTTATCAATTTTAGCATACATACGGAAAAGAACTTGCATATTATGCAATTTGAACGGTTTTTGCACGATATTGAAATCTCTTTACTAGTTTTAAGGAGTGGTAAAAGTGGGGTACGGACATTAGCCCTCTAGGACATTAGCCCCTAGGACATTAGCCCCTAGGACAAAAGCCACTAGGACAAAAGCCCCTAGGACAAAAGCCCCTTAAAAAAGTGCACGCTTGGACATTAGCCCCCAGGTGTTTTAAAATGTTCAAAACTTTTTTTTTTAATAACAGGGCTTCCGCTGTCGTTCGCCAAATGCGAAAATGCTCGGCGAAACGTTTTTAAAATTCGGCGAATAAAATTCTCGGTTGGCGAAAATGCTCGGCGAAACGTTTTTTGCCTGTCAAGTACCATCCCAGACAGTAAACTCTTTAAACCGTCGACTGTGCATACATCATGCATACATCATCGTGTTATTAACCAGAAAATTTGATACGCAGTCTGCAGCAACACCGGTCAGAACCGGTCATCGAAACAAAGGAAACTTGCTGGTGCATTGTGTACTGGCAGTGACGTCACCATCTATGTATAGAACGCTTGCTGGTGTGAAATCTAAATGTGTTATCGAAGATTATGTCAATACCACGGGCCTGGCAAAAGCATTTAACAAAAAACTATTTCTTCACAAAAGCACATAAAATCTTGTTTCAACAGGAATTTGAGAGCATTTCTGTTTAATAGTTTCATTGTTATTATATTTTGGGAAAGGTAAAACCAACAATTTCGGAAATAAAAAGTATACCATTCACTCGTTGTAATATATTTCGGATAAGTTAAAAATTCGGACATTTAAAGATACGGACATTTATGTGTTGGTTTGTTGTTGATAGTTTGTAAAACTATGTTTTATCATATTTCAGGCCACTAGAATGGATGATGGCAATTATCTGTCAAGAAATATGCGCGAAAAACATTCATTTATTTGAGCCTAGAAACATCCACCACTTACAGAAAATGTTTTAACAACAGAAGCTGTCAAAGCTGATGTAAATCATATCCAAATGACCAAATATAACTAACAATATGAAGTGAGAGGCTTTGAAAATAAAGCATCTTTAGTCTTGATCAACTGTTATGTTTTGCAAAGATTGAAATATGTGCTCAAGAATGAATATCTTTAATATAATGAAAATGTGCTTATTTTGTAAACAATGTGAACTGAACATGTGCTTATGATGATCATGTATGTATAAACTGATATTCTGTTATGTAGAATAAAAGTATGATTATTACATTGATGTATGTATATCTAGATCTATGCATATCTATAAATGTTTTTTTGTTATAAACTGATATTCTGTTATGTACAATATTTTAAAAGGATGATTATAGTAATAAATATATTTAAGCTTCATATTGTAGTTATTTGTGTTCTTACACCCCTAGACTTTCACGAGGCGGTCCCAAATGCTTGGCTAAAACTTTGGCTACAGTTTCTAAAATTTGGCTACAAAAAAATCCAATTGGCTAAAGAAATTTTTGAGCCAGGGGAAGCCCTGAATAAGCATTTTTATTCCATTTTTTTAATTTCATATGTTAATACAAACAATATATAGCTTGTACCACGCACGTACATTTTAGTGGGTTTTTTTACAGTTTCTTTACTATTTTTTTCTTTGGACTCAAATTATTTTGCAAACATTTAGAGGGCTTATGTCCTACACTCGATAAAAGTCTAGCATTTTATGATCAATGAATTTATATATTTAATTTATTTAACGCAAGTATTGTTTACCCTATTGTGATTGCTTATTTTCATGATGGTGTTTCGCACACTGCAATAACGTACTTGAAATCTATACACGTAATAGCGGAGTTTACATTTGCCGGTACCCCTTAAATACCTCATTTGCGAAGCAGTTAAATTGCACAATATTTTAAATTTATTTATAGTTATTAAACACTGTAGTATTATGATTAAACAGGGACCTATACTATGTTTGTATAGGTCCCTGGATTAAACTGGCTTATATATACACACTTGTTCCTGTAAATCCATCAAAAAAGGCGATAATCTTCATTTTTAACCAGGTTTTCCGAAGGAAAAAACTGGTTATTAGATTGGCGAATGCGGGCGGGCTGGCTGGCGGGCGGGCGGAACAAGCTTGTCCGGGCCATAACTATGTCGTTCATTGTCAGATTTTAAAATCATTTGGCACATTTGTTCACCATCATTGGACGGTGTGTCGCGCGAAATAATTACGTCGATATCTCCAAGGTCAAGGTCACACTTTGAGTTCAAAGGTCAAAAATGGCCATAAATGAGCTTGTCCTGGCCATAACTATGTCATTCATTGTGAGATTTTAAAATCATTTGGCACATTTGTTCACCATCATGGGACGGTGTGTCGCACGAAAGAATCACGTCAAAATCTCCAATGTCAAGGTCGCCACGACTAAAAATAGATTTTTTTAAAAAACAAACTTACAAAGGGGGTTAATTTTGTTTGTTCATTTCAAAAGTTCAGTTTGAGTTTTCTCCCTTTATCAGAATTTTTTTTTCACAATGAAAACCTGGTTTTGTGACAATTTTGTCTCTTGTTTTAATATTAAAATAGTCTGTTAAAGCAACGGGTTCAGTATTTTGGCTTTCAAATTTGGCTAAAATGACTGCTTAATATGCCAAGGGGGGATGACATGGGGGTATCATAAAGTGTGTTTAATTACCAGACACTAGACTGCAACATGTGGTTTATGCAGGGACCAAAGTATAGCTCCCTAGGTTTATGACACGTTTTCTTTGTAATTGTCTGGACAGTATCCGGTCATAACGAGATAATCGGGTTGTGATAAACAAAGGTGCAATAAAACACCAGGATTAAAATGCGGCTCTAGGAGAAGTGCCCCCCCCCCGGAGAACTGCTCCCCCAAAGATTTTTCACTGGGCGGAGAACTGCCCCCTCACTGTTTTTTTTATAGGGCGGAGAACTGCCCCCCTGCTGATTAATAAGGGGCGGAGAACTGCCCCCCTGTCAGAATTGATGACCCGGAGAAGTGCCCCCTAATTAAAGAAGTTTCGCGGCTATATATAAAGCGATTATTATAATGACAATAACGCCAGTAACTTTCTTGCTATTATGTCTGGAAATTGAGTGAAATTTCAAAAGTAATATTAAGTCGTTCAAGTAATAAAAGTTATAAAACGGCAAAAAAATACCTGCCTCGGCATGGACGTCGCCATCTTGATAATCACGTGATTTTCGTCTATGTGAACAAAGAAAAACAAATCACTTTTTGCTAATAAAAAGTTTTCGCGGCTGAATTATTTGATATTTTCCCCATAATTAAAACAAACAATTAGCATGCAATTTAATCCATCCATATGCAAGCTGAAAACAATAATTTATTTGTTTGTTTTCGCCAATTACGGATTTGGACGGTTCAATATCATAAACCCGTAAGCCAATGTGTCACACCGGTCTTACTGACCTGTGTGAATGCGCGCTAAGCATTGTGGGAAACGGACTTTTTTGGTAAACATAATAAACACGGAAGTGAAAAATGGTAATTAATTATTATCAAAAACAGGCCCCATCAAACCGGGCCAGCTGTAATATATACATGGATGCAGTTTGTGCTTCAAAAGGAGCCACTTTTCATGTCAGTCTATTGTTTGTAAGAATCACTAAACACGTAACTTAGACTAACTAAACACGTTGCAAGACTGTATCTTCGAAATAGTAAATAAATCAAAATAATAAATAAATATTTATAATTAAATACCTGCTGAAATTTGAGACAGTAAACGATTTAAAATAAACGCTGTGAACATTACAAGGAATCTTACATGTAGGCCTCATGTGTGAGAGGATTAATCAGGGATAAAATAAATGGAGTTCAAACTCAAAGGATCCAACATTTTGAGGAGGACGTCATGGTATCTTGGACATTTGGCACTTTCATATATTTATTTAGTAGATACTGAAAATGCTGAATGTGCTAATTGCAACATCAAAGACGAGCAGGTGAGATTTTTACAGCTTTATTTTTCTTGACATAATGTTGTATGTTTTCCATTTAATTTATATGGCGCTCTAGTCTTATTTATAAGACGCGCAAAGAATTTAGAGATACTTTTTATATGGGCTAAATTCTTTGCTCCAAATATTACCCATATAATAAGTAGCTTAATATTTAAGAGCGTCAATTTGGACTAATGGCGCTCAATTTTAGCTCGGCTGTTTTCGGGGAAAACCCTAGGTATTGTCATAGCTCGTCGTCAGATGTCCGTGTCGTGCTAAAATCTTTACATCGGCTCTAATATCAAAGTGCTTCCACCTATAACATTGAAACCTCACATGTATATGCACCGTGTTGTTTTCTACACGCCACACCCATTTTGGGGTCACTCGGTCAAAGGTCAAGGTCACTAACCTCTAAAAAATTCTTTTAATAAATTTCATTTATTCAAAACTGCACCGCAGCCTAACTTGGCATCCATAATGTGGTGCTCTTGTAACTTTGTTTATATATAATTTTAAAAATGTATTAATAACCAGAATAGTTTATGCATGTATAAATAAAAAGATACAGCCATAAACAGTGCGTTTTAATTTTTAATAAATATGCTTTGATTGCGTATATGCAAAACAATGAAGTCCATATATTGTTAACTGATTTTTAAAATGTTGAATGTCACACATTACGTACCAGTCCGTTTATGTACCGACACTTTATGTACCACTATCTGACACTTTATGTACCATATTTATAATATAAAGAGATAACTAATTTAATATGAATGTGTAATATTGATGAAATGTATTTTGTGTGATAGTATTTATGAATTTAGACTTATATATTGGCCATAGATTTTATATTTTGTCAGATTGTCTAAGTGTCACTGAGTGTCTTAGTTTAATTTATTAGCCCAAGTACATGTAGTACTTAATAAATGACTTATTAGTCTTACCTGAAATTGAAGTAAATTATAAAAATTCATTTGTCTCTTATCTTATCCTGACTAAGGATTATAAAGTCTAAAATGTTTGTATTATATTGTATAATTGAAATGTGATACTTTGAAGAGAAGAGAGAATGACCTTAATGTTCAAACTGTAAAAAAATCAAATTATTTCCTTCTTTAGACTTAAATCATGTTTAGAGAATGACCTTAATTCATTAGGACTGCTATGAATGAATGGACAATAACACCTATATTTTATGTAGGTGGTACATAAAGTTTCAAAGTACACAAAAGGTCTGGTCCATGTACATAAGGTGTTACACCCTAAAATGTTCATGGTATCAGTGTTTCAATAATGTAGTGTTTCTTATTATGTATTGCTTAGGTTGTTTTGTTTCAAATTTGCATTTATTTTAAAGAATTTTCAGTCATTTTGTGAATTCCATGTTTTTTGTAATAAGGTGAAATATGTTTTACATGGCGTCAAATATTAATTCATGGTCGCTATGGTGTAGAGAATGATGTCCGCTGGGCGTGGGTTCGATCAATACTCTGGGAGTTCTCATTATCGTCTCCATGGACAACAAGTTCTGGTGTACCAAGTAGTAGTAGTAGTAGTAGTAGTAGTAGTAGTAGTGGTGGTGGTTGTGGTGGTGGTGGTGGTAGTAGTAGTAGTAGTAGTAGTAGTAGTAGTAGTAGTAGTACATGTAGTAGTAGTAGTAGTAGTAGTAGTAGTAGTAGTAGTAGTAGTAGTAGTAGTAGTACATGTAGTAGTAGTAGTAGTAGTAGACTAGTAGTAGTAGAAGTAAGATCAGTAGTAGCAGTCGTAGTTGTTGTTCTTGTTGTAGTAGTAGATAATTAATTAATTAGTAGTAGTAGTAGTAAGAGTTGTAATGGTTGTGTTTGTATTTGTATTGAATTCTGATAATAGAACACAATGATGCTGCTGCTAAAGATGATGATGATGAATATGATAATGCTGCTGCTGATTGTGATGATGATTATATGATGGGACTTTGGTATTATAAAATTTGTGAGGTTCAAACACAAAACCTGTTGGATAATAAAACTTCTCATTTTATGACAAAAGAGCTAGATTGTAGAGTAAAAACTAAGTATAAAATTCCCTAATAGGAAAGCTACCATTAAAGGACCATGACTTGTGGGCTTCATCAAAAGCAATGCATGAAACAGTTATATCTCTTTCAAATGCACTCAATATTGCTGTTCCAATTGATATGCTCAGAAATGCTTCTGGATGGGCATACACCAATGAGTACTTTCCTTCAGTTATTTCTTCTAAAGACACATTAACAACACTGTCGCCCTTAGCAGGAATTCCGGACGCTCCCCCTAAGATGTTCCCTCCCCAGACATTTCCCCCATTTTAGTTTTAGTGCTTACATTACCCCCCCCCCCCCCCCACCCCACAATAAATTTATAATGGTTTGGTTGAAGTATAATCTTGATTTATTATCAAAATGATTTTTTTTGCTTATGTAATCTTATGTAATTAACTTTTAATATGAAGCAGCTTGTTTGTTGTTTTCTTTGGATTAATCATTCATTATTTTTGTTAAACTGTTTAAGGAGTGCATGTAAATCATTAGTAAGACGTGCATGTTGGTGTACTAGAGGAATACTAGAGGAATACATGGGATATTCTCAAAATCTTACACATATTATTTTTAATATAATTAAATAGGATCAATTGATGAATTAATTCAGTTTGAGTCAACTTAGGCTGGGTTGTGGAACTATAGTTATTTGTTGTTTTTAATCCAATCAAATAGGGTACTATGTAACTGTCAAAGAAAATATGCATTCATTCGCATATAAGCCAAGTTTTGGATGTCACTGATATTTTCAATTTTACTAGTACCTAACTAAGACTAATTAAAACAGAATTGGACTTTCCTTGCAAAGTATTTATTATTAATAATAAAATAAGCTAATGTAATCAAAACATATTGATATTTTAAAAATTTAACTCAATGATATTAATAATATTTAAATTTGCCCCAAAAAAACTAGGGCAGGTAGATAGGAAGATTTTTTTTTTTGAAAACCAACAGTGTTGTCAGTGTAAAATATTTGTAAAGCTTCTTCAATTTCAGTTTTACATTTTATGACCTGCAACATATTCTATGCTACTTTATTTTACTATGGTAAGTCATTAAAGTGTTATTTATCTTTCAACTATATAATGTGCTAATCTCATATAATGAATTACTACCCCATTTAAAGATGACACCTAATCTAAATTCATTAATACAATAGTTATAATTGTTTTATTGTAACATACTATTCCACTAAAAAATGACCATCATAGAACATCAATGCTGTGCTTTTACTAAAATTTTCATTGATCTCAATTATTTAAAGAAAAAAAACTATCAGGCATTTATAAAAAAATATATAATTAGGGTGTCAAAATTTAACAAACTGAACGAGTCAATTTGAACTTTTCTTGCAATGCAAATGGAGCCACTTGAAATACCAAATTGTTCTTATACTAGTCGGCAATATAGCTATGACATTGTGTCTATTCATAACATGCATCAGATACACCTTCTGAAACTTTTTAAGCGGTTTTGAAAACGCTATTTCATTGCAAACTTTCGTCAATAAAGGATACATGTTGTTGTACAACCGAAAGTGAAAGTACAGTTTTAAAAAAAAATGAATAAAGAGCGAAATTGTTGAAAACTTACGAAAATTTGAAATGATACTAACATAAGACCGTAAGACTGAACAAAATTATACTTAACTTTTAAATCATAACATGAAAGTTTACTTATAAAGCAAATTCTTCATTCATCCGCGGACTTCTTTGTGTCGTAGTCATAAATGCCTCCAAATGGAGGTGCGTGATGCGTCTAAGTATAGAGGTGACAATAACGTAGTGACGTCACCATTTATGTATAGAATGCCCGTATGCGGCTTTATTCAAAGCTAACAAGTTCTTAACAATTAAGGTCGGTCCGGTCTACCAATTAAAAGATTAAAAGATCGCGGTGCTTATCGTTAACGGTAACAAGTTCTCTGCCTGCCTAATTAGCTGCTAATTAAAGCAACTGTTACCGATTTTGTTTGTTTGGCATGTCGACATGATCTGCTCAAAATGCAAACTGTTGCAGATTGTATGTATGAATGTATGTTTGTATGAATGTATGTATGTATGTTTTGAACGTTTATGTAAGCATGTATATATTTTTTAATGTATGTCTGAATGTATGTATGTATGATTGTAACTGTGAATGTATGTATGCATGTAATGTGTGTATTTATGTATGTTATTTTGTATGTCACATGAATTAACTACTGTAAACAACATAAATACATTGATTATAAATTCGACTTCACTTCACTTTTTTCTTCAAGTCAGCTAAATTATTGCCTTTGCTTTGCCTATTAATATACTTTTTTATACGTTAAGTTACGTTTTTTTTTCCATGGGTCAATACTATCTTTATAATGTAAATTAATTCCGGTGTAACTTTTCCTCCATAAGTACTGAGTTGCACGTCTATATTAGTTGCGACACATGGCCAGTATTAACACGCACGCGTTTCCTGTGTGGATCTCGACTATGTTTCGCGCTCTTATTAAAACACGACTTTTACATGGCATTCATGTATAGTGAGTGGTGCAGATGCGTACCAAGGGCCTTAAACAGTATTATCACATGCCTCTAGACAATTTGTGTTATTCAGTTCGATAAATGGTAATATACTTGTACTGAAATTAAATTGTTACCGGATAAAATGTGTACGGCGATAACGTAAAATTACCCGTAAGTATTGTTTTCACTACGTAACTAATAACTAATATGACACCGGGGGGGGGGGGCAGTTCTCCGCCCCTACAGATTTGATGGGGGGCAGATATCCGCCTACTAAATTCTGACAGGGGGGCAGTTCTCCGCCCCTACAGATTTGATGGGGGGGGGGGGGCAGATATCCGCCTACTAAATTCTGACAGGGGGGCAGTTCTCCGCCCCTACCGATTTGATGGGGGGGGGGGCACCTCTCCGCCACCTTTAAAATAAGGGGGCAGTTCTCCGGGGGGCAGTTCTCCGGGGGGGGGGGGCGCTTCTCTGGATACCTTAAAATGCTGCAACAAAGAGTGTCAACATTGGTGTGAACAATTAATTCAAACAATTACATGAATCAAGAGAATTTATTTTATGTGTAACAAGGTAAGTTTTATCAGACAAATAAAGGTTCAAATCGGGTTCAATATGTTGCGGACATAAAAATCGATCTATTTGATGCTTGTTTTCATCATTATTTATTTTCGTAAGTTAAATTTAATTTGTTCTGAAATAAGTTCAATGTATGAGAATTTTTAACAAAAAAAATGGTCGCGAAAAAGTGCCTAGTATGGGGATTTTTGTAGTTTACCACATACCAAGCTCATACATTGTGTTCTACTCCCGTGTTCGTTTTTAGTAAAAACAACAACAATATAATCGTTTTAAAAATGCATTTCCTTGCATGCAATTGTTTAATTCAGACATAATAAGAAAAAATTGTATTGATATTTTGCATGATTATCATTAAAACGATGGTTTTGTCAACCTTATTGGGCATTTAAATAAAATATTTACGTTTAAAGTTTAGTGGTAACAGTACGGGATTTGTCTTGCGACACACAGGGTTATTGAACGGAATGTTAAATGTATTTTCACGCTTCAACGTACTAAAATGAAATATGCGAAAAGCGATAGCTTTAATAGGCGCCAATATAATAAAAAATATTTGTGCAATTTACGCATATATAGTTTAAGAGACGTTGATATTATCAGCGACACTGTACAATTTTCTCTCTGACGGATTTTGTATAATCTCATTACGTCACATCCATCTAACACAACTCTAACGCTATTAAATGCGAATAACAGAAAGTATCGTATAGACCCCATGATAGTGTTACAAACTTGGGTTAATTGGTTATTAATTAGTTCAAAGCTAGGGGTAATGTTTACAGTAAAGGATCTCTCTTTAGTTTAATCAGACAACATGTCAATGCTTTGTCCTTTGAAATAATACACAGACACCATATTCTTCAGAACAAAGACCTATAGATGTTATCTATAGGTCTTTGTTCAGAATTTCTCAGTTTTTAGGGAATTTTTAGGGACAGTTGCTTTTCAACCAGCAATAAGGAAATAACTAAATATTAAGTGTAAAAGTAACAAGAAATATCTTTAAAAAAGATATACGGCGTTGATTGTGGTTGGAGTTTATGGAAGGTAAAGATTTAAATGAATGAGATCAAGGATAGCTAATATCTTTTTCTGTGCAGTTTTTAGCTGCATCAAACGCAGTACGGGATGTTACGCGGAGTTTTCGCGGCTTATTTTACATTATTACATATTGCTGGTCATAAACCTATAGATACAAAAAAGAAAACCAAAGTCAACCGGCCACACGCGAAGTCTCCGTACATATTTTAAATATGTATACGCGCGTTCTTCGAACAAACCTGTTTGAGTGGTTTATCGGGAATTGCTACGTGTATTTGATTCGATTATTAACAGTATCGAGAATCATCGCGCTCATACTTAATACATTAGTCAATATGCTGCAATAATACATTAGTAAATATGATGGAATAATTCTTGTTAATTAATTAAAAATAATATTTATCATGGTATTGTTGAAAACACATTAAGAATCTATTATTGACATGCCATAAAATAATATCGCTGGATATCTTCATTTCACATCTTTCTGGTGGTAAAGAAAATTCCGGTTCACCTAGTTCACGCTATAGCGTCTTTATTATATAACTATTATATAACTGACCGCGAACTCCGAACAGCACAGAAGGTCTGATCTGTATATAAACTCTGACATTCAAACACACTAACCGCGAACTGACCCCTTATACCTCGCGGGTTGAAATGCAACACATTAAAGTGAGGCATCGCTTCCACTGCTCTTTATACTTTTACATATAACATGTTGACAGGAATATGGAAGTCAGTACTAAATATGAGAACATGGCCTTTAAGTACACAACGTTCTCGCGCTGAAAATCCTCTGAAAATAAAAGATGTACGCACAAACTGTATTGATGTCGAGATTGAGTGTAAAACTGTTGTATCTATAAAGCCTTTTTATTAGAGATAAAACTGTTTCATGCTGAACACGCAGTAAAACAGTGTTACAAAGACGCGGACATGTTTCCAATGTTCTAGTGGTATTATCAAATCAGCCAATGCAGTCAATGAAGTGTATTCATCTGTACTTGGCCGCGGGAAGTTTTATTTGAGTTCTATTGGACGCTAACAAAGGTCAGGCTAAGGTGAAAAGCTGGCGTATACAGCTGACGCCGAAAAACTTTTGGAACATTATGAAACTTGTGGTGAAATAAAAAAAAAAGACGATCTTAAATATTAATAAAGTGTTGTGTTATTGATGAACTCAATGTAGTGATTAAATTGTATACAGTCCTAACAGTTATTCTAATAGAACAATTGGAAATCCTCGCTACAAGTGACAAGCCAATTCATAAATGCACGCAGGCAACAGCTGGCAACAACAACTTGCGATAGTTGTCGCAGAGACATTTTGCTGCATATTTTAATTAAAAAATATCAATATAGTGCAAGGAAACCGCGAACAATAGGAGGTTCAACAAGGGGGTCATTCGTTAACCTGCCCTACATCAGCAGTACTGTCTTCATTGCTGATAACAATCTATAAGTCTGGCATCCTACCTGGCGTGGCAGCGTAAATGATACTATGTCATCTCAAAGATCTATTAATATACATGTACACTAATAGATCTTTGGTTATCTTATCTACAGTCCGCACATTTTTTGTTGCAGGTTACTTTGTGAATAAGATTTGCTGTCGTCGGATGAAGAACATTATTAGCTGTCGATTTGCACGTGGCCAGCAAGGCATCTAAGTGTTAGCAGAAAGCAGTAAGTGATATGTTGATAAGCGTACTAAACATTAAATTTCCGCTTCCTTATATCATGCGTACCAACTTCCTTCCCAGCGCTGTGAAATACAGTGTTGAGATAATGACATTGCTTTGAATGAATGTGGCTCAAGTGATGTAGCGAGGCTTTGCATTGTTCTAGTGGTAGTGCGGTTTGAATTTAACTAATCACTTTATATGTTCATGTATAGCACAAGACTTTAATATTGTTTGTGTTCTGTATTGTAACATTTTCTTATAGTAATTTATTTAAGTTTTCGCAAAAGTTTCAAAATAATCTACAAATATAACAGTTTTTACTTTTACACGTATGTTCGTGTCCTTTCCTTATAATTTTATTCATGGTCAAACTGAACATAGAGATATTTTCATGCCTGTATCATTTCAAGGAGATAAAGCATTGACATATAAAGATAGCTTAGGCATGTTAAAATATAACCATATAAACAGTGGGGCAAATTAACACAGGTTAATGAACTCCAGCATGAATTGTGGAACGTCGCATTTCACGACGAGTGAGAAAAGCGTGTCCAGTGAGTCACCAGCTATTGTTGGCGTTTTTGTTGTGTACTGTATTACTCTGGTCTAGACATCAGTTTTTGTATACAGAATGACGGGAAGAGCACGGGGAAAGGCTAGGGGCCGTGCACGGGGTACTGCTGACGAACCAGCTCAGAGGCCAGGCGAGGCGGTTGAACCCACTCAACTTCCGGTTAGTCTTTCAAATACACATTTTACTGTTGGTGAAAGGTTTTGTTAGACTAATAGATAAGGCACGTTCATGCGTATATATTAAGGCGCGTTCATGCCATATTACGCGAACATATGTGGAAAATACACAATGATAATATATATGTGGATGTACATTTTCATGTACAAGTTGTCAAAAGTTCATGACCATAGGTGACCGGATGGCAGCTATAGATATTTGTTTTCACAAAGTTGGTTTACATAAATGTGCAAACGACACTTTTTGCACATACATTAAGCCTCGTTTTCCAAGCGTAGCTCAATTAAATTCTTTGGGCATGTCCTTAAATTTTTCAATTATAACTAAATGTACTAAATGTTAGTAAAAACAATAACGTTCACATTTTGTATTTTTGTGCTTGCAACAGCCAGCGGCATATGCTGCACCGGTATATACTGACAATGGCCATGGCGGTCAACCCCAGGCCAGTGGTAGAGCAGCATACCGAGGCGGTGCGCGTGAGCCGCGACCTGGTACGGCGGGAGTTGATATATATACGAGGGCCCCTGCAGAGGAAATGGCCCAGCTCAGGCTAGGAGGAGGCGGACCGGAAGTGGGTGAAGGGAGACCGCCACCGGGTATGGCGGGTGTTGATATATATAATAGGAGCCCAGCAGAGGCAGGGGGCGGACGGGGAGGGGGAGTGGGTGAAGGGAGACCAGATAGAAGGAGGAGGTTTGAAGAACCATCCACTAGACCTGCCCATGTAACGGACAAGAGTGGTAGGTGTTGTTTTTTCATATCTTGAATACTAGTAATAGCAATGTGGATGGCTGGGTTTTAGTTTCAACAAAGATGTATAATATTGCATAACCGGTTAGAAATACACAAATGTCTGGGAGGTTTTCATCACAATTCTGAAAATGAACAACACATCTGCCCAAAACAAAAACTAGGTAGTAAGTAAACTATGATAATGAGGCGTTTCCACTTAAGTCCATAAACATCATAAGTACATGGTTTTATTCCACACATGAAGTGTCTTCTTTTAAGTAGTACATAAGTGAACGCCAATGGCAGATACATTTCTTGCCTCACATATATGTTTACCATGCATCCAGCACGCATAACAATTGGTTGTCATATGGTTTCCATGAACATTTGCTGAGTGTGTTTAAGCTTCAGTTTCGTATATGCTACAAATGCATGAAATCATGAAGTTTAATACCATAAACAACTATGAGAAGTCATTAGTGGACCATCAAGTTGGATGTTTATGTTCCACTGTAGGTACTTCCGGGCAGCCGATACCCCTGAAGGCTAACTACTTCCGGTTGGAGCAGGCACCAGACTGGCATCTCTACCAGTATCACGTGGACTTCAAGCCAGATGTAGACTCCAAGCGTTTGAGGATTGGCCTCCTGTATTCACATGAAGAACTTTTGGGTCCAACAAAGGCCTTTGATGGGATGACTCTGTACCTGCCCCATAGACTACAAAACACTGTAAGATGTGACCTTACACTCTTTAAACTTCAGCAAGTAAACAATCCATTTGCACTTTTTTTGAATTGTATCAGAGTTTCATCAAATTCATTAGCAAAGTTGTATATTTGTTTCAATACAGGTGACGGAGGTGGTCTCGGAAAGAAAAACTGATGGCACCGTTGTACAAGTGATTATCAAACTGACCAATGAGCTGCCTCCAAACTCCCCGCAGTGTATCCAGGTGTACAACATTATCTTTAGACGTGTGCTGGCCATGATTGAAATGAAACAGATTGGCCGTAACTACTACAATCCAGCACAGAAAGTAGACATACCACAACACAAGTAAGTTTGGTACTTGTCAGTGAACACACCACAACACAAGTAAGCATTGTACTTGTCAGTGAACACACCACAACACAAGTAAGCATTGTACTTGTCAGTGAACACACCACAACACAAGTAAGCATTGTACTTGTCAGTGAACACACCACAACACAAGTAAGCATTGTACTTGTCAGTGAACACACCACAACACAAGTAAGTTTGGTACTTGTCAGTGAACACACCACAACACAAGTAAACTCTGTATGGAACAGTGGACATACAACAACAAAGTAAGCTCTGTAATTGTCAGTGGACATCCCACAACACAAACATTTTTTTTTTGACTTGTTAATTTATATTCCATTACACAAGTAAGCCTGGTACTTGTCAGTGGACATGTCACACCACACGTAAGGTTTTTACTTATCGAATCCATTCTACAACACAAGTAAGATCTGTTCTGTCAATTGATATTTCACAACACAAGTAAGCAATGTACTTGTCAATGGATGTAACACATCACAAGAAAGAGTTATGCTATATTTTTCATTCAACAACACATGTATGTTCTGTACTGGTCAGTGGTCATTTTACAATATGCTTAAGCTCTGTACTTGTCAGTTGACATTCCACAACACAAGTAAGCTCTGTACTTGTCAGTTGACATTCCACTAGAAAAGTAAGCATGAAACCTGATAGTTGATATTCCACATCACAAGAAACTACTGGACCTATTTGATTGCACAAGCACGCCTCATACTTTTAAGTTGACATGTGTGAACACAAATAAGCATGATCATGTCAGTGGATATTCTACAACACAAGTGAGCTCTGTGCTGGTCAGTAGACATTTCACAACACAAGTATGGCCACTTCTTGTCAATTTACATTTCACAACATTAGTATGGCCACTTCTTGTCAATTTACATTTCACAACATTAGTATGGCCACTTCTTGTCAATTTACATTTCACAACACAAGTATGGCCACTTCTTGTCAATTTACATTTCACAACACAAGTCTGTTTTTTGTCAGTGGACATCCCACAGCACACGTAAATTTAGAACTTTTCAGTTGACATTCCACATCACAAGTAAATTTAGAACTTTTCAGTGGACATTCCACATCACAAGTAAATTTAGAACTTTTCAGTGTACATTCCCTCTCACCAGTATGCTCTCATTGCTCTCATTACATGTACATTTATGTTTTCTTTTTGGCTATGTACACATGTATTTGCCAATAAAATTAACTTGACTTGCTCTGATCTTGTCACAAGTAAGCATTGTTCTGAACAATTGACATTCAATAACATTAAAGGTCCGTTTGAAGACCATGTTTAAGTACTAGCACTATATGCAGATAAAACGCATATTTTATATTTATTTTATCATAAAATACATTACCAAATAAATTAATAAAAAAATGCGATGAATGTATCCTTTCTTGTTTGAATATTTCTGTTCTTTTCTGAATTTACGTTGCTTCGCACACAAAGCTAAAAACAGCTTTGACAAGTAGTGTTTACAAAATCCAATAATTCCGGTACGTAGCCATTGACCACAATTTTTAAGAAGGCTTTAGTTTAGTATCATATTGAGGCATGTTTAGTGATTTTGTTTTCAGAAATAATATCATTGTAAGAATATATTATTACGAACATTTTAAATTAGCATTTTGATTTTTGACGTACATGTATACACTGTTATTTTATTTCTAACCATTTGTGGGCATATCACGTGGTTTCAGGTTAACTGTCATGCCAGGATTCATCACTTCCATACTGCAGTACGAGTCAAACGTCCTCCTATCCTGCGACATCTCACACAAGATTCTCCGCAGTGACACAGTGCTAGACATCATGTACGACCTGTACAACCGACTGGGGGATCGCTTCTACGATGAATGCACACGGAGACTTGTTGGCAGCATTGTTTTGACCACGTATGCACCATAACTAGCCCTTTTGTTACTGAATAAATATGTCATGGACGATATATATTGCATATGGTGCACAAGCTAATTTGATTTTTATGTCCCCCACTATAGTAGTGGGGGACATATTGTTTTTGCCCTGACTGTTGGTTGGTCTGTTGGTTGGTTGGTCTGTTGGTTGGTTGGTTTGCGCCAACTTTAACATTTGCAATAACTTTTGCAATATTGAAGATAGGAACTTGATATTTGGCATGCATATGTATCTCATGGAGCTGCACATTTTGAGTGGTGAAAGGTCAAGGTCATCCTTCAAGGTCAAAGGTCAAATATATGGGTCAAAATCGCTCATTTAATGTACACTTTTGCAGTATTTCAATATTCAAGATAGCAACTTGATATTTGGCATGTATGTGTATCTCATGGAGCTGCACAATTTGAGTGGTGAAAGGTCAAGGTCATCCTTCAAGGTCAGATGTCAAATATATGTGGCCAAAATCGCTCATTTTATGAGTACATTTGCAATATTGAAGATAGCAACTTGATATTTGGCATGCATGTGTATCTAATGGAGCTGCACATTTTGAGTGGTGAAAGGTCAAGGTCATCCTTCAAGGTCAGAGGTCAAATATATATGTGGCCCAAATCGCTAATTTTATGAATACTTTTGCAATATTGAAGATAGCAACTTGATATTTGGCATGCATGTGTATCTCAAGGAGCTGCACATTTTTAGTGGTGAAAGGTCAAGGTCAAGGTCATCCTTCAAGGTCAAATATATGGGTCAAAATTGCTCATGTAATGTCACTCCTGCAATATTCAAACTAGCAATTTTATATTTGAAATGCATGTGTATCTCATGGAGCTGCACATTTTGAGTGGTGAAAGGTCAAGGTCATCCTTCAAGGTCAGAGGTCAAATATATATGTGGCCCAAATCGCTAATTTTATGAATACTTTTGCAATATTGAAGATAGAAACTTGATATTTGGCATGCTTGTGTATCTCATGGAGCTGCACATTTTTAGTGGTGAAAGGTCAAGGTCATCCTTCAAGGTCAAATATATGGGTCAACATTGCTCATGTAATGTCACTCCTGCAATATTGAAGCTAGCAATTTTATATTTGAAATGCATGTGTATCTCATGGAGCTGCACATTTTGAGTGGTGAAGGGTCAATGTCAAGGTCATCCTTCAAGGTCAAAAGTCATATAGGGGGACATTGTGTTTCGCAAACACATCTTGTTGTTTGTTTCTTTCTATGTCAGTATCTTAAAAGTTCCACAGCTTTGCACTAGCCATTCCAAAGTGTTGACCCCACCTTTAGTAATTTGCACACTGAGTGTTATGTTTTGTAATGTATTCAATTGCACAATTAATCACTCGTGATAAATGCTCTCCACTCTTATGTGAGTCTTATTGTTGGAAAATGGGGCTATATGTATGTGCATAAAGTGTCGTCCCAGATTAACCACACAGGCTTAACAGGGACCACAATTTCCGGGTGTATGGTATTTTTCGTATTAAGGAAGTCTCTTCTTAGTGAAAATCCAGTTACAGCGGAAAGTTTCGTCCCTTATTAGCCTGTGCAATTTCTCAAAGCCAGGCTCATTTATGTTATGATCCTTTTCCTGATAGGTACAACAACAAGACATACAGAGTGGATGATATCATGTGGGATATTCATCCAACCGACACATTTGAGTTAAAAGACAAATCCAGAATCTCCTACAAAGATTACTACCAAAAGGTAAAGTAAAGTAAAAATATTCCTATATGATATTAATGAACGTTCTTTTTATAGGGACATATATGTCACAGTAAATCTGTGAATTTCAATAAAAATTCTTAACGATTCCTGATTTTCGTGAAATGGCTATTTCTCTTAGGGACTTCATGAAATGACTATTTTGTATATTTGATCTTGTGCGAAGGCTCGTTCTTAAATAATTGTTTATACTTTTGTTTTCTTAAAATATTTTTTGTAAGCTCCTAAACATTTTTCATTTTTGAAGAATTATGATATTTTCAGACAATGAATCAAATCCTGGACCCATTCTTTTGATTAGTATCTTCATATTCATGCCTCAATATGTCTGTTGAAAAAACATCTTTCCTTTAAATGTGTTTGATGAAGAAATTCCAGTGTATGGGATATTGTCTTGAGTCTATAAGGTGCTATGTCTCCAAACAAGTTAGAACTAGCATGTAAATTATTAATGTGTTTGTTTACACAATGAAGTTATTTAATATCACTTATTTACATGACATCTTCTGTCACAAAACGCTTAGATTTAGTTGTTCATTATTATAATAGTACATGTTGAATTCAGAATTATGGCAAAACAATCAGCGATGATAAACAACCTCTTCTGGCATCCAAACCCAAACCGAAGGACATTCGCAGGGGACAGAAGGAAATCATGTACTTTGTGCCGGAGTTATGCACACTCACCGGTGAGCTGTAGTAACATCATATATAGCCTCGGTCTGGGAAAATAGGGCTTAATACATGTGCGCAAAGTGTCATCCCAGATTTGCCTGTGTAGTCCGCATAGGCTAATCATGGATGACACTTTCCGCGCTTATGGTATTTTTGGTTTTAAGGATGTAGCTTCTTAGCGCAAATCCAGTCTAGATGGAAAATGTTGTCCCTGATTAGCATGTGCCGACTTTACAGGCAAATCTGTGACAACACTTGACTCACAT
The DNA here is from genome assembly GCF_020536995.1 of Dreissena polymorpha. Lineage (NCBI taxonomy): Eukaryota > Metazoa > Mollusca > Bivalvia > Myida > Dreissenidae > Dreissena > Dreissena polymorpha. Next base: position 49,849,834 of record NC_068361.1, on the reverse strand, counting down.
TAATTAAGCCAAGTTTGCCAGAAGAGGGTGTATTTATGTGTGGTAAGGTTGGTTAGAAATGTAATTCTGAGGCTTGCCCCCGTGTCATTGGTTAAATGCTAGTCGTCATAAAATATACTTATATATGATAAGATCAATGTGTACACAAGTATGCAGTCAGGCATATAATACTATTTGATTGGTGGTGATTAAGTCACTTTTGTTAGTATTTCTCCTATTTACAGGAAAGAACATTGAATAGCCTGAGAATGACCATGAAAATAAGTCATGCAAATATAACTTGTCAATACAGACTCTAGAAACATTGTCAGGAAAGATATTGGTGTACCATTCAATAGCCTTGTATTCAAGTGGTTTACCATTCAATTGCCTTGTATTCAAGTGGTTTACCATACAATTGCCTGGTATTAAAGGCAATTAAATGTTTGCATGCGTTATAAATGTCAGACAGTATATTCTAACATCAAAGCATTAAACAAAAAAATGAGTAAAGCTGGGTTCATCACTAGAAACAGTCAATCTAAAGCTATCTCTTACTAAGCCCATAATTAATCACAAAACATACAGGTTTCAAAGCCATTTAAGAGAATATAAACTCAATATGATTGCTATTACATAACTCATAAAATATTCACCAGAGCACATGAAATTCAACATTCTGGGATGAAATCAAATAAATACGAGTATTTGATTCATCCCATCTTGTTGACAATATTTCAGAACAGCAGTTTCACATAGTACAATTTCTTGATCATTGTTAAAGATCTTAGGAAGAAGTTCAAAATCAAGGATACAATCTCTGGTCACATAGCTTGGTTGTATATGCAAAATACTGTTATTCCATTCAACAGAAAACAGTAGTCTATTATATTGATCAGATACATTGTTGTCTTAGACTTTGTGTAAACCTTGGTAACATTCATCAAAAAGTTGTTTTGTGGTCAAAATTATAGTTTGTTGTAACTGAATGAGCCTCCCACTGAAAAACAATGCATGTTCGTAAAGTGTTGTCCCAGATTAGAATTCACAGTCAGCACAGTCTAATAAAGGAGGATTTAATTGTATTATTTGTTTAAAGGAAGTCTCTTTTTAACAAAAATAAGTTTTGGAAAATGTCATTACTGATAAGTGTGTGCGAATTGCACAGGCAAACCCTGGACGACATTTAACATCAAGCCCCATTTTCAATGAATGAGACTCATATATATGTTTTTCCAGGCTTGTCGGAGGAAGTCAGGGCTGACTTCAACGTGATGAAGGACGTGGCAGTTCATACTCGAGTGGCGCCAAATAACAGGGAGAAAACTCTCACTGACTTCATTAAACAGATCAACACGTATGTGTACAAATATTGTGTTGTGTAACCCTTTCCCACTAAGATGCGTATTTTTAGCTCACCTGATTGCTCAGGTGAGCTTTTCTGACCGGTCTTTGTCAGTCGTCCGTCTGTCCGTTAACATTTGCTCGTAAACACTCTAGAGGCCACATTTCTTGTCCCATCTCCATAAAACTTGGTCAGAAGCTTTGCCCCAATAAAATCTCGGCCGAGTTCCAAACTGGGTTGTGCTGGGTCAAAAACTAGGTCAATAAAAGAAAAACCTTGTAAACACTGTAGAAGTCACATTTTATGTTCAATCTTCATGTAACTTTGTCAAAATGTTTGTCTTAATGATATTTTGATTGAGTTCAAAAGTGGTTTTGGTCTGTTGAAAAACATGGCCGCCAGTGGGCGGGGCAGCTTTCCTTATTTGGCTATAGAGAAACCTTGTAAACACTCTAGAAGTCACAATTTTTGCCCAATCATCATGAAAGGTGGTCAAAACATTGATTTAATTGATATCCCGGACGAGTGCGAAAATGGTCCAGATCGGTGAAAAAACATGGCTGCAAGTGGGCGGGGCATTTTTCTCTATATGTGTATAGTGGCAGTGTTCCCTATTTGGCTACAGAGAAACCTTGTAAACACTCTAGAAGTCACAATTTGTGTCCAATCATCATGAAAGTTGGTCAAAACATTGGTTTTATTGATATCTCGGACGAGTTCGAAAATGGTCCAGATAGGTGAAAAAACATGGCCACAAGTGGGCGGGGCATTTTTCTTTATATGTATGTAGTTGCAGTTTTTCCCTATTTGGCTACAGAGAAACCTTGTAAACACTCAAGAAGTCACAATTTTTGCCCAATCATCATGGAAGTTGGTCAAAACATTGGTTTTATTGATATCTTGGACGAGTTCGACAATGGTTCGGATCGGTGAAAAACATGGCCGCCAGTGGGTGGGGCATTTTTCTCTATATGTATATAGTGAAAACGTTAACACTCTAGAAGTCACATTTTGGCCCAATTTTCATGAAATTTGGTCAGACTATTTGTTTTTTAGCCGGATTTTTTTCGAAAAAATCTCGGCTTATAGATTGATGTTGTCGGGCGGGCGGGGGGGGGCGGGCGGGCGGGCGGGGTGGCGGCGTGCTCGAAAATGTTAAAGTTCTTATTTCATGGTATAACTTTGGTATGCTTGGACCTAGAGTCTTCAAACTTGACATGAAGGTTGGCCAGGATTAACAGATGACCACTGGTCATTTCAAGGTCATTCATTTGAAGGTCAAGGTCACTGTGACCTTCAATATAAAAAATGTTAAAGTTGTTATAACTTTGGTATGCTTGGACCTAGAGTCTTGAAACTTGACATGAAGGTTGGCCATAACTAGTTAGTAACCACTGGTCATTTCAAGGTCATTCATTTGAAGGTCAAGGTCACTGTGACCTTGAATGTAAAAATGTTAAAGTTCTTATTTCATGGTATAACTTTGGTATGCTTGGACCTAGAGTCTTCAAACTTGACATGAAGGTTGGCCAGGATTAACAGATGACCACTGGTCATTTCAAGGTCATTCATTTGAAGGTGAAGGTCACTGTGACCTTCAATATAAAAATGTTAAAGTTGTTATAACTTTGGTATGCTTGGTGTTACAATTTTTGAGGGGGGGAGTTCATAAGTTCACCACACAGTATATGTACTCTACATTTTATTTACACACTACGAGAATAAATATATACACAATGAATAAGTCTCTCATACTCCTTCTCTCTTTACATTTCAACGGTCCATTCCACTCTCCCCAGCCTCTCTCTCAACCTGGCTTTTCATACAATTCTGCCCACCCTCCCATATTTGGATGTGTGGACAGACACAGATAGAACTTAGCATTTAATTGGTATTTATTATTGCAAGTGTTGACATATTTGACAAGCAGACTCTGCGAGCACCAGAACAGACCAGATTTGCTAATCTTTATTACAAAATGATGACCAACTGGTATCCTGTTCTGGTAACAAATGCCCACCATGCCACATGGCATCAAACAGAGCAGTCTAAATTGAAATCATATACTAAAATTACAACACTCCCCTCACCTTAGCTTCTTAATTGTCCTCAATTAAGCCAAATAGTTGCATACATGACTAAATAGCCAGACTCACACTCACAACATATTAAACGGAAACTGTTATCAAAACACTTTATATGAATATAATATTACATCACAAATCTACAGATACAAATAAACTATATGTATTATTAATACTTATATTAGAAACCTTCTACAAATAAGGAATTTTACAATGAGATGATGATACATTGTGATAATACATAACATCATAAGAATCATCCCTTTTAAATTACTTGTACATGATTAGAAACCTCCACAACAAGGAATATTACTTGTAAATTACTACATGACATGGCATTAAACATCCATATACATTGACTTGTATTGCAAATAACTTCTCAATAAAAATTACACAGATCTATCCATCAATATAATGAATCATTAAAAGTATTGTCCTTTTAATTAACAAGAAACACATTCAAAGAAATATTATTCTTCAACAACTTTATCTCCAACATCATGCATTACTAGTATATCTAAAACATCGTAACAGTTTTATTATATGAAAGCAAGAATATACATTCTTAGTCATATGCAAAGTAAACACTCTGTTTAATAAGCACATCTACAAAATCTTCTTTTATTGTCCAACTTATAACTTGAAAGTCTTAATATTTAGTTGCACATATTCACACAATCACACATATCACTATCACACAAGTCCTAAAATGCATCCGCGTTAAGTGCCTTACACTTATTACTTTAAATTAACATTAACGAATGTATAATTTAGGCACAACAATTTTGTTAAGTTCATACAATTATAAGTAGCAGTCGTCCTGCTTAATTGTCCTGTGCGCCTTACTTATTAAATGAACATATGGTTATATTATAAACAATTCTATAAGAATATGGCGCAATGTTTGATTCTGAAAAAGAATAAATCCAAGTGTACACGGTTTTAAATCCAGGGAACTTTTCAAACACTCCGTAAAAACTAATTTAATCCAACAAATTAGCACAAAATATATACCAGAGTCATTGGTTTGGAATTATATACACTAAATTAAAAACTATAAAAGCGCACACAGTGACACTACATTTTCTATTGTTACAGTGGAGACACACACATGAAGAATGATCCTGTCGGCTGACAGATTCTATTTCTGAATTTAAGTCAACATTTTCAACAATTCATTGGGGTCAAATTCTTGTAAAAATCCCAGTGTAGCACCTTTAACCAGCGTAACATTACTGGAAGAAGTATTCAGCCGTCTAATTGGTATTTGATGGCTTTTAACTGTCCTTGGGGAGCTTAAAGTGTGCCCTAATGATATCCCATTTGTTGGCTGTTTATTTGACGAAGGGCATAGAATCCCAAGAGTTGAATTAATTGATCAAAGATTTATTGTCTGTCCAGGTATGATACACTCCGAATTGGCTGGAATTTTTACCTTGGCTCGTGATGTGACCCTAACTGCCCTGAGAGGTATTTTCTCAACAAATGTTGCACACCTCTTCCCATTCAAACGTAATCCACTTAATTGATAATCAAAGTCATATAGAAAATCCATACCAATAAGTCCGTCTTCACGAATTGGTGCAACAAACACAGTATATTCAAACCACTGTCCACATGATTTAAACTGTATTTGAAAAGGTCCTTCCCATACATTTGGTGTAGTTTTCTTTGATAGTCTTTTACATTTTGCAGTATTAATGCACAACCTAAAGTCCCCATTTAGCCATCAATTTCGAACACTAGGTGAATAACCAGAAACGGTATCTCTTGGAGGTCTTCGGCTGTCAGATTTAAGCCACTTCAAAACAACGCCAATATCTAGATCCTGCTGTTGGAGTCTGGCCATTCTCTCCGATGAACAGAAGACTTTGCTGAATTTGACAAGACTTTTTACAGAAGATGACATTTCACCTAATGCAGTCTTTCCGTCTTTATTCGGCATTTCATAATTTCTGTCATCCGCCTTCGAACTGTAATCTGCATCAGAGTTTTCAGAATGTTCACGGAAGCGCAGTCGGAATATCCGGTAGCGACGATATTTCCTAATTCTGAGTAACCCAAAATACATGAAACGTACACAGTTCAACAACTTCACCACCTGAAGCTGTAGCAGCAAGAAAATCCAACCCCAGAATCCGGATTCCTGAAGTTTTACTCTGGAAACTCTTGCTTTCGATGACCCCGAGATTTGCACAATCCTTTTTGCAAATAAAGGTACCGCGTCATCAAACTGAGAGAAATCTGACTAGTGCTTATGTTTCCTCAAACATGTGTCACATCCCTTACATGATGGCTCCTCTAGCGTTAGATGTCCTTCATAACACTCACATACTTCTGGTTCACTTGGTATTCGACTGAGGCTGTCCACATTAACATGTTTTCGGCCACTTCGGTGTTGTATCCGAAAATCATACTGCAATAACACTTCCAACCAGAGGGGATTGTTGTCACAATCACACTACTGAAGACATTTCCATCGATCCCTAAACTTTCTGTGATCATTCCGATTAGAATCCAGTCCAAACATGTCCACAGGTTCCACTAACCAGCTAGCAGCTAAATAAATCTTTTCCACGGGTTCCACTAACCAGCATGTGCTAAATAAATCTTTTTGGGCAACAATAACCGAAACTCCAAACATTGAAACAACACCAATAATCAAAATAAGACATTGTAACATTCCCATATGTCCAACCTCAATGAAACAGTCCCCTGATGATTTCGTAAGTCCAACAGCTCACTTTAATCCTGACACAATTATATAATAAGCACTTTCCTCACAAGCGTGTTAAAGTCCTTATCCCGACGCTGCCACCAGTGTTACAATTTTTGAGGGGGGGAGTTCATAAGTTCACCACACAGTATATGTACTCTACATTTTATTTACACACTACGAGAATAAATATATACACAATGAATAAGTCTCTCATACTCCTTCTCTCTTTACATTTCAACGGTCCATTCAACTCTCTCAGCCTCTCTCTCAACCTGGCTTTTCATACAATTCTGCCCACCCTCCCATATTTGGATGTGTGGACAGACACAGATAGAACTTAGCATTTAATTGGTATTTATTATTGCAAGTGTTGACATATTTGACAAGCAGACTCTGCGAGCACCAGAACAGACCAGATTTGCTAATCTTTATTACAAAATGATGACCAACTGGTATCCTGTTCTGGTAACAAATGCCCACCATGCCACATGGCATCAAACAGAGCAGTCTAAATTGAAATCATATACTAAAATTACAACACTCCCCTCACCTTAGCTTCTTAATTGTCCTCAATTAAGCCAAATAGTTGCATACATGACTAAATAGCCAGACTCACACTCACAACATATTAAACGGAAACTGTTATCAAAACACTTTATATGAATATAATATTACATCACAAATCTACAGATACAAATAAACTATATGTATTATTAATACTTATATTAGAAACCTTCTACAAATAAGGAATTTTACAATGAGATGATGATACATTGTGATAATACATAACATCATAAGAATCATCCCTTTTAAATTACTTGTACATGATTAGAAACCTCCACAACAAGGAATATTACTTGTAAATTACTACATGACATGGCATTAAACATCCATATACATTGACTTGTATTGCAAATAACTTCTCAATAAAAATTACACAGATCTATCCATCAATATAATGAATCATTAAAAGTATTGTCCTTTTAATTAACAAGAAACACATTCAAAGAAATATTATTCTTCAACAACTTTATCTCCAACATCATGCATTACTAGTATATCTAAAACATCGTAACAGTTTTATTATATGAAAGCAAGAATATACATTCTTAGTCATATGCAAAGTAAACACTCTGTTTAATAAGCACATCTACAAAATCTTCTTTTATTGTCCAACTTATAACTTGAAAGTCTTAATATTTAGTTGCACATATTCACACAATCACACATATCACTATCACACAAGTCCTAAAATGCATCCGCGTTAAGTGCCTTACACTTATTACTTTAAATTAACATTAACGAATGTATAATTTAGGCACAACAATTTTGTTAAGTTCATACAATTATAAGTAGCAGTCGTCCTGCTTAATTGTCCTGTGCGCCTTACTTATTAAATGAACATATGGTTATATTATAAACAATTCTATAAGAATATGGCGCAATGTTTGATTCTGAAAAAGAATAAATCCAAGTGTACACGGTTTTAAATCCAGGGAACTTTTCAAACACTCCGTAAAAACTAATTTAATCCAACAAATTAGCACAAAATATATACCAGAGTCATTGGTTTGGAATTATATACACTAAATTAAAAACTATAAAAGCGCACACAGTGACACTACATTTTCTATTGTTACAGTGGAGACACACACATGAAGAATGATCCTGTCGGCTGACAGATTCTATTTCTGAATTTAAGTCAACATTTTCAACAATTCATTGGGGTCAAATTCTTGTAAAAATCCCAGTGTAGCACCTTTAACCAGCGTAACATTACTGGAAGAAGTATTCAGCCGTCTAATTGGTATTTGATGGCTTTTAACTGTCCTTGGGGAGCTTAAAGTGTGCCCTAATGATATCCCATTTGTTGGCTGTTTATTTGACGAAGGGCATAGAATCCCAAGAGTTGAATTAATTGATCAAAGATTTATTGTCTGTCCAGGTATGATACACTCCGAATTGGCTGGAATTTTTACCTTGGCTCGTGATGTGACCCTAACTGCCCTGAGAGGTATTTTCTCAACAAATGTTGCACACCTCTTCCCATTCAAACGTAATCCACTTAATTGATAATCAAAGTCATATAGAAAATCCATACCAATAAGTCCGTCTTCACGAATTGGTGCAACAAACACAGTATATTCAAACCACTGTCCACATGATTTAAACTGTATTTGAAAAGGTCCTTCCCATACATTTGGTGTAGTTTTCTTTGATAGTCTTTTACATTTTGCAGTATTAATGCACAACCTAAAGTCCCCATTTAGCCATCAATTTCGAACACTAGGTGAATAACCAGAAACGGTATCTCTTGGAGGTCTTCGGCTGTCAGATTTAAGCCACTTCAAAACAACGCCAATATCTAGATCCTGCTGTTGGAGTCTGGCCATTCTCTCCGATGAACAGAAGACTTTGCTGAATTTGACAAGACTTTTTACAGAAGATGACATTTCACCTAATGCAGTCTTTGATGACCAACTGGTATCCTGTTCTGGTAACAAATGCCCACCATGCCACATGGCATCAAACAGAGCAGTCTAAATTGAAATCATATACTAAAATTACAACATTGGACCTAGAGTCTTGAAACTTGACATGAAGGTTGGCCAGAACTAGTAAGTAACCACTGGACATTTCAAGGTCATTCATTTGAAGGTCAAGGTCACTGTGACCTTGAATGTAAAAATGTTAAAGTTGTTATAACTTTGGTATGCTTGGACCTAGAGTCTTGAAACTTGACATGAAGGTTGGCCAGAACTAGTAAGTAACCACTGGACATTTCAAGGTCATTCATTTGAAGGTCAAGGTCACTGTGACCTTGAATGTAAAAATGTTAAAGTTATTATTTCATGTTATAACTTTGGTATGCTTGTACCTAGAGTCTTCAAACTTGAAATAAAGATTGGCCAGTACTAGAAGATGACCACTGGTCATTTCAATGTCATTCATTTGAAGGTCAAGGTCACTGTGACCTTAAATGTTAAAATGTTAAAAGTGTTATAACTTTGGTATGCTTGGACATAGAGTCTTCAAACTTGACATGAAGGTTTGCAAGCACACTTAGATGACCACTGGTCATTTCAAGGTCATTCATTCTAAGGTCAAGGTCACTGTGACCTATAATGTAAAAATGTTAAAGTTCTTATAACTTTGGTAGGTAAAAATGTTAAAGTTCTTATTCCATGTTATAACTTTGGTATGCTTGTACCTAGAGTCTTCAAACTTGACATAAAGGTTGGCCAGTACTAGAAGATCACCACTGCTCATTTCAATGTCATTCATTTGAAGGTCAAGGTCACTGTGACCTTCAATGTTAAAATGTTAAAATTGTTATAACTTTGGTATGCTTGGACCTAGAATCTCAAACTTGACGTAAAGGTTTGCAAGCACACTTAGATGACCACTGGTCATTTCAAGGTCATTCATTTCAATGTCATTCATTTGAAGGTCAAGGTCACTGTGAACTTAAATGTTAAAATGTTAAAATTGTTGTAACTTTGGTATGCTTGGACCTAGAATCTCAAACTTGACGTAAAGGTTTGCAAGCACACTTAGATGACCACTGGTCATTTCAAGGTCATTCATTTGAAGGTCGAGGTCACTGTGACCTTGGATGTAAATATGTTAAAGTTGTTAATACTTTGGTATGCTTAGACCTAGAGTCTTCAAACTTGATATGAAGGTTGGCCAGAACTAGTAGATGACCACTGGTCATTTTAAGGTCAAGGTCACCGTGACCTTGAATGTAAAAATGTTAAAATTCTTATTTCATGGTATAACTTTCTTATGCTTGGACTTACAGTCTTCAAACTGGACATGAAGGTTGCATGCATTCAAAACATAACACAAGGTTTGCTCATGCCTTGAAAAGTACTTACATTTCATTTTGACCTTTGAACAATATTTCAGTAATTTAAGTATTGCATTGACAAAAACACGAAAGGTACTTTCCTGTCATTTAAATCAAAAATCCGGCTTCAATGCGGTCATCTCTGACCGCGGAACTCTTGTTTGACACAAGAGATGAGTAAAAAAATGGTTTTGATCAAACCTTGTGATCGAACACTATGGAAGACACATTTTTATGCCCCCCATTCGAAGAAGAGGGGGTATATTGTTTTGCTCATGTCGGTCTGTATGTCTGTCCACCAGATGGTTTCCGAATGATAAGTCAAGAACGCTTAGGCCTAGGATCATGAAACTTCATAGGTACATTGATCATGACTCACAGATGACCCCTATTGATTTTGAGTTCACTAGGTCAAAGGTCAAGGTCACGGTGTTTCAACTTAGAAAAATGGTTTCCAGATGATAACTCAAGAAGGCCTATGCCTAGGATCATGAAACTTCATAGGTACATTGATCATGACTTGCAGATGACCCGTATTGACTTTCAGGTCACTAGGTCAAGGTAACGGTTACTTGACACAGTAAAATGTTGTTTTTTTATGATAACTCAAGAAAGCTAACGCCTATGATCATGAAACAATATAATGGTCAAGTTGATCAAATTTTCTTATTAAATCAATCAAAAATGGAATTTATCATGTAGATGTTTTGAACATCTTATAACTTTGTAATCCATCTGACATGTGTGCATTATAATCATTGCATCTTTTTAAGATGTTTGTGGTTTAAAGTGTTTTTTTGTTTTGGTAATTAAACACAAAGCACTAAATTGACAATTTCCAGACAGACTAACAGTGGGCTGACCTTGAAACGATGCTAGATGGAATGTTATTCATTTGTTTGTTTTGTAATTTAAAATCTTAACATGTCAACTATGAAAACACTATACAATTATTATTTTGTTATTAGACTAGGACACTACAGTTCATATGTGCTCTAAAATCTACAAGTACACAAGAACAAACACACACAACTCAATTTGATATTAACCCATTGGTGCCTAACATTGATTATGAGAGAGAGGAAGGAATGAGTCATGCTGAAGGATACACACATTGATTGTTTATGAAGTTAATGTATGGGATCAGGAATAACATTTTGCTGTAATTTGTTGGTGTGTGAGCTCTGGTCAACAGGCTGTGTTTAAAGAAGACATTAACAATGGATATATGCTACTGCTGATAAAGGGTTCTAAAATATACAGCTACATGTACCAAATTTAGGTCGGAATGTAAATTGCTAACTGTTGGCTACATTGATCATGACTCACCAATGACCCCTATTGATCTTCTCGTCACTAGTTCAAAGGTGACAGTCACAGTGATTCAAAATACAAAAATTGGTTTTCAAATGATAACTCAAAAACACTTTCACCTAGGATAAAGACTTCATAGGTACATTGATCATGATTATAATCAAAGTACTGACAGTACTGGTGTGACGATGCTTTTGAGAGGATGGATATAAAAGCATCAAGTTAGGTTTATCTACATCACCACAATCACCACAATTGTGTATGTTGGTACGAAAAAAAAATTTGGTACAAAAATTTTGCGAAAAAAAATTGGGTATGAAAACAAATTTGGGTACGAAAAAATATTTGGGAACCAAAAAATTGGGACCGAAAAAGTTTTGAGTACGAACAAAAAATTGGGGATGAAAAAAAAAATTGGGTACGAAAAGAAAATTGGGTAAGAAAAAAAATTGGGTACGAAAAATTTTAGGTACGGAAAAAAAATTGGGGAAACGGGAAAGTAGTACCTGTGGGGAACTTGACCCACACTCGCACATTTTTGGCCCTTTCCGTCAAACATCAGATAAGTTCCTCGAAGGCAATAGTATGAATACACATTTCGGAAGCGGTAATGCGGTCCTACCTACGCTCGTCAAAATGTAAGCGAAATATGTACACAAGTCTGTCAGGAATGATTGAATTAACGAAGAAAATCGTGTATTGATGTAAGTTTTTTTAAGAAATGCGCAGAAAATATATTAAACAAGAGCTGTGTTTGTGAAACACAATGCCCCCTGCTGCGCAGCTTTGAACCCATATATTTTACCTTTGACCTTGAAGGATGACCTTGACCTTTCACCACTCAAAATGTGCAGCTCCATGACATACACATGCATGCCGAATATGGAGTTGCTATCTTCAATATTGCAAAATTTGACCTTTGACCTTGAAGGATGACCTTAACCTTTCACCAATCAATATGTGCAGCTCTATGAGATACGCATGCACGCCAATATTGAAAAAGTTATGGCCAATGTTAAAGTTTTCGGACAGACAGACAGACGCTTTATATTTGACATTTGACCTTGAAGGATGACCTTCACCTTTCACAACTGAAAATGTGCAGCTCCATGAGATGCACATGTATGCCAAATATCAAGTTGCTATGTTCAATATTAAAAAAGTTATGGCCATTAAAGTTTTCGGACGGACGGACAGACTGACACACTGACTGACTGACTGACAGTTCAACTGATATAGGCCACCCTACCGGGAGCATAAAAAGCAATGGCGATATTTTTCTCAGCCACATAATTGTTAATAGTTTGATAGCACAAAATGAAAGTGAAAGTAGAACTGTCAAAAATGACAACCTGTCAACGTGTTGTTTTTGCTGGCACGAGAGGGCGATTACACTCAATGTGTTCACATTTTGACCATAGGCTTTGTCAATGACCTTTATAGTATGGGTAGCTTTGATATTATTTATTGCTATCATGTAACTGCATGATTGTGTATATGTTTACAATACTCAAAGCATAAATAATGATATAAATATACTGATTTAGCTTATAATAATCTGAGAACTATAGCCAGGTCAATTAAGGACTTAAAATACAATTTTGTGTCCTGATTTCATGAAGAAATTACCATGCATGTCCTAGATTTCAAATTCAAGGCCCTGGTGTGACACATTGGTAGCATTACCGTTAAACTGTTACCAGGCTTATGAAATTAGTTTTTCTTGAACTATCTAAGGAAATCTAAATCAGGCACTGATTTTTCTTGTTTTAATACAGTCATAGAACAGTTGTGGCCTCTGGGTAATGACCAATTTTTGCTTACTTGTCACACCCTTAAAACTTTCCACACGTCTATAATAGCAAAACCTGGATTTAGGCGATCTTCAATGGTACATTTAAACTTTAGCTCTGTTACAAGAGTGCTGGTAAAGTCCAGTCACATATTTAAATCTAGGCCATGTCAAAATCAAAGTGTCAAAGACAAATGAAAGATGCGTTCATTAATTATGTCCAGTTGTTTACTACTGCTGTAAGTTTTTATATAATATGACTGATGAACATCATGTGAGAGAAAATTCACATTATCATTGTATATCAGGTTTAGCAACCTTTTAGATAACAAAGTATGCTAGTTTTCAATGTCGCTTCTGGGGATCAAACCCGTAGGGCTTTTAGGAAGATTCTGAAATTTTCGATCCCTCGAGAGCAACCAAACCAAAAATTAAGTCAAATATTGCCTACTCGGTTTTTTGAGTCGGTTCATGACGGATAATGGAGCTTGATTGGTCATTGTCGGCTCTGGTACTACTTACATGTACCCCGGGTACTCTTAAGTATATTTACATGTACCCTGGGTACTCTAAGTATACTTACATGTACCCCAGGTACGGTAAATAAACGTAATTGTACTCGGTCCATATTAGACTGTACCCGAGTTGTATTCACGCCCAAAATCCGATGTCGTAAAACGCGCAACCGATTATCTTAAACACACTTCTCTTCAAAAAACACTGCATCAACATGCTTTTTGAGTATGTGTTCCGATAATATAGAGGCCATTCTTCAGAAAATTGCCATAAATGTGTATATATAATTATTACAAAAAATAGTCGACAACGACTGATTTAGGGTTAAATTTCCCGGGTACATTTTAGTATATTTACCGTACCCGGGATACATGTAAGTATACTTAAGAGTACCCGGGGTACATGTACGTAGTACCCGAGCCGACAATGAACAATCGAGCGATACTGGAAGGTGCAACATCTCTCACGCCCCCTAGCATCGCCTTTAGCAGTATTCAATTCTCAACAGGAAAGTGCTGGAGTCATTGATCCCGAGGGACAAGAAAAACAATTGATTAATGTTAGAAATAAATAATTTGATTAATGACAATTCTGTTATTTGAGCCAGGTCACTGGAAAAGCGCAGTCAAATCAGTATCCAATTAAATTATTTGTTATTGTCAGAAAAACGCTTTTAAGCAAACAGCTTTCAAGCGACTGCTGGCTGATCTAGATCCAAAATGGCCACAATCGCCTTAACCCTTTGCATGCTGGGAAATTTGTCGTCTGCTAAAATGTTGTCTGCTTAATTTGTAAAATAAGCATTTTCTTCATTTTTTTTCAAAGAATACTATCAGAATAGCAAACAGTTTGGATCCAGATGAGACACCACGTTCTGTGGTGTCTCATCTGGAACCAAACTGTTTGCAAAGGCCTTTAAAATTCGGTCACGCACTGAAAGGGTTAATGTCTCTTTTACTGTGACACAGTTCATTTAACTTTAAAATGATAAAAAGTACTAACACTAAGAAAGAGTACTAACCAGTAAAAAGTTTGAAATCAATGTTGAATCTCAGGACAGCTTGGTGATCTGCAAATCCCCGATGAAATGTTGATATCGGGTATCATAGTCATTCAATAAGTCGCAAAATGCTCAAATACAATTTATAAAGCACAATGTGACTTATATTGATAACTAAAAATACCAGTAATCAGTATGCCAGTTTTACCGTGTCAAGCTGTAACGATCCAGATACCAGAAAGTCCTTCATTCACATCGAGTATATATCCTTTGAATTCCAACTATTGTTGTCATAAGCGGAGATTTAGTGAATAAATAATTCATATATCCTAAATGACAGCTTCTAAATAGCGAAACAAGCCAATGTATGCAGTAAGAAAGTTTTTAATCGAATCTCTCATTAAGGCGGCCATTGTTGAATGTTGAAACACGAACGACAACTCTGCTAGGAAAATGTTATCAATGCTAGGATCCTACGCAGTGGCGTATGCCCAAGGGAAGTAACTGAAAAATCGAGTTATCTCAATCGGACTGGCTCGGTCTTTTACATAGATGGCCATTGTGAAAATTTTCTAGGTGATTATCAAACCTTGGACGCTGCTGTTCCAGCATCGTCAAAAATACCCCTTTTGAATTTGAAATCACTACATCAAAGATCAACATCAAAGTGACTCAAAACAATAAAATTGTTTCTTGATATTTACTGACAATGCTTACGCCTAGATTCATGATCTTCATAGTAACATTGATCATGACTGGCAGATGACCAACATTATGTTCAAGTCACTAGGTCAAACGTCTTAATAACAATGACTCAACACTGTAAAATGGTGTCCAGATGACAACTAAAGAAACCAAGGTCAAAAGTCAAAGTCACAATGACTTATATATTCATATTCACACAATGGCTGCCATTACAACTGACAGCCCATATGCAGGCATGCATGTTTTACAAACAGCCCAATACATAAAAATTCAATGAACACACTCTTCTCAGGTGAGCGAACTAGGGCCATCTTGGCCCTCTTGTAACACATTTGTTGTCCCTTAGAATATTAAATTTAATTTAAGACCTTTCTTAACAAATTCAAGTTTTAAAGGCTTCATTTCCATCCCTTAGATACTGATGAGCAGCAAACAGCATAACGGGTATATTTTGTGTTTACAGGAACGGTGGAGTTAGAGAGTATATGGGAGGCTGGAATCTGCATTTTGCTGACTCCCCAGTGACTATTAATGCTCGTGTAATGCCGCAAGAGAAAATATTCCAGCAAGATTGCCAGGTAAGAATATGAAGATGCTTTTTGTTATGCTTTACTGAACATCTAATTACTGAATAGGCTGAAAATGCAATGGTGACTATAATGATTTGATCTGTGAAAACGCTGATTAACGCCCCGATGTTCGTAGGGGTGAGGGGGGGGCATGTAGACTTGTTCATGTCCATCTATTTGTCATTGTGTCCGTCTGATTTGTCATTGTGTCCGTCTGGCAGATTTTGCACCACGCCTGACAGCAAGTCAACAAGTCCCTAGGTGTTCAACTTTCTATACGTTTTATGCTCCCGATATATTTTCTGATTTTTGGTGTGTAAGTCTACCTGCATGACAAATGAAGTTCGAGTTTTGTTCCACTTCATTGTTTTTTGGCGAAATTACAAACCTTAGACTTAGACAAAACAGATATCTGGGCTGTTTTTTATTTGTGCGCGTTAGCTCACAAATAATGCAGACTGAATTTTACAAATCAGTATGCCTTAGCTACGCTAGGAACCGTAACCCGTGACTGCCTGTGTGGATAACTCCAGTAAAATATAGCAGACAACCGAATGCTTAAAGCGTCTGCTTTAAACCCGCATCTGCCTGTTCTCACTGGTACAGTACATAGTGTGTATTTCACAGCTTGTAAAACAACGTTGGTTAGTCTAGTGTTTATCATTGAAATCTGTACATATTGGCTGCTTTCAGGGAAAACGGGGCTTAATGCATGTCAAATAAGATTAGCCTGTGCACTCTGATTACCTGTATCAATGATTGGAAAAAAAACACATCTCAGCCTGTGTTTTAAGACACACTCTTTATAAATTTGAATAGGTTGTGGTCATTTCAAACTTGCGATATAAAAAGCTATAACATAATTTTTAAAACTGAGTTGCGTCTAAGATTATACAACAGCAAACAAATTCAGTGCCTTCACCGCTTTGATTTAATGAACACCTGTTTGTGTTCTAGTTGCAATACAGACAGGAAGAGGCTGATTGGAGTAGAGACATGCGAGGCAAACGTCTCATCACGCCAGTCAACCTTCAGAACTGGGTCGTCATCTACTTCCGGCGCAACGAGCAGCAGGCGCAAGAGTTTGTGCAGACCCTGTCGCGGGTTGGACCGCCGATGGGCATGATGATCGCTGGGCCAATACCGTATGTCATTTTTTGTGTAAACTTATTTATTTATTGCATCCTAAGGTTTATTGACACTCACTCAAGTCCATTTCCTTTGGAGAACCAGCACTTGGTGTAGTGTTTGGTTTTATCTGAAGAACGCTTCCACAGTGCAATCAAACCCGTAAACTTCTGGTTGCTAGGAGAAGATATCTTTACGCCATGGCAACCTTCAGTGTGTCATTTGTAGGTCTCTCAAACTACTTGATTGTACCATAACATATTCAACTAAACAACTTTTTTGACAATACAAAAGTTAATATAAAGCATTTTTTTAAATTAAGTAAACAAGTGAAATATAGTATGATATCATTACTAGGTCTTGTGAACTAATTGTAACTAAACCTCCAACACAACTTATATTTTAATAATCATGTTTTTATTTAGTAAAAAGGAAAATGTATTATGATTTCTTAAGTAAAATGCCAAATGACTAACGTATACCATTTACATGTTGTAATGCTGTAAAAAAAATCAAATTTTTTACTTTAAAAAGCTTTTTTTTTATAAAAGGCATTCAATTTTTGGCAATGCGTTTGAATAAGAATTTCAGAGTTTACATTGTATGCAATGCTGTTAAAGTTGAACAGTTGAATCGTTTACAAAGAGGATGTACTTTGTATTATGTTTATGTGTTTTAAAGAGTATGGACGTATAGACTAGGACTTGGAATGATGTCTACATATTGCATTATTTGTGTATTCTGTTAACATAGAGGATGGACTTTTTATAATAGTTCAAATAATGTTAAAATAGAGAGTACATGGTATGAGGTTTGAATAGAAGATGTAATACATTGTGTATGTCTAATGGGGACAGTGGTCTAATGGTAGGATGCTGGTCTAGAAATTGGTTTGAATCCTGCTCAGACTCTTGGATTTTTCTGAGCACAAAATTAATTCCACGCATGGTTCTATCAGCCCCTGTGTGTATATGGATATTGTTGCTGCATACTGCGCCCAGTGTTAGCTCAAGCTCTCATAATGTTATCAATATCATACTATAAACAGATCACTTTCATATGTCCCACAGTGTAGAGTTGAGTGATGACCGCAATGATTCCTACCTGTCGGCCATTAGACAGAATCTAACCCCACAAACGCAGATGGTCATGTGTATTGTGCCGACCAACAAGAAGGACCGATATGACGCCATCAAGAAGTTATGTTGTGTTGAACATCCAGGTAAGTCTATTCAGTTTGAGAGTGAAAATGAAGTGTGGTGGTGTTGTAAATCAGAGATAACCAGACCATGGGACGTTCACAAACTGATTTTGTTGGTTTTTATTGGGGTTTTTTGTTCTTTTTCAGAAATAGAACATGTACTTTCATATCGTTTATGACTTAATGTTTCATGCTCTGATGATCAATTAACGTAATCTTTTGAAACTTATATAACTGTTTCGTTACATTCATTCGTCATTCGTTCGTTCATTTGTTCATTTATTCATTCATTCATTCAATGACATTCGTTACATGTCATTGTTGTGTAGTAAAAGCTTGTTTTGCACTGCAGTGCCCAGTCAGGTGATCGTGTCTCGCACACTCAGCAAGAAACAGATGATGATGTCAGTCGCCACAAAGGTCGCCATTCAGCTCAACTGCAAGATGGGCGGGGAAATCTGGTCCTTGGAAATTCCGGTAAGGGGAAATCTGGTCCTTGGAAATTCCGGTAGGGCACATTTGCCGAATGTCAACATAATATTTCTAGCAACTACACGGATGCAAAAAAAAGTATAATAATGCAATCAATGAATATGTAAACGAATTATTTAATTGATTTATTTGTTAATGGTGTCAAGAGCATGTGCAGAAAAATGTATTTTGGCCTATGTCATCCAGCAAAATGTTTTGTCAAATTCAAAATGATGGTTATGCAAAGTACATTATAACAGTTTATTTAATATTTGTGGTTTTTCAACACTATATTATAGTTTGTTCATTGATATTGCAACTTCCATTTATTGACCAAAAAGTACATGTTATTCTGTTGTTTTACATATGTTTGTTTTAGTTACTTGTAAGCAATGTTAAGTTATATATGTGATTAATTTTACTAGCATTAACTTCAAAATAATTTATACTGCTATAATAATTATATTTTGATTATCATCTACCAATATATTTGGTTGTTATCATGATATGCCCCTTATGTATTTCTTTATTATTTACAATTTATTTATTTACGATGATGATGAAATGAGTTCCACTTTAGTCACAAGTTTCTTTTTATAATTACTTGAAGATCTACTTAAGATAAATGAAACTAATTGTGTCATCTTATATGTGCGCAATTGAGCCGCACTGTGGGAAAATGGGGTTTAATGCATGTGTAGTTCGAACAGGTAAGTTAGAAGAAACTTCATTTAAACGCAAATTTAATTAAAACATTTAGTGTCTTCCTGATTAGCCTGTGCAAACTGCACAGGCTTAGCTGGGACAAAGACTTGCGCACGTATAATAAGCCCCATTTTTTCTAGAGCGTTTCTCAATTTCATCGTTATTAATAGTTGAAGAACATGATGGTGGTAGGGATCGACACCTACCATGACTCAGCCAAGAAGGGCCGCTCTGTTGGTGGTGTGATTGCCTCCATGAACCCCGCCCTGACCAGGTACTACTCCCGCTGCACGTTCCAGCATACCTTCCAGGAGCTACAGGACGGTCTCAAGGTGTGCTTTAAAGGTGATGTACCGTCTAAAATCCAGTATGCTTGATTTGTACTTGATTGTTATCGTTAGGTTTATGAGGTTTATGAAGTTTGTAAATGATAATGTATCATCTATTATCCAGTAAGCTGGGTCTGAACTAGATTTTCGTTGTCAGGTATAAGAAGTTTGTATATGTATAATGTACCATCTATGATATTTATACTTGGTCTGGACTAGATTTTATTCGTTAGGTATAAGCAGTTTTTATAGGACAATGTACCATCTATGATCTAGTATGCTTTGTCTAATGTAGATATTTTTTGTTTGGTATATGAAGTTTGTAAATGATATATGATACAAACTCTTTTTTCCAACATCAAATTTGCTTCTGCTGGTCTGATAGAATGAAACAATGCCATTGTTATATCCGAGGATATTGCCCTACGTCTAAACCTAACCAAACACCACACCGCCAGCTGTAGTGTCGTGTTGCTCTGAACTAGATTTTCTTTGTAAGGTATAATGAATATTGTATATGATATACAGTTTTGTTTAATGTGTGGCCATTGGAATTTTATTAAATTTGGATTGTGTTCAAAATATAGGTGCTTTGGAAAAGTATCACGAAGTGAACAAATGCTTACCCGAACGCATTGTCGTGTACAGAGATGGTGTGGGAGATGGGCAACTCAGCGCAGTCTATGATCATGAGCTGCCAC
This sequence comes from Dreissena polymorpha, assembly GCF_020536995.1. Lineage (NCBI taxonomy): Eukaryota > Metazoa > Mollusca > Bivalvia > Myida > Dreissenidae > Dreissena > Dreissena polymorpha. Next base: position 49,829,423 of record NC_068361.1, on the reverse strand, counting down.
AGATGTTGGAGGCATTCAAGGCGGTTGGCGGCCACAACTACACGTTAGTTTTGGATAAATTTCTTGGAATATCAATCCATTATCATTCAGATAAACTCATTGGCGTGTTTGCTGTCCCTCTGAAAATCAAATTTGATTTAAGACCTTTCTTACTCGATTCAATAAAAGGCTTCAGTTCCAATTGTAAAATTCTGATGAGCAACAACCAGAATAAATCTTGAACAGACTGCGTGTTACTCCCAGAGTGTTCAGGTTTTAAGCTGGTTGCAAATGGCCACTTCCACTTTGATTTTGAGAAGGAAAGGGGCATGATAGTGGGTGATTGTCTGTCATTATTTATTATTACCTGTATATTTAAAAGAAACTCTTGACACGGATTCAATGATGTTAAACTTCGAGATGCAGAATATCTTTCATGGTTGCAATGTTTCATTTAACAATAAGGGCATTTTATTGTGCCTGAAATTGGAATCTGGATTACATTTCATGTCTTGGATTTTTTTTCATAATTATTTGTATTTGCATATGGTTACACACTTTTTTCTAATGTACTACATGGGATTTGGATTTTGCTCTGCTAACATGTTCGTAGGACGGTTTTGTGTTATGCTGAAATACAATTTGGAAAACGAGTCAAAATTAAATAGACCTGTATTGTTTAGTTCATTTTATGTATCAAATCTTTTCATGGCATTCCCATTAATTGACATGGCTTATTTGGCGACATCACTCAGTTGAACATAGAGTATTGTTATTCATGGTTGACTAATGATGTGGTGTGTACATTACCATTGTTTCTATGTCTAATGCTCTGATGACGTACCATTCTGTTAATCAAAACATTATTAAATTTCATGTATATCCGAGTACATTGTCACTCCTGGGGCAGTTAATTTCATACTTTGCTTTAAGTTTATAAATAGCACTGAAGTGTTGGATCTAGATGTTGAAATTCTTGAGTAAAACATGATAGTACATACTGATATGCAAACCACAAAGAACGACGCCATAGACAGATAACATGTTTTGCAGCACATTGTTTTGACCATGAATTCTTGAAAACATACATGAATAAACCCTTGAATTTGAATGATATGTAACTTATAAACAACCAAAAAACTTTTTCAGGCCCCGTGTGGCAATGGTAATAGTGAAGAAGAGGATCAACTCTCGGTTCTTTGCCCGCGCTGGACAAGGTGTGGGTAATCCCCCGCCTGGCACCGTCATTGATAACACTGTCACCAAGCCTGAATGGTGGGTTGTTTTCCTGTTCATTAGGTTTATGACTAAATGTCCTAATGTCGCCGAGATTTTAAGATCGCATCGTTTTGTTAACTGTGTTTTCTATTGATTTTTTTTATTCACTTTTCTCTTGAAAATAGGAATAATGAATCTCAAACAAGATTTTTAGATAGGAATTCTTGTGACTATCCACTAGTTGCTCATGAGAGGTAAGGGACCTTTTGCCTATTAATTACAAGAAAATACATACAATACAATATTAAAACATTGACACCAAACTATTTATTTTACTTAGGCCAGTGGGTGATTACATGCAGCTAGGTTATCCAAAATCTCAATTTCTTTGACGGGATTCCGTAAGTGCAAAACTCCTTCCCTGTTTTTAGGTATGACTTCTTTGTGGTGTCCCAGTCGGTCCGTCAGGGCACTGTCACTCCGACCCACTACAACATCATCCATGACACCACAGTTCTCAAACCTGACCACATGCAGCGACTCACCTACAAGTTGTGTCATCTCTACTACAACTGGCCGGTTAGTTAAACACAACTTTAGTTATGAAGATGCATGTTCTTTAATATATTGTTTTAGCTCACCTTAGCAAAATGTGCTCATGGTGAGCTTTTGTGATTGCCTTTTGTCCGTCGTGTGTTGCATAACATTTGCCTTGTTAACACTCTAGAGGCAAAATTTATTGTCCGATCTTCATGATATATGGTCAGAAGATTCAGCTCAATGATATCTTGTTATGCATGAATGATAGTGATTACTCTTCTGTTTCCACTAATGAAGTAATGCAGCATTCATACAGCTAAATGACTTTGATCATACAAACCTGTATATACAAAGATCAACTGACAGAAAAGTGTTTCATTTTGTAACTATTAATTTAAGACCGTTTAACTTATTTTATTGGTAATGTGGTACAGATCAGATGTTGCAAATCAGAATTATGGCTTTCGGAACTAGCTACCATAGATATTTCACAAGTTTGTTATGTGTGTGCACGTTATATTTCAGGGTACAATCCGTGTACCGGCCCCCTGCCAGTACGCACACAAGTTAGCCTTCTTAGTGGGACAGTCCATTCACAGGGACCCAGCCATTGAGCTGTCGGACAAACTGTACTTCCTGTAGAGTACTTTACACTTGAACACTAAAATTGTGCTGAGCCAAGCAGCTCGGTACACGAGTCATGGTGTAACCGGGAGACCAGGACAAAAATTAATAAACAGATCAAATCTAACATGAAAGGTCATCTTATCACTTGGATTATTGATATTTATAGAATTATACCGCTAATATTCGGCAAAGCTATTGATAGCATTTTACAACCTGAGAATAACAACTACAGACTGAACCATTTGTAGCTGATGAAGCAAACAATACTCTATATAGAGCTAGTATAAATATATACAGACAGTAGATGAGGACATTCCACATTTCATGTGTCTGCAGGGCTGCACAGCTGAAATAAATTATGCATATGAAAGTCCTTTGATAATAAATATTCAGGAAAAACAAATGTGATATTAGGACAAACAAATGGGAGTATAAACAAAAAGCTAGGATTTGGTGCACATTAGATGCATTTGTGTTTGAAAAATTGCTAGCGTAAATTTATTAATATTGATCTCGGAAAGTGCCGTATTACAACAAGCAATACATTTCTGTATATAACATATAAAGTCATGAGCACATAATTTAGACAATTATGTTTTTGTGTGGAAACTTTTAAAATTTGTGTTATGTTCATATTCATTATAATATTTATATCATTTTCATTAATATATTATCTGAGCTGAAAATGGATGATGAGGGGAAGTTCCAAAAAGACAGCAGGAATGAGTAAAAAGACCCTGGTAACACTAATGGTGTGTGTGTCACACAAACGGAAACAGAATTGGAAGTGAATATTAAAGCATGGTGTGCTTCGATTGAATATCCGAAGGAAAACAAGCCACCCACTGTCGTTGTTCTAGATAAAAGCAAAGTGACATGGGAGCATGGGCAATATCAAGAGATGTGCATCAGAAGGATGGAGAGGGAAAGAATGCAACTGTGGGCGAAGGCAGCTCGGGAATCATTTTTCTTATCTTAGATGAAAAAGTTCAACATGCGATGAAATCAGTGGACTTATGTTCTGACTCATCATGTTCCTTTTCGCCGGACGAGGTTCGTTGCTGGTTCCATCTTAATGATTCTGGGAATGTGCCAAAACTGTATATGATATGAAGAAAGGGAAAAGAACATTCTATTACATATGGAGGTTCTTGAGCCAGCCAAGACTATGGACAGTATTTTAAAAGCAGTTAAAGAAGAAGTTAAGAAAAAAACCAGGTATTCGAAACAAGTGAAATTATTTTCACTGTGCTTCCTCAAGAAGGCTCTAGAGGGAATACGTGTGTTGCACAACCAAAGATGGGTACATACTGATTCACGATGGAAACTTCATGTTGAAGAACGACATGACTGTCAAATTTATAGACTCCGGCCAAGCCCGCAGACTGACGGCGAGTGACCCTTTGAGATCCAGAATTTCAAGACGAAACAGCTGATGACATAGCCGGAGTACTGATAATGTTCTTCAGACTCTTCATCGGGGATATGATTGCAGACCGTCAGGAAATGGAGCAAATAATTATATTCCAAATATATAAAAGAGAAGATTTAAGAACCAGACTTCACAAAAGTTGAAATAAAAATGTTGAAGAACATAATGGAAACAGCTTTGAAGACTCATCCAGATATTAAGGAATTCAAAGATATGGTTCAACAAATCCTAGACAAAGCACTTGTGGCTGCGGGCAAGAAATTGCATCATATTTTGGAAACAATGAAGGCATTATTATTCCTGGAAACATTAATTGACATGCACAAACAGCCACAGGTTGATCAGCAACAAAACCTTATCCAATATGGTCAGTCGTCAGTCGAGGACCAACACTCTGAGCTCAAGTCTGAGGCCCCGCCCGGGGATGAGACCATCCAGGAAGAGAAACCAGACGTTGTAGATCTCAAGAAGAAGGGAGTTGCTGACGTTGCTGAGGTTGTTCAGCTGCAGGACCATATCCAAGAGAGAAACCAGACGTTGTAGATCTCAAGAAGAAGGGAGTTGCTGCCGTTGCTGAGGTTGTTCAGCTGCAGGACCATATCCAAGAGAGAAACCAGACGTTGTAGATCTCAAGAAGAAGGGAGTTGCTGCCGTTGCTGAGGTTGTTCAGCTGCAGGACCATATCCAAGACGGTCAGTTGTCTAGCAAGTTCCAAGTCTCCGATCTCCAGTCTAAGCTTGCGCGCAGGGATGAGACCATCCAGAAACTGGAACATGACGCCAATCTTCAAGAACAGAATTATTCCGGAGAAAGTATGGGTGCCTCTTCAGAACAAAGTTTCCTTAATGTAGACGCCATCGTTACGAAGGATAAACTCGACTAAATCCAGAAAACATTTAGCAACACGCTAAGCATGGAATAGTGTTTTATCACATATATATATATTTTCTTTTTTTGATTATATTAATATATATATTTGTAATAATATTTGGTGTATTGTATATATTGTAATTATTTTTAGCTCACCTGAGCACAACGTGCTCATGGTGAGGTTTTGTGATCGCCTTTTGTCTGTTGTGCGGCGTGCGTTGTGCGGCGTCAACATTTGCCTTGTTAAACTCTCAAGAGGCCACATTTATTGTCCAATCTTCATGAAATTTGGTCAGAAGATTGGTCTCAATGATATCTTGGATGAGTTTGAAAATGGTTACGTTTGCTTGAAAAACATGGCTGCCAAGGAGCAGGACATTTTTCCTTATATGGCTATAGTAAAATCTTGTTAACACTCTAGAGGCCACATTTATTGTCGGATCTTCATGAAACTTGGTCAGAAGATTCATCCCAATAATATCTTGGACGAGTTCGAAAATTATGCCGGTTGGTTGAAAAACATTGCCGCTAGGGGGCGGGGCATTTTTCCTTATATGGCTATTGTAAAACCTTGTTAACACTCTTAGAGGCCACATTTATTTTCAGATCTTCACGAAACTTGCTCTGAAGATTTGTCCCAATGATATCTTGGATGAGTTCAAAAATGGTAACCTTTGCTTGAAAAACATGGCTGCCAAGGGGCGGGGCATTTTTCCTTATATGGCTATATACGGCTTTAGTAAAATCTTGTTAAGACTTTAGAAGCCACATTTATTGTCCTATCTTCATGAATCTTGGTCAGAAGATTCATCCAAATAATATCATGGACGAGTTTGAAAATGATGCCGGTTGGTTTAAAAACAATGCCACCAGGAGGCGGGGCATTTTTCCTTATATGGCTATAGTAAAACCTTGTTAACACTCTAGATGCCACATTTATTGTCCAATCGTGATGAAATATGGTCAGAAGATTTGTCTTAATGATATCTTGGATGTGTTCGAAAATGGTTACGTTTGCTTGAAAAACATGGCCGCCAAGGGGCGGGGCATTTTTCCTTATATGGCTATATAAGGCTATAGTAAAATCTTGTTAACACTCTAGAGGCCACTTTTATAGTCTGATCTTCATGAAACTCAGTCAGAAGATTCATCCCAATAATATCTTGGACGAGTTAAAAAATGATGCCCGTTGGTTGAAAAACATGGCCACCACGTGGGCTGAGCTATTTTCCTTATATGGCTATAGTAAAACCTTGTTAACGCTCTAGAGGTCACATTTATTTTCCGATCATCATGAAACTTGGTCAGAAGCTTTTTCCCAACGATATCTTGGATGGGTTCGAAAATGGTTATGGTTGCTTTAAAAACATTGCCACCTGGGGCGGGGCATTTTTCCTTTTATGGCTATATATATATTGCTATAGTAAAACCTTCTTAACACTCTATAGGCCACATTTATTGTCCAATCTTCATGAAATTTGGTCAGAAGATTGGTCTCAATGATATCTTGGATGAGTTAGAAAATAATTATGTTGCTTGAAAAAAATGGCTTCCAAGGGGCGGGGCATTTTTTCTTATATGGCTATAGTAAAATCTTGTTAACATTCTAGAGGCCACAATTACTGTCCGATCTTCATGAAACTTGGTCAGAAGATTCATCCCAACAATCTCTTGGACGAGTTAAAAAATGATGCCGGTTTGTTGAAAAACATGGCTGGCAGGGGGCGGGGCATTTTTCCTTATATGGCTATAGTATAACCTTGTTAACACTCTAGAGGCCACATTTATTTTCCGATCTTAATGAAACTTGGTCAGTAGATTTGTCCCAATAATATAATCTTGTTATCTCAGGTGAGCAACTTTGGGCTTTTCAGGCCCTCTTGTTAAAATGAGTGATAAATTGACATAATTTTTGTTGTTTCAATTTTGTGTCTTTTCTTATTTTCGATATTTTATATATATTTAACTTATACATGAAGTTTTAAATGCTTAATTATTGCCTTATAGCAATAATATTTTAACATGTGTAAATAATGTGTTAATAGTTTAATTTTTGATATTTTATATAAATTGAACTTATACATTAAGTTTTAAATGCTCGTATGTATAAAATGCGTTTTTTAGAACAGTATAATGCTATTAGTGTTTAGTTGCTCGATAGAGCAATAATATATTATCTTGTGTAAATTATGTGTTTATAGTTCAACAGCATGTATTTCTTTGTTAAAGAAGAGTACAATACTTGTGTCATAAAAGATTTTATTTGTTTGTTTGTTTTTGTATACGTAGTACTACCGATCTTTCGAGTTATTAAAATGATACAGCTAAATTCAAACCACAATTGAAATGTATCAAGACAGGCGGTGTATTCAAACGAACCTAAATTAATTTGTTCCAACTAGTAGTTAATAATTGCCAGTAAAACACATATCAATTCTACACGACTGAAATTTCTATACTTTGCAGTGATGGATCTTCTATAGCACAACCGAATCCTTTTTTAAATTTGCAAAGGTAACAAGTCCATTTATCGATCGATTTATTGCTGCTTTTCTAAGAACGTATCATTCGACTAATTGTATAATTGTGAGTGCATTGAAGGGTTAGCGAATCTCATCGTAGCTCCTGACTCTTGCGTATGAAAAAAAAATCTCGTTTTGTAAGACGACGCTAGTAGCCTTGAAACAACAACCGTAAGCTTATTTACAAAAATTTCTATAGATGCTCAAACCAGCTATGTTCGAAAGTGCTCAAACGATTTGAACTCATACTGGTACATGTACATGTCTTATGAACTTTTTCGGCGTGTTCTATTTCTTGAGGTGTTTAAGTTGAATTATTGTACAAACAAATATGTTACTTTTTAAACAAATCACATTGATCAGTGTGTAATCATTTTAGTTGTTTGAAGTGTAAGAACCGGTAAATATATTCTCATGCGAAACAACAGAACTCAAGTTGCGTGTTTCTTTTATAATGGCATGTTCATAAATTTGCCACTAAACTCCGTTTACACAATTTTTAAACGAACGACATTTTCTTCGTAAACTATGCTTGCGTTCCTATTTATATCATAATTATTGTCCTGCCAAGGAACTTATCCCGCAACTGAGATGAAGTACACCTTAAGAAATTCGCCGCTCTCCTTAGCTGCGGTGCTGACAAGGTCTGGAGGTCTCGCATGTTATACGTCGTTAACGTTCATATCATAGTGCTAAGAACCAAGAACAACGTTGTTATCAGCGTCTTAATGGTCGAATGTTCCGTGAGACACGCCAACAATCCACCTCTGCAATTGGGCAGTCTGGACAAGTCTGGGTTTATCCTGAAGGATGTACTCGAGTTTTAAAACCCTCTTAACTTCCACAATACTCAAGGAGGTCTTAATGGCTAGCCCGAGGAGGGTTTTTATTCAATATACATGCAGTATAAAATAATAATATTTATAAAAAAACATGCAAGCATGATGCACTGTTTGATGACAAAAATGTCCACGTAGCATTATAAGACGCTCGGTGGGTTGTTAGTGGTCTTGGTCTCAATAAAATCGTTTTAGATTCTCGGTGCTTGGATCGAGTTTTATATAAATTTCTGGATGTGTTTGTTGCGTGTATGTGTGTGTTGTGTGCATTTGACTGTTGAGCAATGGGCTACTTGCCATACGTGGAAGATTATATACCACTTGAAACAAAACAATATACATGCATATTTAACCACGGTAAACATTGGTTCATGTACGCAGAGGTCGATAAGTGACAAACTCAGTCGGAGAAATCTCTACTTGGACCAATGCCGATGAGGCAGCATGGGGATATCTGACCGCAAGGTTGAACTTGTACCAGATTGATTTATTTATACGACCCCTAATGGTATTAAGCAACGTGGGCGCATCTGTATTAATATTTTAAGAGACCAATTCCTATTACATAGTTACATAGAAAATGCACTGACGACATGCACTGTTGCTTTATTACATTATTTTAAACCTAAAATTTACTTTATTATATTTTGTCCAAAGCCTTAAGCTGAGGCGTAATGAGACAGTCTGTAGGTGTTCAAGAACCGTGGGAGACTATGATTGTCATACTGGTGGGACAGAGGCAGTCCGTAGGTATTCAAGAACCGTGGAAGACTGTGAGTGTCATACTTGTGGGACAGAGGCAGTCCGTAGGTATTCAAGAACCGTGGAAGACAGTGATTGGCATACTGGTGGGACAGAGATAGTCCGTAGGTATTCAATGACTTATACTATACGTTGATTTTCTGACTTACGATTTAAAAGAACTGTAAAATGTAATTGGACAGGGTATAAGGAAATGTTATGTGTGTGTAGATTTTTTTATAGTCGATTTGAGGTCATTGATGTCATGGTAATATGCTTCGTTATAAATTGCATAATTTAAGGAAATATGTATAGATTTAATCATATTGAGTCAGTTTTAATAAAGCCTTTCAAATCATACGTATGAGAACTAAAAAATTGTTTGCAGCTTGATGTTGAATTTAATGACGCCAACGTGTTTATCATCCTACAGTTGAAATAAACACGACGAAATATGCTGTTTCGTTCATACAAATTAAAACAATCAATAGAACGTTGACCACAATTTACTATCTCGTTTGTCTTGCATGTGTACGTTCATAATTTTAAAGCAAACTCTTCGGAATTAAATCATATTTTATAAGCACGTTAAGTCTGTTGGATTCATCAACAAACAGTTGTGTTTTCAGCGAAACGGTCCTTTAAACGTCAATTGCTAAATGGTCGACTCCACTTTAAGAGATTTTTAATTTTATAAATAACATTATGTGGCACGTTATAAAGAGTTTAAGAGTTAAGATGTAGAAATTTTAACCTAGGTATGAAAAATAGACAACATAGATATATGTGTGCGACAAATATAATATGTATTGCCTACACCTCCTTTTAGGCGGGAATCAAATTAGGCAGGTGAATTATATAATTGATTTGTATTTTGTTTCATGACAGTTGTCAATCGTAATTTTTGTTAAGCCTCCGAAATACTGTGATAAAAAGATGAGTGATAGCAAAACACACACATTTTAATGAATATACTTTTACAAATATAAAGTTAAAACTACACGTACTTGTTGCTTTTCGAATATATGGCCCACAAAGAAAAGCAACAACAACGGATCATTTATGCCAGACAAATTTCATTAAGATATGAAAAATATATGTACCTAGTATACAAGAATAAAGTGAACGACATCAACAATTTGAACAGTTTTTTGTGCATTTCTTCATTTGTACAAAGTTTAGCTAGAAGTCTACAACAAGAGCACCGCATAACGGGTGCCAACGCTCGGCTGCGAAAGCTTGTCGGATTTTTTTAGAGGTCACAGTGACCTTGACGTTTGACCTAGTGACCCAAAACTGGATGTGGCGTGTAGAACTCATCAAGGTGCATCTACATATGAAGTTTCAAATTTGTAGGTGGAAGCACTTTGATTTTAGAGCCAATGTTAAGGTTTTAGCACGACGCCTACGGCGGACGGCGGACGACGAGCTGGCTATGACAATACCTCGGGTTTCTCTCCGAAAACAGCCGAGCTAAAATGTGTATTCAAACACATGCAATGACATCCATGACTACACAACCACGTTCAAGGAATTTGAAAATACCAATGTATAGATTAAAAAAAAATTACGTGCACGTCTGACAAATAACGCCAGCGTCTTCGCCATTATTACGGTCGTTATGTCAAATGGGTGGATGAATATAGTCCAAACGGTGGTTTCATTTCATCGATAGTTTCGGATGTTAAGGAGAATTCTTTGCGAGATTGCTTACATACATCTGATTTTTACTTAGGCACAATTTCTCATGTTAATAGCATTGCGTTTTTAATAATTAAGAGTTCTCAATCGATCTATATCAAATTGGTTGTTTTTGTATATTTCATATCTTTGTTGGTGGTTTTAGATCATTCGTACGTATTTCGACGAGTGATAATTAAATGAAAATGTTTTATATAATTTTAAATCTACTCAATAGAGCTAAATAAAGTATTGATGTTTTGTTTCAAGACTTTGCAGTCTGTTTGTTATGAACATAATATTAGCGGAGCTAGGCAAGACTGTTACTGTTACGTTTGCGTTCATGCCCGTTTGGATCTAGTTTTAGTGTCCCAGATAGCTTTTTTTTGGCCCAGATAGTGTTTGTTTACTTTTTAACGACATTTGTACCAATGAATCATTGCAGATTGGCATGTTAATCTCACATATGGGCGGGCTAAAATGATGTTTTCGGACAGTTGATGTGGAGTTAATTTGTCATTTTGTGTTATTGGGCTGTGGCATAATAACACTTCAAAATTTTGGACCAGCATCTCGATGCAAATAGTTCTTAGTGATAGAATAAACAACTGTCATATTAGAATGGCGATAAGTTTTTTCCACAGTTCTTGAATACCGACTAGTACATTTTTCGTGAGTGAAACTATCCTTTGTTTTGAGCTACTGTTTAAAGTAAAGTTGACTCGACCCCCGAAGTTCTGTTCATTTTTGTTCTGCAGGGAGCGAATTCCGCTTTCTTGCACTTCTAGACTGTCAGCGGCGTCGTCTATGAAACAAAATAATATATGAACTGTTTTTTAGTACATAGAACCAGTCAGCAACAAACCCAAAATCAAAGCTTACGTGGTAATGTATTATGGACGTATACAGTAAACTTTTGAATCGGGCTTTTTTTATTATTATTCCATTGGTTACAGACAAATAAGGCAACCTAATAAATGTTGCACAATAGTTATAAATATACTATGACCGTAACTGTCATTAGTTTATATCGTAAATTAAATTTTAGGCTATGAAAGAGAATATAAACCATGGAATAGAAATTGTATACTAGACAAACAAATGGAAACGTAAACTTTTAAACTGATATAAAAGCACCACTCACCCGACCCCAGAGCTGACCACGACCACGACCCACTGTAACCATGGTAATAAGCCCAATTGAACTGTCCAGGCGATGTCATAGAGGCGCCTCGCTTTTGACTGAATTCCCCAATTATCACAGGCTTTTCAAGCTTGTAAACGCTTGCATTCACCTTGGAAAGAATCAGAAATATGATAGGTTTTATACATTAACCAGAGAGACCACATTGTTTACAGAAGAAAATATTTAGAAACATTACGATTTTCTGCAAACACATCAAGTACTGCTTCAATCCAGGAAGCGAAATTGAGTATCAATAAGCGTAAGACGTTTGTTTCAAGCAAACTTAAACATGTGTAGCGCGAGCCGCCGACTTCCTGAGGCCGCCACCGAGCGCTGTGTGCGCGACCTCAAACACACTCAACTATTTCGTTGAGCGCAATACAAATTATAATTTTCCTCTGGCTGCCTGCCTTTTGATTAGGAACTTAAAATAATCGAGTCGCTACGAATATTTACAATGCGACCAAAGAGGATATCGATGCCTTCAACGAACCCTCCGGCTTCCGCGAAGCTACTGGCTACCGCCTCCGTGAGGCTACTGGCTTCCGCGAAGACGCTGGCTCACGTCACCCCAAGGCCTTAGGTGAAGCTTCCGTCACTGCCTTGTACGACGTTCGTAGTCTCCAACACTCTGAAAACCCTCTCCAAGAAACAGGAACTCTGCAGCCCGGGCAGCATCGTTTAAAGCTTGCAGCCAACGTAATTACCCAACTGCTCCAGAATACTGTTCATGCGAGTACTGTTCCTTTCTCTTTAGAAGCGATCCCGCTAGCATCCGCAAGAGAACTCACCGTCTCCGTGAAGCTACTGGCTTCCGCGAAGCCACTGGCTCTTCGTCACCCCAAGGCCTTAGGTGAAGCTCCCGTCACTGCCTTGTACGACGTCCGTAGACTCCAACCTTCTGAAGACACCCTCACCATACAACAGGAACTCAGAAGCCCGGGCAGCACCGTTCGAAATCAACGTAAACACCCAAATGCTTCAGAGCACTGTTCTTTTAGAGTAACGTCCCTTTTCTTCAGATGTTGATCCGTTCGCATACACAGGAAAACTCTCTAACTTGGTGTGTTGTTGTAGTTTATTTACAGGTCTTTTCCGCGTCGTCACGACTACATTAGGTATCGACCTGCCCCTGTGATGTTTCAGGGGAGACAATCTCAAGATAAATTCTTGTCTGGACGCCTCCGCCAAGGGAGTGCAAGCACCGCTCTGCCTTTATGGCCCCTCTCGCTGTCACCGGCTGTCGTCTTCATCCCCGAGACGGTTGCCCCAGCGCGTTGAGCGCAATAGGTACCGCCGCCCCGGGGTCCCTCTTTAAAGCCACCCCCTCGATGTTCATGAATTCCCTACCATAACGAAGGAACCCCGAGTCCGTCCCGTATGTCCTTCCACTGGTGGTCCTGCTGTCCCGCCGTACCCGTCCCTCTAAAGACGGGACCTCTGGACCGGTACGGGCAGGCGAGCTCTCGACGATAAACAGCGGATTGGTCAGATCCGCTGCATCCTTGAGAAGACAGCAGTCTCAGCAGTGAAGGAGACGTCCGGCTCGAGGGTGACGGACTCAGCTGGATTTGCTGAACCATCCGCAGAAGATCAAGCCGCGAGAATCAATCTTCTGCAGGCGGCTCCTGGCCTCGGTCGCGACGAGCACGCCCCAGCTGCTGACCGAGACTCTGTAACTTGCCTATTTGCAAGCCTTTATATACTGACAAACAGAGCGCCACCTAGCCAACGGAAAGACACGATCCGGAAACTACCGACGTTTCCGAATTCTCTCCGCACTCTACGGATTACCGATCAGCATTTCTCATTTTCTTACACAAAAACTAGCCGAATATATACGCAGGATTTTACTAGAAACATTCCTTAAATATCAAATACTCTTTAAATGCTTAATATATTATTTTAAGCCATACGATTAACTTACCATATGAAGAACAAGTTATAATTTCATATTGTTTACGTGGCGAATGTAAAACTAAGAGAGGTAATTATACTGTAGCTGTGAAGAAACGCAAAGCATCAATTTTGACCACGAATCCTTTCGTTATACATGTTTAAAGTTTTAAACTAAACTTATATTATATATTATAAACTTATACTAAACTAAACAATATGCATAGACAGTTGTTGTTCGACATTTGAAGGATTACCATAAAGGGATCGTGTGGTAGATACAGGTGAAGCGTGTCATAGGTATGAATCTGGTATAGGTCGAGTCGGGCGGTCACAGACCCCCCTGCAACCTCCTGGAGGCATTTGTCAGAGTAGAAATTTCTCCGGCTGAGTTGGTCGCTGATCGTCTTGTACGTCCAGGAACCAACGGTAACCAATGCCTAAATATGCACACACGTGTACACGTAATAGACATTCACAGTTTGTATTTGCGACTTCAAAAATGAACAAAATGAAACTTCAGCTGCAACCGCATAAGAGAAATCTTTTTATAGCGCAAGGTCCTTTATTTTTTGCGGGTGACCAATCGCCCTTAGTATTTGACACATTATTTAAGACCTAAACACAACAAAAACACACATAAAAAAACGCAGACAATGAATTAAATCGGGTAACCGTCTCGGCATGGTCCATTCAAAGCATTACGGGTTATACCGGTGTTATGGAGATACAACCAGCCATCACGCTTAGCTAAACACGTCTTTAACGTGACATTATTCTTTTACATGCTTAATGATATTATGGTTCAACTACGATTTTTTTACAGGAGGTCACGGATTCGATATCCACTGTGAGAGCGTTCTTTAGTTCTTACCCAAAGGTACAAAGTTCTGGTTCTTACCAGGAAACGGACTGAAGAGCGTTTAAAAAGGCCTCAAGCTTTTTAGTAATGCAATCGAGCTTAAATGAATAGGTTTAAACTAACCTTAGGGTCCTCTTTGTGTATGGTGTCAGCTTGCAGGGCTACAAAGGCGAGAATGTCCTTCAAGGGTATACCCAGACCGGTCCAGTCCGCCCCGTCCCAGATGTGGATTGTTGACGTGTCGTAGCAAGGCTGCTCTTTATCATCCATTCCTGGAGCACGACAACATGAACAGTTTGTTTGTTAACGCAACCGAATACGATTATGAATATGAATGCAGTAATAACCATGTGCGTCGTCATCTTAGTCGAAATGAAATTTTCTGCGACCGGGCAAATCTTAATACTAGTATTTTATGCTACTAAATGCAATTACAAAAGTTTAAGTGGTAATAGTTCAATAATTTAACATCAGGAAGTTGTACCCATTTGCATACTCCCTTCCGGTTCGTTGATGATTTCCCAGATTCCAAGTCCAACTTCCGATTTTAAAGCACGCACGAGTGGCGTCAGGGCATTTTCAAGGTAACTCTGAAGCACGGATCTGTCTGTCAACACGCTGTACAGCGGCAATGCTTACAAATACAAAATACGAGCAAACGATACATTAAGGTTCATGTAGAGGCTTCATTTTGAAAAATGTGGGACCCCAAGCATTGAACTCAAATTTGACTAAAGGAAGAGTGCCACATGGAAAATGTATACATATATGCTTTAAAGGGATCTTTTCACGCTTTGGTAAATTGACAAAATTGAAAAAAGTTGTTTCAGATTCGCAAATTTTCGTTTTAGTTATGATATTTGTGAGGAAACAGTAATACTGAACATTTACCATGGTCTAATATAGCCATTATATGCATCTTTTGACGATTTTAAAACCTAAAAATTATAAAGCGTTGCAACGCGAAACGATTGAATAATTTGGAGAGTTCTGTTTTTGTCGTTAAATTTGGTGAAACTACGAAGATTGCTTATATAAGGTATAAAATACGTCAAGTAAGAGTACTCGGCGGAATAGCTCAGTAGGCTAAAGCGTTTTTACTTCAGGACTCTGGCAGGACTCCAGGGGTCACTGGTTCGAAACCTGGTCAGGACAATGTTGTTTTCCTTTTTTTAATTTTTTACTGGAGCTTTTACGATCCAATGTTTACATTTATCGATATAAAGCATTTAATGAATAAGTTAAAAAATGCCAAAATCTGTGAAAAGGCACCTTTAAAGGATGTTTTTCCTTCAAACTGCTACCAATTTTGTACATCAACGTATCATAACATCCACAAAATCAATCAAAATACAAAGCGATTTTAACACTAAAATATACATTATTTTCAAAAATCTGAATCATGTTTATTCCACGTATTTCGGCGGAATATTATATAACTAGTGAATAATATCGACATTGACGAGGGCAAGTTACGCTTAAATAGTAATTTTTTTTACATATCTAGAAATATCAAAACTCGAACACATGTCATTTCATCACCATGGGGGCAGCCATTTTTAAATTAATAAAATAGAAAGAAACATGCTAAAAACTCACTCATCGCCTAATTGACATTCCAAACGGTTGACGATGACAAATGCATTGGATTGTAATCTTTCCGTTGATGTTTGCAAACTGCACGATCAGACCTCATAAACACTCAAAAGAATAACTATGTAAGAAGCATTTCACCAATGTTTACAACCGTTGTCGAATCACACGACATATATTATTGCGCATAAAATAGTACGCTTACAGACTGATAGAAAGATCGATACGTAACTCTGTTCAATTCATCACGGTATACTATTCTACCGATAATATATAATAATACATCGCTTTAACAATCTTAAAGTAGAAATATTTTTTTTAAATGGAGTTTTTAATAACGAAAGTGAAAACAACGGGAGTTGGATGGATCTTCTGTGAGATGCACTTCGGCTCCAGAAAAATAATACAAATAAACTAAAAAAAGACGTGTGGGGGACAATTTTCAGCTGGAAAATAATTGTAATAAGGTAAGTGATGATATCTCTACGTGGTAATTTCTATTATTTAGTGCGATCTCTTGCTGATTAATGTTAATAGTTGTTTTACTAGTTGCAACCCAACTGTCAAACTAAGTATGTGTTTTCTAAGGTATGTATATACACATACCCGGTTTTCTCACCACTGCACGTGGTTTCGACCGATTTGTTTTGCACGTTTTTCTACGGATCACAGCGATGGCCACGCTTTCAAAAAGGGTAGAAAGAATCGAAATATAAAATCAATCGTTTTGCCAATTTCTTTATATTCCTTTACAATTTTATATGTCGTCTGCAATCTATTTCGATTTGAGATGGTTTAAAATTTGCAATTTGGTTGAGAGGTAAATAACAAAATTGTTAAGCCTTTGAAATAGAATCGTGACTCTTACTATCCACCATACCTGGATTTTTAAAAAGTAGTTACGTTTAAGTTATTTTTAGAACTTTGTTTAGGATATTTATCCAAAAAAGGCAGTTGAATAAAAACTCATTTGTTGTTTTATGACAATAATTTTCTGTGAAATGTTGCTAACTTGACCTTGTATATGTATATAGCTTTGTATTTATTCAACTTAAGGTAGTGCATATCCTTCCTAACTTTAGATGGAGATTTTGTAAATTAGTGTCAAAATGTATTGGTTTTAAACCAAAATATGAATAAAGCACACAAATATTGATTGTCAAAAATGTGTTTATGTTATTCTATCCGTCTTTAGCTTTAAAATGATATATAGTTTGACCATATTGTACCGCATTCAATGAAGAAAAACCAAAGCGAAGTTTTAATGAATTTTATCCCCCCCCCCCCCCCCCCCCCCCCCATGAACCTTAAGGCAATAGTCCAAGAAATCATAAAGATAATACATTAACGACGATGATAGTAATTTTAATTTGCATAGATCTATGTTCTTCAGATCACGTTTATTTATTTTAAAATATATGCTTATACCTTTGGTCAATGCCGCGCCGTTCCACAATGAAAATGTGACTAGAATATTTCTAGAACGTGCTTCCCATAGAAAATCTTGCAAATCCCGTGTCAGATTGGCGCCTGGACCGACCACGTGGCCGGTGTCGTTAAATTGGGGCGTATTGACGCCAACTACATGGACCCATATCCCTAGAATGAGAAAATATATAGTAACAAATTGCACGTACGTATCTTAGTACTGGAACACCAACGAGTATTTGATTTGCATACTATTATACAATTATTTTATTTTTACTTAATAATTGATTGTAATCGCCAAACGCCAATAGGCTTGAAAAAAGAAATATATTTAGCGTCGAATTATGACGGATACTTGTAATCGACTGATTACAAGGGCAAGACTGTGTAACTCACGTATAGAGTTCCCTCCGTTCTGTCGTATCGCATCGAGCGTTGTCATCAAGTGTGGTTTGGACTTCGCGTAACCATCGTTACCAAAATCCGCCCCATATGAATACCACGCTTGGTTCATGCCGGATAAGAACACTTTTTCCCCGTGCAAAGTGAGTTTCATACCGGACACAGATAGGTATTGCTGGGCACTGTAGTTATCCAGACGTCCCATAAGAATGCAAATGAACAACACAATTCGGTTGAAGTATCTTGGAAGGTACATCTTCGGCATGCTTTGAAACATTAACAAATGTTTATCCTCTTGTTTGTGCCGATCATCCACGTTGAAGTTTTGTTGCTGTAAACTAAAAATTCATCAACAATATTTCAAACACATTTCTTTGGGCATAACCTACCCGTAGCCAGGGTTTTGAAAAGGAGGGTGCGAATTTTTGTCATAGATGATTGTTATTGAGCAACAAAGTGGAGAAGGGAGTATGTGCGGGAGGAGATGTTGAAACGTAAACTCCTGCATTCTGGTCATTTGTCTAAATGTATTCAGAGACTGAAGTTATAGAGCATTTTATATGATAATTCACTTTCATTGACCGTACTCAGTGACTGATCAACATGAATATGATACAACATACATGTATTCCCCTTCACGTTTTTCAATAACCACCTTTTTCGATCAGTCACGGGAATACATCGTTTTTATACGGTGTTTAACCCGACACTAGTATGCGCGCACACACTTTGTTTACCTATGCAACAAAAATTTATAGACTGTGAAATCAACAATAAGAACGGTATAAAATATCATTATTTATTGGAATCTTGGAATCTTGATAAAATTGGTGTGTTTTACCATTCTAACATTCTACCATTCATAAATCGAGCAAATTAAATGGAAATATTTGGCTTTTTTACAAAAAAAAATATTTGTCTGCTACTATGGATAGTACCAGAGGCCTAGCATTGCTCAAAACGTGCTAATAGTGTATTGTACAGCAAACACTGATTAACAAAACTGGGTCTTCTCTAATGTGCATCAATGCTAAAAAGAAATAAAAATGGTATAATTGGTTACTTATTTATTTTTTTAACTATTTTTAACAAATATGTTATCTTTTTCAAAACAAATTTCGGAAACATACAAACACTTTTGGCTTCATTAAGACCCTATAACCACAAACTACTGGCCCTATGGTCTCAAAGTCCTAAACAATGTATACCAGGACGTTGAAGCAAAAAGATGTACTTATTTGTCCATAATATGCTCAAGATCCGTCACAGTTGATGAAAATTAAACGTTAACGTACAGCTGATCATATATATAACGTTTTGATTCCATTATAACAACTGTTTAAGAGAAGAACATTCATAGTGTGAAGTTTGACATAATTAAATCATTGTGGAAAGTTCTGTATGTGGAGCAGAACAGATGCCATTAAGTGTTGGTAAATAGAAAAAAAGATACATTGCTTTGCAACAATGATTTGTTTTCTTGTCATTAAAAAAAAAATAATCACCTAAAATATATTTTCTTGTTTATAAGATTATTTATTTATTTATTCAAGTTAATCAAATTGTTTTTCCAGCCATTTAGATAATTTTCGAAAAAGGTTATTGGACTGGGATTTCAACCCACAATAAGTAGGCTTCAACATTTTGTTATGATATCTCATGCAGTTATAGCTTTAACAGACATTAAACACGATTACAAAAGTTACAAAACAATCATTTAGTATCAAATATCTATAAATAAGTATCGATTGTATACGGATTAGAATACCAGGTTAATAATTTTGCATTATACAGAAAACAAATATCTATTTGTAACAAAGATTCCAATTCCATTTTGCGGGGACCGGCTTCTTAGATCTTCTAAAATTTTGCTTTCACTACTTCTAATGATTTCAACAATTCTACGGTTAAAACCTTTAAATAAAAATCACGCACTATCTTGGAAATGACTTAATCGGAAAATTAATTATATGGAATCCTGTCGGTTGCATATTGAATACAACATTAGTTTAACGCTTAAATACGAAGACTCACTGGGTTCCTGGAAAAAATAAATTTCCGTTTTTGCGTCCAAAAAAGTTGGGTGCAACTTAGAGTACAATGTTTTTACTCGTCCAAAAAGATTGGGTGCGAACGCACCCAACGCACCCTCTGGCTACGGGTATGGCATATACAACTTTAAGTCATAAACTTGCATATAACCATATTAACAATATTTACAGTACATGTTTCAAAATAGCATGAACTTCTTTTATTATATTACTAGTATCATATTTTTCGTTCTTATTTATAAACCTCAATAAACCAACCTTCTTATTTAAGATATATCCAACGCCTGCGTCTCGTTTCAAAACAAAGCTAAGTTTACAATTATGTATTGCTTAACACTTCATCTGATGCAACATTGACGCGAACATCATGTATAGCTTGTGTTTAATTACATGCCATTTTAATTCTTCCTGCTAGCAATATTTTGACTCGGTTAACATTTCAATATAGTGTGAGCTATCTACCGGAGCTACTTCAAAACTTGACCTAAATAGAGATCATTGGTAATTCTTGCATAATCTTAACACTGTCTTATCTATTGTTATCATCATCATCATCATCATCATCATCATCATCATCATCATCATCATCATCATCATCATCATCATCATCATCATCATCACCATCATCATCATCACCATCATCATCATCATCATCATCATCATGTCGTCGTCATCATCACCATCATCCACATCATCATTATCATCATCATGTCGTCGTCGTCATCATCCACATCATCATCCACATCATTATCATCCACATCATCATCCACATCATCATCATCCACATCATCATCCACTTATCATCATCCACATCATCATCATCCATATCATCATCATCCACATCATCATCATCCATATCATCATCATCATCATCATCATCCATATCATCATCATCATCCACATCGTCATCATCTACATCATCATCATCATCCACATCATCATCATCCACATCATCATCATCCACATCATCATCATCCATATCATCATCATCCATATCATCATCATCCACATCATCATCATCATCATCCACATCATCATCCACATCATCATCCACATCATCATCATCATCCACATCATCATCATCCACATCATCATCCATATCATCATCATCATCGACATCATCATCATCATCATCATCCACATCATCATCCATATCATCATCATCATCGACATCATCATCATCACCATCCACATCATCATCATCCACATCATCATCCACATCATCATCCATATCATCATCATCATCATCATCATCCACATCATCATCCACATCATCATCCACATCATTATCCACATCATCATCATCCACATCATCATCCACATCATCATCATCCACATCATCATCATCATCCACATCATCATCATCCACATCATCATCATCCACATCATCATCATCCACATCATCATCCACATCATCATCATCATCATCATCATCCACATCATCATCATCATCCACATCATCATCATCCACATCATCATCATCCACATCATCATCATCCACATCATCATCATCCACATCATCATCATCATCCATATCATCATCATCATCCACATCATCATCATCATCCACATCAGCATCCACATCATCATTATCATCCACATCATCATCCATATCATCATCCACATAATCATTCACATTATCATCATCATCCACATCATCATCATCATCATCCATCATCATCCACATCATCATCATCATCCACATCATCATCATCATCATCATCCATATCATCATCATCCACATCATTATAATCATCATCATCCACATCATCATCATCCATATCATCATCATCATCCACATCATCATCATCATCCACATCATCATCATCCATATCATCATCATCCACATTATCATCCACATCATCATCATCATCCACATCATCATCATCATCATCCAGATCATCATCATCATCCACATCATCCACATCATCATCCACATCATCATCATCCACATTATCATCCACATCATCATCATCCACATCATAATCATCCATATCATCATCCACATCCTCATCCACATCATCATCCACATCATCATCCACATCATCATCATCCACATCATCATCATCCACATCATCATCATCCACATCATCATCATCCACATCATCATCATCCACATCATCATCCACATCATCATCATCATCATCCACATCATCATCATCCACATCATCCATATCATCATCATCATAATCATCATCATCCACATCATCATCATCCACATCATCATCATCATCCATATCATCATCATCCACATCATCATCATCATCATGTCGTCGTCGTTATCATCATCAGCAGCAGCAGCATCATCAGCATCAGCATCATCAGCATCATCATGACACAATGGGGTATGGACTTTCACCCAGAGAAATGCATCATTCTCCGTGTCAACAGAAAGAGGAATCCAATCACGTTCCGTTACTCCATGAAAGACCACATCCTCGAGACTGACTCGACTACCAAGTACCTGGGAGTGACCTTGTCCCAAAACCTTTCATGGAATCACCATGTGGACATAACAGTAAAAAAGGGAAATAGCATAATCGGCTTCCTCCAGCGCAACCTACGGGTCAGCAATGAGAAAGTTAAGACTACGGCATACCTCTCTAGTACGGCCAGGCCTTGAGTATTGCTCCATAGTGTGGAACCCCTTTACAAAGGACATGGCATACAAGCTTGAGTACAGAGGAGGGCTGCTAGATATGTAACTAACAGATACCACCCTAAGGATCATAACAAGAAGTGCCACCAGCCGTCTACATCCACATCCTACCACAACAACTATTTTTCCCACGCACTATATCCGTTTGGAACCACCTCTCTGCGACAGTCGCAGAGGTCCCTGACTTGGTATCCTTCAAGCAGTGGCTTTCCTTACTCGCCTTCTAATAACTGTTAGGTGACCAGCTCCAAGTAACCCCTAGTGATTCCCATTGCTGTGCTGGCCGCGGCCACCGTAACCGGAGAGGTCTGGGTTGAAGAGGTAAAGCTGGCTACGCTTTTTACTATCTCTATACTTTTAACTATAAAATCTCTTCTATCTATCATATCATTTCATATCTTTCTCATGACCTAGCACCACCCGTCGCGTAATAATCAAGTGTGATTGCGCCGACGTATGATGTCGCTGTAGATGTAGATCATCGTCATTTTTATTATTAATGGTATGAATTTGGCGCGACTTCGTGCGACGTCGCTGCGAATAGCCACGTTCAGTAGACGTCATTATTATGATTGTTGTTGCTATGATTCTTATTTAAACGTTATTAAAAATGTCGAAATTCTCCTTTTATCATCAAGCGATTAACATCTACAAAACAAACGCCGACTATTAAGATTTTTATTATTATTGTTAGTACTTCATCGATTTGTAACATGCCTCACGATTGATAAAAATATCTTCAAAAGTTCTTGGTGGTGTGTTTCCTCGTTCTAAACGCTTTTCTCACAACCAGTTGATAATCCAAACAATCGACATGGCGACTACTGCAGACGCTGAGTCAAATTTTCAGCTTGCTACAGATTTTGTTCGTCTTAATACAAATAAGTTTGAGTCTAACACGTTACTGGCATTATACGCTCGATATAAACAGGTAAAAGTGTGTTTCATTTGTTGCAATTGATTGGAATTTCATTGAGTAATATATTTTCGCGAGTGTAAATTCAATAATCAACTGTCACCTATTGGCTTAGTGATTTTCTAGTTGCAATAATACAACTCCCGGCTATATTGACCCTCCAGGTCGCTGGGAGTTGCAACTGGTACGACGATTTACCATAGAAGCTTTACTGCCTGGAATTCGGGCGCTGATTTATTGGTAAAATTAGCAACATAAACTATTTTCTGGCATGAATTAACACAAATAGATGGTCAATATATCTAATATGATTATAGGTGCTACCTAATTTACGGGCAAAAGCTTTTTAAGTTTTTTGATAACTATGTATTTTTAAAAATATATTGACATGATTGTGTTCAAAATATTTTAATTGTTGCAATAATTAAGTAATGCATCCAAGAAAAATCAATCTTTTAACAAGTTACATGTTCCAAGCTTAAAGATCTAGCATCTTATATTTTTTTGTTTTCTAGCCACAGGAATTTATAGCTGGTTCGGTGTCTGTGGTATAGTGGATGGGGTGTCTGCTAACTGGCTTAGTCACTGGGAGGTCTGTATTGATCTCTTAAGTGGGAGAATTCTTTAGATAACGCTAAGGACATACTATGGCGTACCATTTGGGTTGAAAGTCAAGAAGACCTACAAGTTAAAAAGAGAAATGTACGTCAAAGTACAATAATTGTACGTCGACATAAATATAAAATACACTTCGAAGTATATATTTGTACGTCAAAGTACAATTTGTACTTCGACATACATGTTTGTACTTCGACGTACACATTTTTTGAACAGCCAATCAAAACACTAGTCTCTTGAGCCGCTTTTCCTTCAGATTTATTCATAATAAATGTTTAAAATCTCTTTTTTAATTGAGGACAAAATGAATAAAAATATCAGAATGGCAAAAAAACAACACATAGAAGTTTCAAGTATTTAATGCATTGAAATAGATTATATGCAAATTTGAAGATGATTCAATTGTTACCTTTTTAAAATTAGAATTATTCAGCATATTGTGAGTATTTATTGATCATGCGGGGCGGAGTATCACGACCGTCCAGTGCATTACTGTGTAGGAAATTCCCAACGGTAACCAAACAGTTACCAAGCATTAACAGGATAAATAATGTATTATAACCTCTCCGTTGGTCGTATTTTGTGATAACCATAACTTGCATAAGTCAGAGGTTAATTCCGCCACGCCAGGCCAATAAATACGCACACTATCTATGAGTTAGCGTTCGATAGTCGCATAATTTGGTATAAATTATAATAATAATAATGTTTAATAAATACGCACAATATCTATGAGTAAGCGGTCGATAGTCGCATAATTTGGTATAAATAATAATAATACTTATGTTCAATGTCAAATATCTCTAAAAGCAACAGATGTAAGGTGTCTTCTGATTGGCTAACACTCAAGGGTCGGTGAAAACTGTACGTCAAAGTACATTTCTCGTTCTACCTAGTAGGTCTTGTAGACTTTCGACGTCATGGTACGTCATATAGACACTAAGTACTGGTCCTACCCAGGAACCAGTGTGTTTCATCAAATGTCTCAATTCAACTTGACAGCTTGCTAAAGCAGTTGCATTTAGCATACAGTACATGTGATGTGTCAAATCAATTTTGATTGACAAATTTGACAGGATTTTTTTTAATCCAATAAGTTTTAGACTGCCAAATAACACACACTACGTATTGAAAGCCATACCTGAAGCTTTCGTCTGTATACCACTGACTTCATCAGAAGAATGATTTCTACTGTTGGGAAACGTTAACACCACTCATTGTCTTCTTATTTATTATCAATGTATAATTATGTGTAACAGCATAACAACATACTTGTTTCGCAATTAAAATATTTAATAAATACAGGTATCTTGCAGGTTTCTAATTTTCTTTCGCAAACTATTGTTGAATACCGGTAGTTTAAATTGTGTCATCACTAAAAAACTAGCCATTTTGTAGCAATTCTAAAATCACAGTCTAAACTGCATACACTTAGCTCTACAGTTACAATTTGAATGCAAACATTAGAATGCATCATGTTATATCATCCATATTTTTTTATTTAAACATTCAAATAACACATAATACAGTACATATATAAAAAGATATGTGGTATTGTGTGGATATACAAAACACTTCACATCATTTATTTGCACATAAAATAATAGTTACCAAATAAGTGAAACTCATCAACCTACATTTCAAGAATATTTACGTATATGAAATTACAAAGTGGTGTTATTGTATTACCTTTTACAAAATTAACATTGCTGGTTTTGCACTAGCCATAAAACATTTATCATGGATTAGCAAGTAACAACCAATTTATTTATTAAACACAATAGAACGGAAATCATATTAATTGCATTATGCATTTACTAAACAAGCTATTTGCTACTGTTTAGAATTACACTATCTTACTAAAAATGATCACTGGTACTTAGTGCTTTTACATACTTGTGGTAAGTTTTGTATTACTAGTTTGACAAGAATCGGCAGACACTTGTCGATATACAGACAAAATTTGCATGGAAACTTTTCATATTTTTTCAGCATAATTGCCTTCAAATTGTTAATTTAACAACCCTTTGACATTGTTTGCACATCTGATCTTATTATACCATAGCTGATTTTTGTTTATAGATAGACATATATAGACTTTTCAAAGTTCTATAAAAGTTCACACATGTTCCATCCAAGTAAACAAACAGAACCAATAAAGATCACCACATATAATAACTGTGTGTATAGCTTGGAAATTTTGATAGTTCGGGAATCCCTCCTTTGTTGATTTCTGTAAACCAAAACTGTCAGTTTTGCTGGATATAATGGCTTGTATAATGCCCAGCTCTTGCCTTGGCAGAACAGCTTCTAAAAGCGGAAAACCAACAAATATCTTAAAATTTGATCAATAATGCAGACAATTTATAAATGTCTTGTTTTTTGTTGATTTCGAATCTGGAAGATTTTTTACGTAAGATTGTGGTACGAAAATTCCAACGGTATCGGATTTTGTGGTTTTAGGCCTAAACTATTTATAGTGATGTGTAACCTTTTGGGATATCGGTAAAGTGCGAGCAGACGAGGTGAAAATACTTTAAAAATTAAAGCTAAAAGACTAAAAAGTTAGATCTGAATATCTTAAAAATTTGTGAATAAATGTGTTTCTGGTGGGTAACAACGACAACTTACCAGAATATTGCTCATTATCAAACGTAAAACTTCTTTCTGAGAGCGAATGGAAAATGCGTCACAAATTCTGATAAATAAACAGTAGGGTGTCGTTATTGAAATACCGCGAGAATACTTGATGAATAGAGATGCCAACTATAGTGCATTCTATACATAAATGGTGACGTCACTACGTTATTGTCAGTAAGACCGGTGTGACACAATGACTATAGTGTTTAAAACAAATAATTTTTTAACAAGCGTTTGTGATTTGTCAGGATAATAATAACAATAAGATATCGAAAAGATCAAAGCAAATAAATTCGACAAATATCGGAGAATCGGCACTATATATTAAAGACGGGTTATGTTCCCTTAAATTGTGTTCGGTGAAGACTGTTACTATATGTAGTGAACCAGTCTTCGGTATATACCCAGAAGAGCATTCAGGGGAGATAATTGAGTAATGACCTAATTCTGGAACGGTTGCGAAGAAAAACAAATAATGCGAGAATATTTAGTGCGATTCGCTACACAATTATGATGTCATTGATATAACTTTTTCTGAGGTATGTATTTACATGTGATTTAGCATATGTCAAAGTGTTTGTGATTTGTTCAAGTTCATAAATAGCATCGCGAAAATATATGTCGCGTGGCAATTTTTTTTGAGACGTATCTATATGTGGTATTCTTATGTAATTTTATGTCTAAATTCCCATATGTATGAACGGTCAACGCCCGCTTCGCGAGCTTTTGCCCGTATAATGAGCAAATTAAGATAACTTACATGATATGGTGTGCTCGCAGAAGAAAGATTTTAATCAAAGTTTCAAACACGTCAACCGTAAATGCAAATGACAACTTGTTTGCATATGGAACATTTTTTATTAACCAAAAGAAAAATTGAAGGAACGCACGCGGTGTGTTTACAACAACATGTACCAATAAACGGTTAACCTATGCTTTTCTCCGAACATACAATTGATGTTTTTAAGAACGTTTATTAACCAGGTTTTCCGAAGGAAAAAACTGGTTATTAGATTGGCGAATGCGGGCGGGCTGGCTGGCTGGCTGGCGGGCTGGCTGGCTGGCTGGCTGGCGGGCGGAATAAGCTTGTCCGGGCCATAACTATGTCGTTCATTGTCAGATTTTAAAATCATTTGGCACATTTGTTCACCATCATTGGACGGTGTGTCGCGCGAAATAATTACGTCGATATCTCCAAGGTCAAGGTCACACTTTGAGTTCAAAGGTCAAAAATGGCCATAAATGAGCTTGTCCGAGCCATAACTATGTCGTTCATCGTCAGATTTTAAAATCATTTGGCACATTTGTTCACCATCATTGGACGGTGTGTCGCGCGAAATAATTACGTCGATATCTCCAAGGTCAAGGTCACACTTTGAGTTCAAAGGTCAAAAATGGCCATAAATGAGCTTGTCCTGGCCATAACTATGTCATTCATTGTGAGATTTTAAAATCATTTGGCACATTTGTTCACCATCATGGGACGGTGTGTCCCACGAAAGAATCACGTCAATATCTCCAATGTCAAGGTCGCCACGACTAAAAATAGATTAAAAAAAAAAAAAAACTTACAAAGGGGGTTAATTTTTTTTGGTCATTTCAAAAGTTCAGTTTGAGTTTTCTCCCTTTATCAGATTTTTTTTTCACAATGAAAACCTGGTTTTGTGACAATTTTGTCCCTTGTTTTCAAATATTAAATATTTGTTTTAAATGGACAGAAATTTTATATACAATTTGTTCAAATTTTAATTAATACTTGTGTTAATTGTATATGAAAAGCGGTCAGACAACAGACTTTTGGAAGAAACAAAAGGAACGACGACCCTTAGATCAGCCGTAAGGGAATTATAATACAATAACATCTACAGCAGCAACATTTATTAGCTCTAAAGCATACAATTGCTTTTAGCCATATACAAAATAACAAAAGTAAAGAGCATGGTTTATAAGAATTATGATTTCCCCAGGCGATTCTAGCCCAGCGGGCTTAAATGCCTGCACTGGAAATTCTCACAAGCGCTTGCTGTCTGCATTCGGCAAATGTTCAATCAACATATGCACGCTCTTATCAGCGGTGTGTGCATAAGGGGCTTAGATAACATGTTTGAACGATTTACGGGTCGTTCATGGGGATTGATTATGGTGTTTGTCCCCTAATAATTGTCGATAATGATCTATTATTACCGGTACATGTGGAGTAAGAGCAATTAAAGATATGCTCACATTTTGTGTTTGTTTTATTTTAATTAGTTTAAACATATTTATTTTAGGTCGATTGCATCGAAAGCCGTAGGCTTATATAAACGCTCTCGAGTCCGTTTCCTGGGACTAGATCCAGTACTTGGTGTCTTTTGGGGAGATCAAAGGAACACTCCCAGTGGGTTTGAACCCGTGACCTCCCGATCGCTAGGCGGACACCATATCCACTACGCCACAGCGATCTTTTAAATATTTTAATTGTTTACGACTATTGCAGAAAATAAAAAAGTATAAAGAACTTGCTTCAAAAATAAACCGTAACTGATTTGTGTTGCGGTTGTGCGTAATTTAAGTTATAAATACAATTAATTGGAATCAAACGTCTTATTTGATTGCTCCCGACCATTTAAAGGGATCTTTTCACGCTTTGGTAAATTGACAAAATTGAAAAAAGTTGTTTCAGATTCGTAAGTTTTCGTTTTAGTTATGATATTTGTGAGGAAACAGTAATACTGAACATTAACCATGCTCTAATATAGCCATTATATGCATCTTTTGACGATTTTAAAACCTAAAAATTATAAAGCGTTGCAACGCGAAACGATTGAATAATTTGGAGAGTTCTGTTTTTGTCGTTAAATTTTGTGAAACTACGAAGATTGCTTATATAAGGTATAAAATACGTCAAGAATGTATACTCGGCGGAATAGCTCAGTCAGCTAAAGCGTTTTTACTTCAGGACTCTGGCAGGACTCCAGGGGTCACTGGTTCGAAACCTGCTCCGGGCAATGTTCTTTTCCTTTTTTTATTTTTTTTCTTGATTTTTTACTGGAGCTTTTACGATCCAATGTTTACATTTATCAATATAAAGCATTTAATGAATAAGTTAAAAAAAATGCCAAAATCTGTGAAAAGGCCCCTTTAAAGTAACATTACTACTCAAAAGCAAAGAACATTTTAATACAATTGTTTGTAAAATAAACTTAACCAATTAAAAATCAGTGTTTCTTATGGCAATTGCCGAAATTTCAACGCCTGATGTGGACTGGTAAAATAGATGTTTGTAGATACAAAATGCTTGTTTTCATTTTTGTTTTGCATATCTATTCATACGACACATGGACACTAAAATGGTGTGTCGTATGAATAAATATATTGGCGGGAATTAATTGTGGCCACAAATAAATAAACACGAGCATTTTGTATCTACAAACATCTATGTAATCATACCACATCTAGCGTTGAAATTTTGGATATTGCTATAAGGAACACTGATTGTTAAGGTGTTAACTTTATTTTACAAAATACTTAACGAAATTTTCGTTGATTTTGAGCGTTATAGAGACTTTAAAATTTGTTCACATTATTTTCTTAACGGTGACTATAACTTAACAGTACCAATATTTAATATATTCAGATCCAATAGATATATAGTTTCTTTCATATTTACGAAATTCGCTATATACCTGCAACACATTTTTCTTTAGTCTTTGTGCATGACAGAATACAATCTAATAAATGACCAGTAGTTGGAAGCAAGATTTTCCATGGGTCACAGAATGTTTTTTCAATATTTTTATTTGCTTTCTGTTTATTTTGGTTGTTATTTAATATTATAATATATGACTTAAATGAAATTAACTGAGGACAAATACATAAATATTAAAAGAAATGTTGTGATTTGGTTCATGTAGCTTCAAAGTAGTGTGGATTTTAATTTACAACATTTAGAAAGTATACACTGTAACTCCAATATAGCGCGGTCAATGGGGTCCAAGCCGCGAAACAGCGTTATAACGGATCCGCGTTATAGGTTTTGAGCTCATTTTCTGCAGGGCGCTATAAAAAAAACAGGTATAGAATAGCCTATAATATAGGTCATGTATATTGCCATGCTGTGTTGACGCAAATACATGCATATAAACCGAATTGTATCGATAACAGTATACATACAGCTTTTCTTATGTGCACATTTATCCGATAATCCAATAAAATAGCAACATCACTTAAAAAATAATAATCTTGAACATAAATGACGATATAAAGAATTCGACACCAACGGCCTGCCGCAGTGTCTGACCAAATTCCTGGGGAAATGCCAGTACCAGTATATATATATTATTCGCTTGTTATTCTTGTCTGTTTATAATTACATTTTCATCAGTGACAATAATCAAATGAAATATCTCTCCAAAACACCTATCACACCAACACTTCCGCATTTTGCAAGCACCTCGAACAACACTGACAAAGATCACACTCACTCTTAAACGTCTCTCTCAGTCCACTGTCTCCCACTAACGAACGACCATACGGATAAACAACTGCAAGGGACGGGTTCTATATGCTTTTATTTTAATATGTATTTCAATATTTACACACATTATCAAAGCTTTACAATATGTACACTAGGAGACATACATCTATACACTTTTATTTTAATATGTATTTCATAATCACACACAGTATTAAGCTTTACAATATGTACATAAAAAGACATACATCTATATACATTATGCTAATATTTATTTTTAATTCCATTAATTAATTAAATACTAAATTGTATAGCATGAAAAAATAAAATATTTATTAAGTATTCCATACTACAGCCTTATCTCTAGGCAACCCCTTTCAGTAATAGCCTTATCTACCCCTCGATAATCAGTACCCTCATCAGCTCTGAAATTGTCTATTGCCTCATCAAAGACATTCGCATGTGTTAATCCCTTTGTCAATGCACCGCAGAGTACATAACAGGGCGGTAGACTTGCTAAGCATGTAAGAACACCTGACACTACATCCAGTTTTTTTCCGGATTTTCAGTTCAATTAGCATACAGCGCAATAACTGTTTATACAATGCCGTATCTAAAAGCACGGACTCTGCAACTTATCTGATCGCGGCAAGAATACAGTAATACGAATGTGTCCTAATTCAAACTACACTGTAATACGCAATACAATTTCAACTGCTACCATAAGACATCATCAGATACTACAGTGAAAACAATTTGTGCAGTGTAACCTTTTCTTTCCCTTTGCTCTAATCGACAATTCACAACTTCCGCCATAAACGATTTGTTATCAAGTTTATGTTTTGAGCATTTCTCAACAAAATACACGCAGATTGATGTCGATTGCAACAGGTATTGTGTTTGTAACAATGTATTAGTTTGATTGAACTGGATTTTATAGACATACGTGAGACATAATTTTTTTACATTAAAAAATGGGTTACAAGGAAGAACTCTGAGCTGTGCGTATGTACTCATAAAAACTCAGAGCATTCAAGAAGAACTAAGTGATTTTCTCTTTCATTCTTTGAAGAAACTGTGTTTAATTAAACATCAATACACTTTTTAGTTATCTGAATGATAAAAACTTTTAATACATTAGACTTTGCCTTTTAATACTGGGAATCAGGGGTTCATGAGTTGAAGGGAGTTCACAACCAGGTTACCTGCAATCTTAGTTCCTCTTGAATGCTTCTTCCTGATAAAACCAAATTCCACAGGATCATTCAATCACAAGGCATATTAATTGAACTTTGAACTGCCCTAAAACTAAAATATATGGTACATTTTCAATCTTTTTACGGCCTGTTCTGATTTTTTTCTCAAGAGATTTCAATTCTTATTGTAATTACATTGCTTAGTTGTGTTACTACTGTTGCTTTTTCAGGCAAATGAAGGTCCGTGTGACACTCCTAAGCCAGGATTCTTTGACTTTCAAGGAAAGCAGAAATGGTAAAAATATTTTTCCGTGTTATTTTGAATTTAATTAATCAAATTATTTCTATTTGTTGTGTATTGAGTTGGGACATTGCTGTGTTCTATGATGGAATTACATACACTCAAACAAATCTTATTCAATGCAATTCCCATAGCTTCAGTGTTTTTTTAGTGTTCCATTATAACATTGAAAACAATGTTCACCAAACAACCTTGTGTTGTGCATAAATAGTTGTTTCTCAGAATTATGGAACCCTCTGTGGTCCTGTTTTGGATCTCCACTCATGGAAAATTCTGGGAATATTTTCCACAGATTCATAGTACTAGTTCTTCCTGTGTAATAGACTTGAGAGCATCTTATGTGAGCTCATGGTAGTCAAGCTTAAAAGCTTAAGGCTTTGGATGCATAACAGCAGAAAGAAATGAGTTGCGCTCTTGGAAACTTTTCTTAATGCATGTTAAGTGTCGTCGCATATTACCCTGTGCAGTTGGCAAGGCTTTTCAGGGACAGTGCTTTCCTCTTAACTGGATTTTCAACCATCTTGAAATGATACATAACATAAAAGCAGAAAGTGTCATCCCTGATAAGGCTGTGAAGAATACACAGGCTACTCTGGAACAAAACTTTATGCAGATGCATTAAGCCACGTTTCCCAAAGCGAGGCTCAAATGTTTTAATTAAATGAACTTTAATAAGTGTTGTTTCTCCATGTTCAGGGAGGCCTGGAAAGGTCTTGGGAACATGAGTAGGGCGCAGGCGAGGCAGGGCTATGTGCAGTTACTGAGCAAGGCCTGTCCTGACTGGGAGGAGAAGGTAAGATAAAAGAAAGATGAAGCCTCAGAAAATGCACAGGTATAATTTTTAGAACTGGCATTGTACTGATTGTAGATATGGTGTATGAAAGATGTAGCACCAGAAAATGTACAGGTAGAATTGTTAGAACTGGAATAGTAGATATGGGGAAGGAAAGATGTACATTTAGCATCAGAAAAAGTAAAGGTAGAATTTTTAGGACCGGCATATTAGATATGGTGAAGGAAAGATTTACATGTAGCATCAGAAAATGTACAGGTAGAATTGGGTTGTATTGGCATAGTGGATATGATGTCCACCTAGTGAATGGGAGGTTCCAGGTTTGACCCCCACTCTGGTAGCATTATCAAGATCTTAGACTTAACTTAAGACACCAAGTACCCACAAAACTGACTCAAGAGCTTCTTAATAAGCAATAGGCTTTCAATGCAATCAAGCTTAAATGTATAGTTTTAAACTACAAAACACAGCTATGCATAGTTAAGAATGGCTAGTTGTCTGTTAAAAAGGTTATGCCCCCGGATCGAAAGATCCATTCATTCATGCATTGTGTGTGTCCCAAAACTTTAACCTTGGTTAAAGTTTTACAATAACTTTTGCATTATTGAAGATAGCAACTTGATATTTGGCATGCATGTGTATCTCATGGAGCAAACATCTGAATTTGACAAATATACTAGTTGCATTTAATAACGGATACAACCCGCTTTATTATTAAAAGAAAATAGTTATGTGATATGAGATTAAATTTATGTTATAATTTGAGGCCCGTTTCATTCACCCTTTTTATGTTCACATTTTGATGCCGTTATAAGTTTAAGCATTTTGTATATTCATTAGTTAGACATGGTTATTTACAGTGTCTCATATCAAGAAGTAATGATCCAAAGATAATTACAATTGATCTTATGTCATGTCATTCCGCATCAAGGATTCGGTGATTTTCTGGAAGTTACTGACATTTGAATAAATTTGTTTTTGCGTGATATCTTTGAATATTAGGCAATAGTATGTACAGCATAAGCTGGATGTGCACATATTGTCACATCATTCCAGTGCAATGTTAGATCAATTTCATTGTGTCAGTCTACTGATTTTTTAAAGAGTTATTGGCTCAATTTCTTTATTGTTGCTTTCAATGAACCCTTACATTGACAAAATCACATGATCAGGGAGATTATCCTTAGTTTCAATGTAATTCCTGTGTGTTTTACCAGAGTTTCAGTTAACCTCTCTATGGGCCTTGCTCTGGGAAAACAGGGCTTAATACATGAGCATAAAGGTTTATCTCAGATAAGCTTTTCCAGTTAGCTTTCCGCTTTTATAGTATATTACTTTCTGCCAAAGGCTAAGGGATATAGATTTTGCGTTGTCCCATCCGTCCGTCTGTCAAAAAACCTTTTATGGCTATATCTCAGAAATTAAAAAAGATATTAAAATGAAATGGACATGTTGTATAGATATCAATGAGGAGAAGTGCCATGCACATACACCATAACCCTACACTTTCTTAGAGTTATTGCTCTTTGTTATTTTTGTATTGTGTAACTTTTCAGGTCTGTATCTCAGATAAGCTACAAGATTTCAATATGAAACTGCATGAGTGTATAGATATGGTTGAGGAGAATTGCAATGCATTGAAACAATTACCCTGCACTTAAATATTTTTTAAGGATTATACCATATTTCAAGTGGATATCAATTCAATAAATGTGCTTGTTTTTTGTTTAGCGAAAATTCAGTTTAGGCGAAAAGCCTCGTCCCTTATTCGTCTGTGCATTCTGCACATTCTTATCTGGGATCCACTTAACGCATATGAATTTAGCCCCGTTTTCCCAGAGTGAGTCTCATGTCAGGATTTGTTTCACAGGTTCACAGCAAAGAGGGAAAAGTCTCCTCCAGTCTGGGTGTGTCTGTAAGTGTGATGGCAAATACTGAGGTTGCTATTGATGACGAGCTGAAGACAATATTTGATTGGTGCAAGGAGGGTAACACAAAGCAGGTCGCAAAGTTGCTAGAGCAAAATAAAGAAATGGTTGACAGTAAAGATTCGGAGGTATGGATCTTATTATTTAGATTTAGGCAACATTTTAGGATTTTAGAATTTGTGTGGAAGAAACAATAAGAACAAGCTCACAATTATTTTGGACCTCCTGGGTTAAAGAATCATCTGATTGAGAATTAATAAATATTCATTTATTATTTATGGGGAGTTTAAAATACACTTGAACACTGTTATTTCGAAGTCGTTGGGACGATTAAAAAACTTCTGATTAATGATAATTCAAAATAAACAAATGACAGAAGACTTCTTTGATTCTGTAAAAATAAAACGTGGAATTCGCATGGTGCGGTTACACACTTACTTAAAAATGTAAACTAGTCAGATAGCAATAGATTTCTACTTGTAACAAACGGAGGAATAAAATGATTCTTTTTCTTGTTTTTATTTTTCTCTAATTACAGAACATATAAAATAAATAGCACAAATTATCAGACATACACGCATATGAATACATTTTCGGAAATGAATTAACATTTTTTTAAACTAATACACAATGTCTCTCTGAACACCGGCGTTCGCGCAGAGGACAACGGTGTAATTATCGGCTTTCGACGCGCCACGACAAAGGTGTGAAATTACGCTCAGTATTTTGCAGTATTGACTTCGGATTAAAAGTGCGAATTATAGTGTTGGGACTGACAGAATCACTTAGAATTAACGATTTCTTAGGTTAAACAAAGTTTGGATTAACAATGAAATTTTACATTAAACAAATATAAAATACAAATACATAGCATTTATATAGCGCAAAAATTATTTACATATTCTATTGCGCTTCACAATATTACATATTCAGCATTAAAACCAAAACGTATTAACGATATACATTTATGTTCGAGAACGTTAAAACAATCAACAAACAATTACTATTTTGGTGAGTAAAAATGCAGATTTCATATTAATCCTACAAGTACACTCATTGTTTGTAAAATTGTCCAAAGAGATGTGTTTTCAGTCTTGATCTAAAACTGGCTTCAGATTGACAAGCTTTAAGATACTCAGGTAGATTGTTCCACCATTTTGGACCGACGACAGCAAGAGATCTGTCAGCAAGTTTTGTTCGTCTTCTAGGGATGTTGAATTTTGTGTCATTGTTTGACCTTAATTTGTATTGTCCTCGAGCAGGTACAAACAATTCTCTTATGTAAACTGGAGCTGTGCCATTGATTACTCGAAATACTACAACTAAAACTTTAAACATCACCCTGGCCTCTACAGGGAGCCAGTGTAACTTTTTTAGGAGATCAGTGATAGGTTCTTCACAAGATGCGTTCAGGACTACTATTGCGGCATGATTTAGAACTTGCTTTAGCTTCTTGATTTGGTAAGCGGGAATTTCCGTAAAAAGACCATTGCAAAAGTCAATATGCGAATGAACTAATCCATGTGCTAATGATGCAGTAGACTCTTTTGTAAGATGTTTTCGAATAGCTTTGATATTGCGTTGTTGTGCATGTGCGATCTGACACTTCTTCTGGATGTGTTTGTCAAAGTACAGTGTGTTGGTCATGATTACACCAAGATCTCTTACATGATTGACAAATTTCACTTCGCAACCACCGACAACCGAGCTTGAAGTACTCAATTTCGCCAACTGTTGCCTGGTTCTATATACAATAATTTCAGTTTTTGATTCATTCATTTTTAGTTTGAAGGTTGACATCCACTTAATTACGTCATCCAGGCAACTATTAAGTTGCTGAAAAACAGTCGACTCAATTTCAAGAAGAACCAAAATCGGGACCCGAAAAATATTTCGAAATAACAGTGACTTCGGATTATCGGTGTTCGAAATAAGGGTGTTGAAGTGTACATAAAATAATCTTATTGCATCTTTCCTATGACATATAGGTTATATTTTTCATCAAATGATTATCATTCTCTTCCTTTTCATTTGACATCAGGGTATGGTGTTACTACACTGGGCTGCAGACCGAGGTGATAATGACATGGTTAAGACACTCCTCACATACGGTGCTTCTGTCAATATCCAGGCAAGTGTACATAGGATTGTAGCATGATCAAGGGAAACAACATTTTGGGAATACTGGGTGTAATCCGTGTGCATAAAGTTTCATCCCAATATTAGCCTGTGCAGTCTGTAGAGGCTTATAAGGGATGACACTATTTGCTTTGATAGCAAAATTCCAATGTAGGTGGAAAGTGTTTGCCTGATTAGCCTGTGAAAACTGCACAGGCCAATCTGGAATGACAATTAACGCACATGCATTAAGTCCAGTTTGCCAGAATGAGGCTCATTTGATCTTTGAATGTGTCAGAAGGGCAGATGATTAAACAAATGTGACCCAAAATGTGAAAATAATCTCAATTTTCAATTATTTCTCAAAATCATTTATTTTCAAAAGATACATGTTTAAATGTTTTGATCTTAAAAGCTATTTTTAAAACAAGTTTTCTTATAAATTTAAGATTTTCTATTAAGGATACTTATCTTGTTTAGATATGTTCACCTCAGTTTCATCTGCTGAATTCACTGAATAGATTTAATAAACATGATTGAAGTGTAAAATTAAAAGTTTATACATATTTGTATCACAAAAAATATATAACCACTGTTAAAACATTGTAGGATGCAGACGAACAAACAGCTCTACATTATGGTGAGTCTCAATGTTTTGGGTGACCGTTGTTGTTAATAGAATGCTCCTTGCTCATGAATAGCCTTTTATCCTATTACCATATGAAAATCGATAGTATAACAACGATCGTATAAACTTTACCTTTATACTATCGCTATTTTTAGACCACGGTGATCCGATCTCTATCTTAAGAACACTATATGTTTCAATGTGACGTCATAGCAAATGATGACGTTGAAGTAAACAAACACTTCGGAGTCATCTTGGAAAACCAGCGCTGTTTCTTTGAATTTTAAAGTATTTTTACTCTTTTTGAACGATAAACGACCACAAAATAATAGGATAAATAAAATATTATGTGAGCGTCGGATAGAGATCAAGTTTATCATGCTCGGCTCAAAACTTTGTAGCGCTTGGCAAGCCTCGCACTACATGTTTCTCAGCCTCGCATGATAAACTTGATCTCTATCCGACACTCACATAATATTCTCTATTTATTATAGGGCGACATACAGTTGCTTAGAAATGTTGCTGCGTACCGACATTCGGTTGGTTAATACCTAAACCAAGGTATATAACATTA
Organism: Dreissena polymorpha; assembly: GCF_020536995.1. Classification (NCBI taxonomy): domain Eukaryota; kingdom Metazoa; phylum Mollusca; class Bivalvia; order Myida; family Dreissenidae; genus Dreissena; species Dreissena polymorpha. The sequence continues at coordinate 49,790,733 of NC_068361.1, read as the reverse complement.
TATAACAATAAGGACAATTGCATTTGGTGGCTCAGAAGAGAGGTGGTAATTTATTGACAATGTTTAACAACAAACTGAATTGGGGTATTCGTAATGATTATTCAATGGAAGAAGTCACTTAATGCAGGTGGTTGTGACCACAGGTTAGAATGTAGTATGACATGTCTATCCCATGGGGATCCCAACATTTCTCCTAGATATTTACTTATGGCAAGATAAAGTTGACAGATTTTTGTATACATCAAATAAGTAGTACATTAAATCTTGTTAGCTCCAAAGTGGAACACCAAGTTTTGGTTCTACCCAGACACAGACTAAAGATCGTTTCAATAAGCCTTAGGCTTCCTATGCAATTGAGCTAAGAAAGTGTTAACATAAAAGAATTCTGTTGTTCTGCAGAATGTTTAGAAAATCAGTTTGACTTTAAAACTGTTTCAGCCTGTCAACCAGTAAATACCACTCCAGAAAAAATACATCAAACAACCTTAGAGTGAAGCAAGTATAAACACTAGTTAAAGATGATTTTTGTTTATTTTCTTGCAGCTGTAGGTTGTGAACACTGTGAAGTCATACACACACTGCTGGCAGCAAAGGCGAAAACAGACGTGCCGGACAAAGATGGTTGTACAGTGCTATATTTAATGCAGGATTCAAATTCAGAAGTGAAACAAATATTTAACAATTATGAACACACTGTGACTTAAATGATACCTTCAGGAGTAAAATTGTTGTAAAGTCCTATATTTCTGCCTTTAAGCTATAACTATCTATCTATCCCCTATGGCAAGTGTTATTGTAGGTTTGTTTCATATTTTTATGATCACAACTGTCACATGTATATATTCATGTATTCATAAAATGAAAATTCATTTACATTTGTCAACATTTATTTTCATAATAAAATTAGGGGTACAGTTAAATTTTTATGTTGTTTGATCACATTTATGTATTTACTGTTCAACACATTTGCTGAAAGCAACTGACTAAATTATAAGAATTTAATAGTTTAATTAAATTTTAATTACTATTAAAAACAGGTAGTAGGTGTTATTGTGAAGAGAAATACAGTGTGTTGAAAGCTGTTTTGCACAAGAAGAAAACAGTATACATATGTTAGATTTTCTATTGATATAGTGTTACCAGTTTGTTTTTCACTTTGTTTTCTTTAACAAATGTTCAATACATTACTCTGCAACAACTGTACATAGTAAAACAACTAAAAAAAAGACTATTGGGGTACTAAACTGGTACAACTTTAGAAACTGTGAAATATTTGCAGTATAATTTGTTGTAATATTCCAAAAGAACATTTTATGAAAAAATGTAAATGTTTCATTGTTGAATATTATTTATTGTTATACAATTATTTTTCTGATGTTGTGCTTATTGAAATAATACACAAAAAATTATTTTGTCCATTTATTTTATTTCTCTATAACATCATACATGAATCACAAAATAATATTTCCCACAAAAAGGTAATAAACCCATGTTAATACAACAGTAGTGCATTACTGCAATAATAATGCATTAAATTCATCAGAAATTACTTGTCTTTAAAAAGACGATGGATTTGATAATTTGCTATTTCCTACAGTAGGGAATACTTTGCTTCTGTTTTAAGAAGATGGACGGAATAAACTCCATACACAAATGATAATACATATAGGATCTGGCATGAGTTGTCATATCATACCATATACGAATTTCCTGGACGAGTTTAATAAAATATGGTATATGACATGTGTCAGATCTATTTTATCACATGCTTTTAAATGAGCAAATTAAACTAGAGCTTTGTCACAGATGTGACTAATACCCCCACATTCAGCATTGACACAGAATATTTTGCATGTTGTCTTCACATAAAACACCGGACACCATGCTCAATGTTTAAAACGCACATAGTGACCCCATGACCTAGCTTTTGACCCAGCATGGCCCATGTTCGAACTTGACCTACACATCATCTAGATACAACTTCTGACCAAGTGTGGTGAAGATCGGATGAAAACTACTTGAAGTAGAGAGCGGACACCATGCTCAATGTTTAAAACGCACTAAGTGACCCCGTGACCTAGTTTTTGACCTGCCATGACCCATGTTTGAACTTGGCCTAGACATCATCTAGATACAACTTCTGACCAAGTTTGGTGAAGCTCGGATGAAAACTACTTGAATTTGAGAGCGGACACCATGCTCAATGTTTAAACCGCACTCCGTGACCTAGTTTTTGACCCGTCATGACCCATATTGAACTTGACCTAGACATGATCTAGATACAACATCTGGCCAAGTTTAGTGAAGATCAGATGAAAACAACTTGAAATAGAGAGCGGACACTAAATACGGACCGACCGACAGGCAAGCTCACTCCTATATACCCTCCTAAACTTTGTTTATGGGGTATAATAAATATTTACCCAAAAATCATGATAAATTCCGAATGTTGTTTACAATTCGTGACGTCATTTGACGTTGCAATATCATTTCAGCAAAATAACAAAATGCTATTGGTCAATAAACAAATTACTAAGCCAATGAAAACGCTTAAACAGTATATAACACATATGTAAGATAAAAATATATGTAATGGATATATTACATGGGAAACAGGGTATGGCACCTGATAAACTAGTATACAGTATAATGTCTTTAGTTGATAACTTGAAAACCTACCATAGCTCTTAACTAAATATCATAGTCCCCAAAAATCCTTAATGCTTCAATACGAAATTACCAGGTCGAACTCAATCATTGATTATTCTAGTAGATATCTACTAAACAAAGAAAATATATAAGGGTACTGTTAGTCTTCCTGCTAACTATTGGCCTGATAGCCCTGGGCTGGGGAAATATTCAGGCTACTAGAAATTAATAATCGTCTGGCTTTTGGAAAAAAATTATTCTACAAGAGCAGAATGATTCGTGCTAGTGGTTTAAAAATATTACTGTGAAAACTGGGTACTTTTCTCTTCAGTGTAAAAACCTCCTCTGAAGCCCTGCAGAAATACGCTGCACCTACTAGATACTTTATAGTAACAGGTATTTGGAAAACTACTTATACAGTAAATGAAAAGCAAAAGATTTTATACAACTCTATAAATGTATGTTGATTTTATCCACTTTCACAAATGATACAACATTTAAATTGAGGCAAACTCAGAATGACACACCAAACTTTGTAAATATTGTTGTCTGACTACGGTTCATGTTACCCCTCTTAGTGGACACAATTATAAACCTGAAGATAGAAATTCCACACCATAAATAACCTTAGAATAAGGAAAAAATACAGCAAACATTTGGTTTACACTTGGGAAACATTCAAAAATTAAAAGCAATAAAAACACGGAAGAAACAAATTAATACTCCAGTGGAATATACTAGTAGTTGATTTCAATATAAATTTATGTTTCTGGGCATAAAAATGCAATATAAAGAAATCTATTGCAGTAACATTTTTATCATGTATATAAGTGAAAACAATTTTATCATTATTTCAACAAAGTCAAAATAGTTTTTTTTCATACACATTTTACATAAAATATATAATGAAAAGCAACGCTACATGTATGTATTTAAGAGAATATTTTTTGAAAAAATCAGAAGTCTGTACTGAACAAATAAAAACAATAAAATCCGATGATCAAACAAGAAATAGAACTGAACAATAATAATCTACCCAAATGAAAAGTAACAATATCCAGATAAATGCCCTCATAAGTTGTTGGATTTCTGCACTCAATACCCATTTAACCTTTTATAAGAGACTACCTTCAAAGTCCCATTTCGATTTAATATCAGACTTAACTTGCCGGGAACCAATATGTTCACTTGAAGGTCCATTACCATCTCTTTGTTTTACTACAACACTATCCTTGTCAGGTTTTGAAATATTACAGACCTGTTGTTTATTGTCTACAGATACATATGCCAACAGGGAGGTTGGAGAGTTCTGCTCAGAGGACGTTCCAGCTGTTGCTAGCAGTTTCTCGTCATTCTTTACAAACACTGGTGTCTCATTGTTTGAGTGAGGACTGCCCTCTGAAGGGACATCTGTTTTCACTTCACCATGTGAGATGTCCACCTGTCTTTCAGTCCTGTCTGTCTTATCCTGTTCCATGGAGGACTCCGTTTCAATATTCACAGTCTGGTTTTTATCACTGGTTGAGCAATTATTTTGATTGTCTGAATTGGCTAAATTTGAAGCATCCCCTGAGTTATTAACAGTTGAATTAGCACCAAAATTATTAGCAGATTTCTTATCGGATTTCCACATCAAATGCTGTTTGCTGGTAGAAGGGGAGAGAAGAATGTCTGTTGGCTGAAACGAGGCAAAGGGAGGCAACTCCGGCAATGAAACATCAGTTTCCTCAGCCTCCATATCAAGAGTTTTCATTAATTCCGCAAGTTTTTTCGCCTTCCGCACCTCATTTTGGTGGATGATAGTATAGAGGTGCTCTGTTAATTGTTCTTTCATTTCCTGCTTGCTGTGCAGATCTATCTTAGCTGCCACGTATTCCTGCTCAGCTCTTTCAAAACGCTTTCTGAAACATATTTCAAGACCAATTTTTAAAAAGCTTTGAGCCTCTACCTGAGAAAACAGGGCTTATGCATGTGTGTAAAAAGCCATCCCTGATTAGAGCTGTGTTTGTGAAACACAATGCTCCCCTTCTGCACCACTTTGAAGCTGCACGGCAGCTATTTTAGAATAAAATTACCTTTGACCTTGAAGGATGACCTTGACCTTTCACCACACAAAATGTGCAGCTTCATGAGATACACATGCATGCAAAATATCAAGTTGCTATCTTCAATATTGCAAAAGTGATAACCAAGGTTTAAGTTTTGTGACAGACACACACATACAATGACAGACAGACAGGCCAAAAACAATAAACCCCCGATCATTCAATCCGGGGGCATAAAAATGAAAAATATTGAACTTCAACTGTGACCTCCACCTTTCTCCTAGAAGCATAGGAGTTAAATGACAAATTTCCAAAGTCTCGTCCCTGATTAGCCTATGTTGACTGCACAGGCTAATCTGGGACGACAAGCACATGCATTTAACCCAGGAATTTCCAGAACGCGGCTCCTTTAATGTCCATGTATGAAAGTAGGGTCAAACCGAGCTTCATTTCCAACCCTAAGATACTGATAAGCAGACAAAAGCAGAAAAACTGAACAGACTGCGAATTACTTTCAGGCTGTTCTGGTTTTATGCTGGTTTCATATAGCCCATTTCAATTTGCTGAGCGAGAAAGGGTTAAAATTAATGTCCAATTAATGTAAATGGTTTCAAACGTAACTCACTGTGCGTCCATGAAGTCCCTGCTGGTCTCCTCTATCTTGCCTCGTATCACCTGCACATCGGCCGTGAGCAGATGGTCCAGCTTAGACAGCTCCTTCTGGATGTGCTGTAGCTTCCCGGTCTCCTTCTGGGCCTTCTGAAACCTGGCAACAGCAGTACACTAGATAGATTATCAAAACTTGTATAATGATAAAGAGTTAATCTATATGAACCTTGCTCTGGGAAAATGGGGCTTAATTTCATACGCGTAAAGTTTCCTCCAAAATTTGCCTGTGCACTATGCACAAGTTTGCAGGGACGACATCTTTGGCCTAACCTTGATTTTGGGTTAGAAGAGACTTCCATTATATGACAAACACCATAAAAGTGGAGAGCATCATACCTGATTATCTTGTGTGGACTGCACGGGCTAATCTGGGACAACACTTAACACACATTCATTAAGCCCTGTTTTCTCACAGCGCAGCTTCTAGGAAACTTATTCAGCATGTGGAAAAACAAATCTGGTATAAGCTTTGAATGTGAAACTAAATAGTTTAAAGCAAAAAAAAAAGAAAATATTAATATTTAATACTGTGATAAAAGTAAAATCATATTATTATGATGCAAGTTCTTCCAAAGCATTTTTATAAACCAGACGTAACAAAAACTGCTCTGTCACAAGACGGCACTTGGCTATTTTTTGGCTTAGATAGTATAGTGTGTACCTTTTCAGTAAGTTACCTGAACTAAAATAACCACAAAGGCATAATTGAAGTTGAATTCCTTAAGTACTTATATAGTATATGTAAACTTAAAGCTGAAAATGTAAACCTAAAACAAAAAATGTTCCCATGCTAGATTTCAAACATTTTACCAATTTATTTACATGAATTTCATTTACTGTGCAAGCAAGCAAGCAACCAACATACACACAAAATTGAAGCACAATACCTCAATCCAGACTAAATATATTGAGTGCAAATTTCTTATTTTTTGAAACAATGACCTTGACCCAACTGATTTGTAAAAGCAATCCTACGGCACCCTAACGTGGCCTTAGTCTGCATGTTTGCTGCTTACAAACATGATAACAGCACAGGTCCGCCATCCAAATGAAAGTTAGCAAGCAGAAACTTGTTCTATTTTAAGTAACAATTACGTTGACCCTAAAGTACAAAAGCGGGCATAAGCCTAATAAAAGGCTGGTCAAAGTTGTAGGTTGGTCAGTGACTGTTTGGAGAGACCCTGAACACAAATGTTTTATTTCAATACCTGAAGTAGACATAGAGATATGGAGTTGCTGAATGCAAATCTTTACCTGAATTTTCTAAAAACAAAAAATGGGCAAAATTCTGCTAATTGAAAGGTCAGAATAATTGGCTTTGGTCAGTGACATTGCATGATAACCTTGAAGACATGTGAAGTTTCAATTTAATATCTTGAGTAGTTAAAGATCATATATGTACTTGTTGCATGCGTACTTAAACCTGAATTTAAATTTGCAGGCAAACCGTAATCTCTCAGTACAAATCTGGCACAATCCTGCTCAAAGTCGTACGTCTATGTCAGTGACTGTTTACTAAGACCTTGAACAAATGTGTAAGAACTTCAATACCTCTAGTAGTCACATGTACTTGTTACACACTTAGTTTTAACTTGCAAACCTAAACCAGACTTATAAGTACAATAAGGGGCATAATACTCCTGAAAAGCTGGCCAACGATATATGTCTTGGTCAGTTAATGTTATTAAACCCTGTACACATATGGAAAGTGTAATTCCAATACCTGATGTAGATACAGAGATGTGGAGTAGTTGCATGTCAATGTCAACCTGCATTGTCTAAGTCCAAAAAGGGACAGTGGTCTGCCCATGTTCAGGTCAGAATCATGGAACTTGGTCAATTACCTCAAACAATGACCCTTAATATGTATACATGTATGTTTGAAGTTTCAGTTGAATACCTGTATAAGGTACAGTGATATGGAGAGGTTACAAATTGATCTTAACAAGAGCATTACGCAGACGTGGATGCCTACATTTGGATGAGTAGTATAGCTCATTACGCAGACGTGGATGCCTACATTTGGGTGAGTAGTATAGCTCAGATTATTTTGGTGCATAGTTCAGCTCAAATAATTTATATAACATTTGTAAGTATTCAAACCTTTCTTCTTTAGATTCACTGTTTTACTTTTGGTTTAAATTTACATTCCTTTAAAAATGTATCGTAATTTTTAGGATATAAAAATCTGCCTTTTTTATTTGAACTAACCTTTCAGTAATAGTTTTGGAAAGCAAAGCTTTCTTCTGTTTATTTGCTTCTTCTATTTGCTTTTGCTGCGCTTGAAATTTGTCCAATGACAACATCCCTCGGCTGCAAGTATACCACAAATAATTTGAATCATCATACAAGACATAAATTTTGTCAGACTAAGCACTTGAAAAGGATTACTAGAGCGTTGTCACAGACGTGACGTATACCCCCACGTGCCGCATTGACACAGACTATTTTGCATGCTGTCTGCACAAAACAAGAGAATCTAATTTATGGCGATTTTTAAGAATTATTATGCCATTATCATTTATGGCCATTTTGACCTTTGAACTCTTGAATTCTTTCGCATGACACGCCCTCCAATGACTGTGAAAAAAATTAATGTACAGTCATTTTAAAATCTCACAATGAATGACATCGTAATTGCCCGGACAAGCTCATTTATGGCCTTTTTTGACTTTTGAACTCCAAGTGTGACCTTGACCTTGGAGATAACGATGTAACTCTTTCGCATGACACATCGTCCAATGATTGTGAACAAATGTACCGAGCAATTTTAAAATCTCACAATGAATGACATAGTTATGGCCGGGACAAGATCATTTATGGCTATTTTTTACCTTTGAACTCACAGTGTAGCCTTGACAATGCAGTTATCTACGTAATTCTTTCGCATGACACATCGTCCAATTATGGTTAACAAATGTGCCAAATAATTTTAAAATCTCACCATGAACGACATAGTTTTGGCCCGGACAAGCTTATTTATGGTCATTTTTGACCTTTGAACTCAAAGTTTGACCTTGACCTTGGAGATATTGACATAATGCTTTCGCGCGACACACCGTCCAATGATGGTGAACAAATGTGCCACATGATTTTAAAATCTCATAATGAACGACATAGTTATGGCCCGGACAAGCTCCTTTATGGCCATTTTTTACCTTTGAACTTAAAGTGTGACATTGACCTTGGAGATATTGACGTAATTCTTTCGCGCGACACACCATCCAATGATGGTGAACAAATGTGCCAAATGATTTTAAAATCTCACAATGAACAACATAATTATGACCCGGACAAGTTCATTTAAGGCCATTTTTGACCTTTGAACTTAAAGTGTGACCTTGACCTTGGAAATATTGACGTTATTCTTATGCAAATCACACCGTCCAATGATGGTGAACAAATGTGCCAAATGATTTTAAAATCACACAATGAATGACATACATGTAGTTATGGCCTGGACAAGCTCATTTATTTTATAGCCATTTTTTATCTTTGAACTCAAAGTGTGACCTTGACCTTGGAGATATTGACGTAATTCTTTCCCACGAAACACCTCCAATGATGGTGAACGAATGTGCCAAATGATTTTAAAATCACACAATGAATGACATAGTTATGGCCCGGACATGCTCATTTATGGCCATTTTTGATCTTTGAACTCAAAGTGTGACCTTGACCTTGGAGATATCGACGTAATTCTTTCGCGCGACACACCGTCCAATGATGGTGAACAAATGTGCCAAGTCATTTTAAAATATAACGATAAATGACATAGTAATGGTCCGGACAAACTTTCGGTTAAAAACGCACTTAGTGACCCCGTGACCTAGTTTTTGACCAGGCATGACCCATATTCAAATGTGACCTAGACATCATCTAGATACAACTTCTGACCAAGTTTGGTGAAGATCCCATGAAATTTCGGGACAGACAGACAGACAGACCGACAAAGTGACTCCTATATAGCCCCCCATTATCAATGGTAATGGGGGTATAATTAACAACTAACAATGCTTTGTAGTAAATAAGTATAAATAAACAAGAGCACCGCATAACAAGTGCCACGCTCAGCTGCGAAAGCTTGTTAGAAATTATTTTAATTTTTTTTTAGAGGTCACAGTTACCTTGACCTTTGACCTAGTGACCCAAAAATGGGTGTGGCATGTAGAACTTATCAAGGTGCATCTACATATGAAGTTTCAAAGTTGTAGGTGGAAGCACTTTGATTTTAGAGCCTATGTTAAAGTTTTATATTAGAGGTCACAGTGACCTTGACCTTTGACCTAGTGACCCAAAAATGGGTGTGGCGTGTAGAACTCATCAAGGTGCATCTACATATGAAGTTTCAAAGTTGTAGGTGGAAGCACTTTGACTTTAGAGCCTATGTTAACGTTTTATATGAGAGGTCACAGTGACCTTGACGTTGAACTAGTGACCCAAAAATGGGTGTGGCGTGTAGAACTCATCAAGGTGCATCTACATATGAAGTTTCAAAGTTGAAGGTGGAAGCACTTTGATTTTAGAGCGAATGTTAAGGTTTTAGCACGACGCCTACGGCGGACGGCTGACAACGGGTGACAAGCTGGCTATGACAATACCTCCGAAAACAGCCGAGCTAAAAATGAATACATGTTCTGAAAAGACAAAATTTCACACATACCGGTAATAACATGGAAGTCAATACACACTGACAATCAAGTAGTTATAGATACGCCCACATTTGCTACAAACCTGTGAGCCATGCAGTGGTAAAAAATGAATCATGAATGGTCAGATTTATACAGTTTGGTTTTGTACCGAAATCTCTTTCTCTAAAGCAATAGTACAATACTTCTAGCTAGCTTAGCGTTTAATAACAGTATGTACCCTTTAACAATTTAGTCCAGACAGAAAATAATATTATACATGTTATACATGTACCTACCTCATGCCCTCAGTTTCACCAATATCAACAACTTCAACTGGCATGGCTGGTGTCAATGAGGAATTGTTTTCTGCAGTAGGCCCTTGAGAAGTATCAGCTGGTTTGGCAACAACTTGTGTTTGTTTCGCCTCTGAGTGACCTGTAGCTGCTTTATTAGATGCCTTTGTCTTGTTACTTGCTGCATTTAGTGCAACCTTTAAGTATGAATTGAATTGTGTACTGGCACACAAATTAATGCTCATTGGTCATTATCATACACACTTCTTTTTTGCATGAGTTACTACACACAAAATGTATGAATAACTTTAAGTTATCTTTAAGTTACTTACTCAGGCATTGGCGAATTTTGGAAAACCCACTTATCTTGGCGTACAAAGCTGGCCTATTTAAATTATTTTCAAAATCACATCCAATATCGAGTATAATTATCTCATTGAAAAATCCATGTAAAATAAAATGTTTGTACCTACGGATTAGATGCTTTTTTTCCCCTAAAATTGTGGACATCTGGATAACATCTAATATATATGGTGCTATTGTTTGTTTGTTTATTTTCAGTTTAGGTTGTTTTTAAAAGTATTTTATTCATATCATAGTGATCAGTTAACATACTCACATTTTTCGTGGGTTAACTGGTTAAAAATTATGATAGTGTCTGAAAATACTATTACATGACCAATCTCCACATAAATTATGTGGCTGGGATGGAGATCAAACCTGCATTCTTTGGGGTTGTAGTGCTTTACTAACTGAGCTAAACAGCCTAACGTTCTTCACATCACTCTCACTTCAGCTATAGATTTTGTTTAATAATATCAGTATCAATAATGATCTATATTTATAAAACACATCAAACAAATAAATTCATAATACACCCTAAACAATTGGGTAAGTGTTAATAATAATTATTTCAAGTGTGTTTTTGCTCTAATTATTTCAACACGTTCCCATACAGTTCATTTCCCTCATCCTGCTATATAAGTTGAAGATTAGCATATATAAATTAAATGTTAAAAACGCCTTCATTCGCAATTGTTAAGCTAAAAACTACACAATTTAATCCCAAATTTTCTTCAATTTTTACCCAATCCAAAGGGTCCAAGCCACATTCCCATAACGGTATTATACAAGAGCACCGCCTTGCGGGTGCAGACCGCTCATCTATTTTCTTTTTAAAGGTGAAGGGACTCTCAATTTCAATCACAAAGGAGGGAGGGGTGGAGTGAAGAGGGGTGTATAGTGTGGGGGTGTGGTCATTTATTACATTATCTTTCAAAAATGCAAAAAAAAGAAGAAAAAAGTTCGGGGGGAGGGGGGATGATTTGGGTGGAGTCTATTGTGGTATGTCAGGTAAGAGTTGTTTTGTCAAAGTATCGATCAAATCTAATCATAAATAAAGAAGTTATGGCAATTTTAGCAAAATTTAATATTTTGACCTTGAGAGTCAAGGTCATTCAAAGGTCAAGGTAAAATTCAACTTGCCAGGTACAGTAACATCATGATAGCATGAAAGTATTTGAAGTTTGAAAGCAATAGCCTTGATACTTTAGAAGTAAAGTGGATCGAAACACAAAATTTAACCATATATTCAAAGTTACTAAGTCAAAAAAGGGCCATAATTCCGTAAAAATGAGAACCAGAGTTATGCAACTTGTCCCTTTACTGTCCCCTTATGATAGTTTGCGAGTGTTCCAAGTATGAAAGCAATAGCTTTGATACTGTAGGAATAAAGTGGACCTAAACACAAAACTTAACCAAATTTTCAATTTTCTAAGTATAAAAAGGGCACATAATTCTGTCAAAATGCCAATCAGAGTTACATAACTTTGCCTGCACAGTCCCCTTATGATAGTTAGTAAGTGTTGCAAGTATGAAAGCAATATCCTTTTTACTAGAATATGTAGTATCTTATATGTTAATATAGATCTATTATTTACTTGTATGTAGCTATTAATTATTAGCATGTGTATTTTTACTAATATCAAATATGATTTGTATTTATATATGCCTTGTACAGAACTATAATGCCTTTGATTGTGTCGGTAAATAGCTATACATAGCTAACGTTGAAATGTTACTACTGTAAACCGAATTTAAATAAAAGTTTGTATCTTGTATCTTGTATCTTGATACTTAAGGAATAAAATGGACCTTAACACAAAACTTAACCAAAATTTTAAATTTTCTAAGAATAAAAAGGGCACATAATTCTGTCAAAATGAATGCCAGAGTTATCTAACTTGGCCTGCCCAGTCCCCTCGTGATAGTAAGTAAGTGTACCAAGTTAGAATGCAATAGCATTGATACTTTCTGACAAAAGTGGACCTAAACGCAAAACTTAACCAGACGCCGATGCCGACGCCAAGGTGATGACAATTAGCTCATAATTTTTTTTTTTAAATAGATGAGCTAAAATCCACTGAATTTGCTTAAATCGTTTCTATTAAGATTAAACATCTTGAACATAAAATACAAGCAATTTGCATTCAAAAAGCAAATACTTTCAGTAATAATTTTCATTGGTAAATAATTTTGTCCTTTTAACATACAATACAGAAATAATATCTTACTAAAATAAAATATCAAAACACAATGTCCTATTTGCAAATGATCTTATCGTTGAAACACATGACACTTACTTGGTTTCTTATCTCTGTTTTCGTTGACACTGACAGCTTTTTGGCCAAAATAGTTGGTTGCTCTGATGAATCTGTTCGTAACAAAATAGTACACACATTTTGTTATTTTATAACACTAATGACACGCATTGGTACAATTGTTAGTTTATTAATGAATAACAAATGGATTTTGCTACAAGTGTTCCAACCATCCGAAATGGTTTGTACGAATATACATTCCAGCATTCGAAGATCCATGTAATATGTAAGCCTTTAGAAACAATATTTGATGACAATAACTAAAACAGATAAAACGTGTTAGTTTGTATAAAAATTTTGGTCATTAAAAATAAGAAATGAGCAGTACTAGCTAAAGACTTGACTTTTCGAAGTTCTTCTTCTGAAAATCCGGCCCAGGACGCCATTTTGACACGTAATGTTCATGATTGCCTAACGCTTATTGAGTTTATAAAGTTGACAAGCATTCGTCTATTTAGATGTTATTGACATTTGGTAGCGCCAAATTTAAAACTCTTGTCGTCTGCAATTCACAGGTGTTTCTTTCTGTGATATTACCAGTAATTTCCAAATAGCAAAACTATTGATAACATGTTTAAACACATTTTGCCTTATTCCAGTTGACATGTTTACAGGGCGGCAAATAACTTTTAGATCTTCTATAATTCATCATGACCAAGCTGTTGTTATAAAGACAAGTGAAATTTTATGGCATAAGTCCAACCAGACAAGTGGATTTAAAATTTAATTATTTATTTGTATTTATCATAGTAAAAGATTAAGAGACAGCATAAGTCGACACTTCTAGTCATGTTATATAATAATACTATCAGTGATTTTTTTGCTTTATATTTTACAGTCTGTGCCTGTCGGATTTGGGAAAATTAGCGCAATAAACCATGACATTGGGAAAAATGAAACACTATTAATATGATTATAAAGAAAAGTTCTCCAATAGTTTAAAAGACAAAAGTGCATGCTGAATTGATTTTTGTATATGTATAATATAAAGTGCTACAGAATTATATTGCTGTGTAATGAGCTCAAAACAAACTTTAAAAGTTTGACATCTTTTTGGAGAAATTTTGGTCAGAACAATTTTTCCCATTACTTAGGAAAATGAAAAAGTCTGTAAGAGGAAGTATTTTTTGGCCAAAAAATAACTTACTATATAGATGAGGTAAAATTAAAGAAAATGTGTAGGGTACTTGTGGTTTTAAAAGATAATGTCAAGCCATTGATTGTGTTTTTTCCATGCTGCTCAACTACATTCATTTGAATGCTGAAGTCTAATTATTTACTTAGTTGTGGGTATCCAACAAATTAACTCAGAAGAACCTTAAGGTTGAAGTGTAAGTAGAGAAATTCAGATAACTTGTCTGCGACCAACTGTTATTGCATATGCATATTCCAGAAGATTAACAATTATGAACCTCTCACTTTGTCATTTTTTCCACTACAAATTATGTATGAAATATTAAAAACAGTTTTTGCCGGCAAAATAAGCGTTGGTTTCATGACATTTGTCCAAACTTGTCATGGATCATCTGTGGCGCATCTTGTCTTTCCAGATGTTTCCTATTTAATGTAGAGTTTACACTATATGTTAATTCTGTTTAAACATTTTTAGGTGATCTGAAATGGAAGGAGATGATCTGATTTGTAATTTCAAAAAGTGCAGGAAAAGACTGACAGACATTGCATATGTAAGCTTTTTATTTTACATTTATTATCTTCGATCCAGATTATATAAGTTATTGGCCAGTGAAACATGTTTTCTTTTAAGTTTCTTTTTATTGATTGTTCTTATAATGTTGAAAGTAAATTTCTAGTGACAAAAACTTCTATAATTTCTATGCTCTTGTTAATTTCAGGTGACTGCTTGTTCACGTATCTTTTTCATGTTGGTATTTTATGCCACTACCAACAATGGTGGAGCATAATAAATTATAGACTTTACCTTGTTTTTACGTGCAAATATCATTCTCCACGAAAGACTGGACACATGCAAAGCCAGCACAATTTGCCTGAGGTAACCCACACTGACTGCTCCCAAAAGAGAAGCCCTTTATATACTGATGGTTCACCGTTTCATGTGACCAGCTTGTTATAGACATAACCCTACTATTTCATGATTTTACTATTTGCATATGGGGTAGGTAGAAACAAAGTCCCTGATACTAACTAGATAAGTTGCTTGTCAGCATAATGGCAAACCCATGAATATAAATTTGTGTTATTATCCCCACGCTTTTTTTAAAGTGTGGGGATATTGTGGTTATCTCCGCTGTCCGTCTGTCTGTCTGTCTGTTTGTCCGTCCTGGCCACTATTTCCTACTACACTATTAGCACTAGATTCTTGAAACTTACACACATGGTAGCTATGAGCATATGTGCGACCCTGCACTATTTGGAATTTTGATCTGACCCCTGGGTCAAATGTTATGGGGGTTGGGGTGGGACCGGGTCAGAGATTTTCACTCATTTTTTATTTTATTTTACATTAACTTCTTCATTTCTACACCGATTTACTTCAAATGACAATACGGTCAATCACAACTATACATGGCCCCATTACCAACCCTGGGGCGCCCCGCCCACATAGACCACGCCCACCCTAAATTTCTTTTTACTATAACTTCTTCATTTCTACACCGATTTACTTCAAATTGATACTGAACATCTCTTATGACAATACGGTCAATCTCAACTATGTACGGCCCCATTACCAAACCTGGGGCGCCCTCGCCCACATAGACCACGCCCACCCAAAATTGGCTTTTACTATAAATTCTTCATTTCTACACCGATTTACTTCAAATTGATACTGAACATATCTTATGACAATACGGTCAATCTCAACTATGCATGGCTCAATTATCAACCCTGGGGTGCCCCCTGGGTCAAACATGCGGCGTGGGGATACGCGTCGGCCTCTGCCGCGCCATTTCTAGTTATTCTTAACATTGTCTACCAAGCAAATCTGTTCCATCTTAATTGACTTTAGTCGCTTTCCTTATTTAAATTACTACATAAGGTTAACCAACAACACAATTACCAGTCATAATGATTCAACACTGTAACTGCTTTACTGCTTGAAGCAATCTTTATTTTGTATTTGGTTACTTGTGGACAACCATTTTGAATGAAAACACGATAACAGTACACCTGCAACAAAACTTTTTGTTTGGTAAAGATAAGTTTGACTTGAAAGTGTGACCTAAGCCTTTTAATGTACAGACACATGTTTTCTGCGCAACACATTGTGTTGTTTTTTTCATTGGGCCCTTTGAATTGTATTATAGAACTGTATGCTCAAATACTTGTGTAAAAACTGGTTGTGCATCTGGGTTAATCCCGCTTTCCAGAATAAATAGTAAAAATGCAACCTGTCCTGCCTTTAGTAGGAAAGTGCAGTTGGACACTTATAATCTATTAATTATTTACTGACATGCACAAAGTGTTTTTATGTTTTGTAAATAAATTAGCAATAGAATTCAAAAGACTTAACCAGTTGTCAGATGTATTCTGTGATGAAGATGGGACCAGGGAGTTCAACCGTGCAAAAAACTGTCCTGCATGTGAGTGGCCAGTGTGTAATGATCATAGATTGAGCCTTGACCTTGGACTAGTGGGCTTAATGCATGTGAATAAAGAGTTGTCCCAGATCAGCCTGTGCAGTCAGCACAGTCCAATCAGGGACAAGACGTTCCACCTACACTGGATTTTCAGTTTGAAAAGACTTCCTATAAATGAAGAATTTCATAATAGCGGAGAGTTTTGTTTCTGATAAATATGTGTGGACTGCACAGGCTAATCTCTGATCATAGATGCACTTTACACAAATGCATTAAGCCCTATTCTCCCAGAGTGAGATTCAAATTTAATAAACATTCTATTCTGTTTAGTTAAGAAGACTGTCTGCACAAGGTTTCACAAACTAACCATACTTTTTTTTATAAATGAAATTTTAAGGTATAATGTGCACTTTGCATATTCTTATACAAGAGATTGTTGGCTACACGCAAGTAAGGTAATTCACGTTTGAAAATTTTACAGGAGAAGCATTAAACATTTTTTCACATTTAGGACAGTTGTTAAGGTGAGTACAATATAACCGTCTTTCACATTCTGATTTCAAGGTAATACAAAAAGTATATTATGTGGATTTCATAAACTAATTAATGAAAAGTATATTTTATTGAAAAAAAACAACAAAAAACAATTTCAGGTAAGACAAATTTGGATAAAAAGTTTGAAATTGTGAGGAACAATCTGCAGCCATCTGAACAATACAAATCTGTGAGT
The DNA here is from genome assembly GCF_020536995.1 of Dreissena polymorpha. Taxonomy (NCBI): domain Eukaryota; kingdom Metazoa; phylum Mollusca; class Bivalvia; order Myida; family Dreissenidae; genus Dreissena; species Dreissena polymorpha. Next base: position 49,773,499 of record NC_068361.1, on the reverse strand, counting down.
ATTGATTATCTTTTTGTTGATTTGTATTGGACTAATTATAGGTTTTATTTGTTGAATTGGATTGCTATTCTAACCTTTAATATGTTACAAATGCGTAATAATACCCATTAACAGTGTTATTATCAAATTCATGAGCCACACTGTGGAAAAGTGGGGCTCAATGCATATGCTTAAAGTGTAATCCCAGATTAGCATGTACATTTAGCATTAGCTTATAAGGGACCGCACTCATCGATTTTATGTTTAAAGAAAGTCACTTCTCAACACAAATCCAGTCTTGTAAATTTAGTCCCTGATTAGCCTGTGCGAACTGAACATGCTAATCTAGGATGACACAGCACATGCATTAAGCCACTTGTTCTCAGAGTGCAGCTCATATGCCTTAACCCTTTTAGCGCTGGATCCGAATTTTAAAGGCCTTTGCAAACAGTTTGGATCAAGATTAGATGCCACAAAACGTGTCGTCTGATCTTGATCCAAACTGTATGCTATTGAGTATTCTGATAGTGGTCTTTGAAAAAAAATGAAAAAAATTACGATTTTAGAAATTCAGCAGACACCAATTTAGCAGACGACAAATATCCCAGCATGCAAATGGTTTATGTATATCCCTATCAAAGGCTGGCGTGTCCATTGCAGATGATCCTTGCAGGACTGAAGCCTGATATGATCAATGAGATTGCTTCAAGAGCTCTTGCCTTCTGGATGTACCAGGTACAGGACCAGCATGCAAACCACCTAAGGCTGGGGATGGGCCCTGAGTTTGGAGTGGGGTGGGGTGGGGCTATTTGTCACATTACTTTAGGTACAAGGGGTTATTAGGCCTAGGTTGTTTTTTGGGGGGGAGGTGGGCCGGCTACTTGTCAATACAATTTTGGGAAAAGGAGGTATTGGGCCTTAGGTTTGTGAGGTCAGGGCTACTTATAACAACACATTAGGTAAAAGGGGGTATTGAGGCCTAGGCGTTTTGTGTTGTGTTTTTTTTTTGGGGGGGGGAGGGGGGGGGGGGGCAGCTACTTGTCACTACAATTTAGGTAAAAGGGGGTATTTAGGCCTAGGTTCAGGGAGGGGACACTTGTAATTGCAATAAAGGTAAACAAAAAATCTTAACGGTGTAAAGTATTTTAGGGTGAGAAAAGTATATGATTTCAAAGAAACTCCCAGATGATGGCATCTAAATTTTGCACCTTTTATATAAGGCAATAACAAACTTAGAATGTTTCTTAAGAGAATCCATTGCCAAATATGGTTTGTAACCAGGAAAACGATACGAAGGTGCCTTAGTTACCCAGGCATTTTACAGGAATGACTGACAACAAATTATGTTCAAATGTCTAACCCCTCCTACGATTCTTATCTCCTACTTGTGCCTCAAATAGGGCACTTGTCTTTTGCTGGTATCAGTATGTGCACTTAAAAGTGGTAAACCAGCGAACCCAAGAAAAGTGTAAGTTAACGGATAGCTGTGATATGACGGCAATACTGTTGAAACAATAAACAATCCAAAATAACAAACAAACAAACAAAAGCTTTGCCCCTGACTATTTTGGACCCTGTCATAGGTATACCACAATTCATACAACAAGATGTGTTATCCCTATCACACGCAGATACGCAGTTTTACACTCCCTCAGAAAATTAAATTTATCATGGAAGTTACTTGAAAGCTGTTTTTGTTTTCAGCTGGTTGCATATTAATTGCCACTTTCACTTTGTTTCTGAGTGCTATCATCATAACATGTTATGTTACCAGTCCCATCAGGAGAAGACGTACCACGAGTTCCAGTCTAACAAGGAGAGGGAGAGAGCCAGCCAGCTGGAGCAGTATTATGAGCAGCTGGTGTCCCGAACCAACTCTGAGCTCACTTGTATCCTTGGGGCGCTAGCACAGTGGGCCCTTTTCACCAGGGCCTGCATTTACCAACCAAATCTTAGACTAACAGCTAAAAATATGGAATTTTCTTTAAAATCTAATGTTCTAAAAGTACACTCATGTTGAGTCTATAATGACATTAAACACCTCTAGCTACTCGATTCGTACTGTAGAACAATAAAGGTATGACATATTCAACATTTGCAGCCTGTTTATATTCTGACTGACGAAAGATTTCTTGCTTCTTAGTCTATTCTTTGTAATTAAGTCTAAACATTATACAGAAGTTACATGAACATATTTATTTTGATGGACTTGATAAATGTCTTTGGTTAATGTATTATATTTATAATCCTACGATTCATATTCAGACTAAACGAGGCCTCATTCTGAATTATAATAATCCAAATTGTAAATGAGAGGAGTTAATGTTTCAAGTTAAAAATGTTATAAACCAATTCCTTCCAAATTCATGTTTGTGAACATGACTTAGCTTTAAATCAATTTCCTTTACTTTATTTCAACAAGCTTTAAAATCGCAGATTGAAAGTAAGTATTATTTTCGCTAACCTGAGCACAAAATGCTCTTCATGAGAGCTATTGTAGTGGGTGGTTGTCAGTGGTCATGTGTTGCAATGTTGTGTTCTGTCGTTAACAATTTGCTTCAAATTACATCTTCTAAACTTGTTGGCAGATTTTTATTAAACTTCCCTGGAATGATTCTTAGTCGCTCAAATTGTTCCAGTCTGCTGCACATGCAGGTCACCAGAGCTAAAAATATATTTCAATAGGGGAAGTTTGAATAATCTCTTAAACCACAAGGCTCAGATGTTTAATATTATGTTTGCAACGTCATATAATGGACTCGCGCAAAGTTTGTTCAAATCATGCCAAAATTTGCCCTGCGCTATGGGTAACTTGTTTTTCTCATATGTATATACATTAGATATCATTGACTCAAAATTTCTGCGGATCAACTTTCAAAAAGCTGTATCTCCAATAACATGAGCCACAGCCATGAAACCTAAGCAGTGGTGAAGTCTCGTTCACATACAAGACTCATCACCTTGAAGCAAGGTCAAATTCATACATGAAGCTCAAAGATCACAAATTTTATAAATTATTCCTAATTTAGCCATAACTTTACTGTGCATCATACTTTACTGTGCATCATACTTTACTGTGCATCAAGGGATTCTGTAATTACTTTGTACAGTTGTTCTCCTTTAATTGGAATAGTGTTACAGGGATTTGCACCCATCCATAAACTTTATTTGGCAGGGGATATCAATTTTACAAATTTGCTTGTTTATATGGGATTAAAACAAACCTAATTAATGTTGTAGACACAAAAAAGGAAAATGGGGAAACTAAAAAGAAGTACAGTGAAGTTTCTGATAAACTTATGGAGAAAAATAGACAGCATCAAAAACTCCAGGTAGGTTGTTATAATTTATGAAGATCTAGAATTCCATCTTTTGTGTTACATTATATGCAAGATTAATAAGACCACAAGTTACCAAAGCCTTACTTCAAAGTTTCTGTATCACTGACATTTCAGTGTTTTATAGTTTACATATCACCTTTGCCACTATGTTGCCTTACAGAATTATACAAATATAAACCAAGTGAAACTATGCCCGAGTATTATCAGCATGGCATGCAACACTTGTCACCAATTATTATCAGCATGGCGTGCAACGCTTGTCAACAATTATTATCAGCATGGCGTGCAACACTTGTCACCAATTATTATCAGCATGTCGTGCAACACTTGTCACCAATTATGTCAATATTTTAGTCCATGTACGACAGCCTGAGACGGAAGTACATTAGCATATCATCGTTTGAGACTGTAGGGGTGCAAAAAACACCAAACTGTGCCTTCAATGTACCCAACATGGCTTCAGGAGACATGCGTAAGTCCCATAGAAAACATTTTCTGAGAAAACTGTGATTAATGTGAAAAGTGTTGTCCCAGATAATACAGTCCATTTACAGCTTATTAGGCAGTCCACAAAATCGTATCAAGGACGACACTTTCTGCTTGAACTGGATGTTTGCTGAGAAAAGATTTCCTTAAAACAAAAAAAGAAACATAACCGCAGAAAATGTTGTCCCTGATAAGCATGCCAAATGAGAGACTCATCTGGAATGACACTTACCACACATGCATTAAGCCTAGTTTATGAAAGGCTTATCTGGAATGACACCACACATGCATTAAGCCTAGTTTATGAGAGGCTCATCTGGGACGACACCACACACACATTAAGCCTAGTTTATGAGAGGCTCATCTAGGATGACACTTACCACACATACATTAAGCCTAGTTTATGAGATGCTCATCTGGGACGACACCACACACACATTAAGCCTAGTTTATGAGAGGCTCATCTGGGATGACACTTACCACACATGCATTAAGCCTAGTTTTGAGAGGCTCATCTGGTATGACACCACACATGCATTAAGCCTTGTTTATGAGAGGCTCATCTGGGACATTTACCACACATGCATTAGGCCTAGTTTGTGAGAGTCTCATCTGGGACAACACCACACATGCATTAAGCCTAGTTTATTAGAGGCTCATCTGGTATGACACTTACCACACATGCATTAAGCCTAGTTTATGAGAGGCTCATCTGGGACGACACTTACCAAACATGCATTAAGCCTAGTTTATGAGAGGCTCATCTGGGACGACACTTACCACACATGCATTAAGCCTAGTTTATGAGAGCGGTATCTTGAATGACACTTACCACACATGCATTAAGCCTAGTTTATGAGAGGCTCATCTGGAATGACACTTACCACACATGCATTAAGCCTAGTTTATGAGAGGCTCATCTGGGGCGACACAACACATGCATTAGGCCTAGTTTATGAGAGGCTCATCTGGGACGACACTTACCACACATGCATTAGGCCTAGTTTATGAGAAGCTCATCTGGGATGACACTTACCACACATGCATTAGGCCTAGTTTATGAGAAGCTCATCTGGAATGACACTTACCACACATGCATTAAGCCTAGTTTATGAGAGGCTTATCTGAAATGACACTTACCACACATGCATTAGGCCTAGTTTATGAGAGGCTTATCTGGGATGACACTTACCACACATGCATTAGGCCGAGTTTATGAGAGGCTCATCTGGGACAACACTTACCACACATGCATTAAGCCTAGTTTATGAGAGGCTTATCTGGGATGACACTTACCACACATGCATTAAGCCTAGTTTATGAGAGGCTCATCTGGGGCGACACTTACCACACATGCATTAGGCCTAGTTTATGAGAAGCTCATCTGGAATGACACTTACCACACGTGCATTAAGCTTAGTTTATGAGAAGCTCATCTGGAATGACACTTACCACACATGCATTAAGCCTAGTTTATGAGAGGCTCATCTGGAATGACACTTACCACACATGCATTAAGCCTAGTTTATGAGAGGCTCATCTGGGATGACACTTACCACACATGCATTGGGCCTAGTTTATGAGAGGCTCATCTGGAATGACACTTACCACACATGCATTAGGCCTAGTTTATGAGAGGCTCATCTGAAATGACACTTACCTCACATGCATTAAGCCTAGTTTATGAGAGGCTCATCTGGAATGACACTTACCACACATGCATTAAGCCTAGTTTATGAGAGGCTCATCTGGAATGACACTTACCACACATGCATTAAGCCTAGTTTATGAGAGGCTCATCTGGAATGACACTTACCACACATGCATTAAGCCTAGTTTATGAGAGGCTCATCTGGGATGACACTTACCACACATGCATTAGGCCTAGTTTATGAGAAGCTCATCTGGGATGACACTTACCACACATGCATTAGGCCTAGTTTATGAGAAGCTCATCTGGGATGACACCACACATGCATTAGGCCTAGGTTATGAGAGGCTCATCTGAAATGACACTTACCACACATGTATTAGGCCTAGTTTATGAGAGGCTCATCAGGGACGACACTTACCACACATGCATTAGGCCTAGTTTATGAGATGCTCATCTGGAATGACACCACACATGCATTAGGCCTAGGTTATGAGAGGCTCATCTGGAATGACACTTACCACACATGCATTAAGCCTAGTTTTTCCAAAACAAGGCTCAACAAAAAAACTCATTATAAAAAATAATTTCCATCATGGTTTATTTGTCCTAATTGGAAATCAATGGAATAAACATTTTTTTTTACCAATTTTTTTTTTAAAACATCAATTCCAACCTCTACAACACTAAACATTTATTCATCAACAAATATGTCACGACTTTCTTAAAAGTAGTTTTGTATTTTTATGTCACCTGTCAGTATGTCTGCACTTTTTGGGCTCTGCTCTTTCACTCCACCATTTTACATCTGGTCATTACTAAACTTTCTGAAAATGTTTATTAGCATTTAATGGAGGCCATGTTTAATAACCAGACAAATAAAAACAGGCACCTCTGTTGTTATGGTCATCTGGATGGCGGTTCCAACATTCCTGGCTCAGCCATAACTTTGCCATATATCATGGACTATAAAAACAAATGGCACAAATGTAAACAATTATACGAAGATGTTTCCCACGTAACACCTGTCTCCATCTCAAAGGGTGAGGTCATACTTTGAGGTCAAAAGTCAAATTTGGCCCAAATACAGCTTGTTATTGACATTATTGGAGTTTTGAGACAGCATGGAATGTGTGGAGGGCATCTGTGTCTTATGGCCACATGTCTCGTTATGAGAACTATATTCAATTTGCTGAGTATTTGGCCCATTAACCCATTCCTTCTCAGAAGCAAAGTGCAAATGGCTCTATGCAAACAGCTTTAAAAAGAAAAGCCTGTGAGTGACATTCTGTTAATGTTTTATGCTGATTGGAGATAAAGCGTTTAAAACTTGAATCTCTAATTAGGAAGAAAGTCATTTTATTTAATTTGATGTTCTCATTAACTACATAGTTGTCACAATGCATATCTGAGTGGTGGGTTAACATACACTGCTGATGATTGTGTATCCCTGTTGCAGGTGGGGCAAGCCATGTGCAGGGGACCATGCAGAGAGGCAGAGCTTCATCATTTCTGGAGAGTTTTATCTCCCCTCCTCAAGGTCAGAATATACTTAATAGTTTCCCTATATAATTCAATGTAAAAGCGACAATTTAAGCCAAAATAAATACAACATATATTGCACTTAGAGACTCCCATAACCATACCCTTTCTTAATAAAGGCCATTCTAAGCGGAATCGATTTATGCAATTAAAAAGATATGTCATGTACATTGCAAGAAAGAACTTGACACTAATCAAAATCGACTGTTTTTGCAACTTTTTTTTTTGGCCGTTTCTTAGTGGAATGTAACCTTTTTCAGTGCACTGGTTTACTATAGTCTTCAAGTTTATCATATTTCAGGGATTCAGTAGTGAACACCTATTCATGCCCTACCATTATCTCCGAAAGATAACACCCGAATAATAGTAAAAAGTGTAAAACATGCCTTCCTGTCAACTATGATATTTTTTTAGAGAGTACAAAGAAACGTTTATTTAGTATACCCTACATGAAACGGTTATTTAGTATACTGTAACCTCAAAGTAAGGATCATTTTAATACCACTTTGGGCTGTTACTAGTATACATCATGCTTAGTGCAGCATACAACTTAAATGTTTTTGCTTGTTTTTTCGGCGTTAGCTGTATACGCCAGCTTTTCACCTCAGCCTGACCTTTGTTAGCGTCCAATAGAATTCAAATAAAACTTCCCGCGGCCAAGTACAGATAAATACACTTCATTGACTGCATTGGCTGATTTGAGAATACGACCAGAACATTGGAAACATGTACGCGTCTTTGTAACACTGTTTTACTGCGTGTTCAGCATGAAACAATTTTATATCTAATGAAAAGGCTTAATAGATAGAACAGTTTTACACTCAATCTCGACATCAATACAGTTTGTGCGTCCACCTTTTATTTTCAGAAGATTTTCAGCGCGAGAACGTTTACACTTAAAGGCTAGTTCTCATATTTAGTACTAACTTCCATATTCCTGTCAACATGTTAACATGTTAAAGTATAGAGAGCAGTGGAAGCGAAGACTCACTTTAATGCATTGCATTTCAACTCGCGAGGTATATCGGGTCAATTTGCGGCAACTGTGTGTGAATGTCAGAGTTTACATACAGGTCATCGCTGCGTCTCTACCCTATGTGCTGATCGGAGTTCGCGGCCAGGAAAATAATCGTTACATAATAAAGTGAACTGGTGAACTGGAATTTTCTTTAGACCAGACAGATGTTAAATGAAGATATCCAGCGATATCATATGGTATGTCAATAATAGATCCTTAATGTGTTTTACAACAATACCATGATAAATATTATTTTTAATTAATTTAACAAGAATTATGCCATCATATTGACTAATGAATTAAGCATAAGCGCAATGATTCTCGATACTGTTAATAATCGAATCAAATAGCAACGCCAGACAAACCACTAAAACAGGTTTGTTCGAAGAACGTGCGTATAAATATTTAAAATATGTACGAATACTTCGCGTGTGGCCGGTTGACTCATATGTTTTAATTTCACTTCCATTCCTCTTTTGGTTTTCTGTTTTGTATCTATACGTTTATGACCAGCAATATGTAATAATGTAAAATAAGCCGCGAAAACTCCGCGTATCATCCCGTACTGCGTTTGCTGCAGCTAAGAACTGCACAGAAAAAGACATTCGCTATCTTTGATCTCATTCATTGAAGTCTTTACCTTTCATTAACTGCAACCACAATCAACGCCGTATATCCTTTTTAAAGATATTTCTTGTTAAGTTTTAATTTAAATGTACCTGGTATTCTTAGTTTCGCATTTGCAGCATTTTGCATAATTGTACTATCAGTGAAAGGTTTTACTGTTTTATCCAGCACAACCAACTCATTAACGCTTGCGTAGTTGATGTTTATGACCATACTTTATCCACCCTGGTCCATATCACCCTTTCTAACTTTGAGCTTGATATAGTTTGTAAGTTTAACTGAAAAAATTGTCAGAAATGGTCTTCTTCTAAGCCTCACTTAGCGTAAAGTGCCTACACTTTACTTTTATTTTAAAAAACTTCAATAAAATCAGAAATAGTTGTCTCTTATGCCTGTGCAGACTGCACAGGCTTATCTAGGAGAACACTTTATGCACATGCATTAAGCCCATATTTCCCAGACCGTGGCTCATCCTACTCCACTTTTGCAGGTTGCCGTGGCATAGTGGATATGGTGTCTGTCTTGTGAGGTTACTTCTACTCCACTTTTGCAGGTTGCCTTGGCATAGTGGATATGGTGTCTGTCTTGTGAGGTTACTTCTACTCCACTTTTGCAGGTTGTTGTGGCATAGTGGATATGGTGTCTGTCTTGTGAGGTTACTCCTACTCCACTTTTGCAGGTTGCCGTGGCATAGTGGATATGGTGTCTGTCTTGTGAGGTTACTTCTACTCCACTTTTGCAGGTTGCCGTGGCATAGTGGATATGGTGTCTGTATTGTGAGGTTACTTCTACTCCACTTTTGCAGGTTGCCGTGGCATAGTGGATATGGTGTCTGTATTGTGAGGTTACTTCTACTCCACTTTTGCAGGTTGCTGTGGCATAGTGGATATGGTGTCTGTCTTGTGAGGTTACTTCTACTCCACTTTTGCAGGTTGCCGTGGCATAGTGGATATGGTGTCTGTCTTGTGAGGTTACTTCTACTCCACTTTTGCAGGTTGCTGTGGCATAGTGGATATGGTGTCTGTCTTGTGAGGTTACTTCTACTCCACTTTTGCAGGTTGCCGTGGCATAGTGGATATGGTGTCTGTCTTGTGAGGTTACTTCTACTCCACTTTTGCAGGTTGCCGTGGCATAGTGGATATGGTGTCTGTCTTGTGAGGTTACTTCTACTCCACTTTTGCAGGTTGCTGTGGCATAGTGGATATGGTGTCTGTCTTGTGAGGTTACTTCTACTCCACTTTTGCAGGTTGCAGTGGCATAGTGGATATGGTGTCTGTCTTGTGAGGTTACTTCTACTCCACTTTTGCAGGTTGCCGTGGCATAGTGGATATGGTGTCTGTCTTGTGAGGTTACTTCTACTCCACTTTTGCAGGTTGCCGTGGCATAGTGGATATGGTGTCTGTCTTGTGAGGTTACTTCTACTCCACTTTTGCAGGTTGCTGTGGCATAGTGGATATGGTGTCTGTCTTGTGAGGTTACTTCTACTCCACTTTTGCAGGTTGCTGTGGCATAGTGGATATGGTGTCTGTCTTGTGAGGTTACTTCTACTCCACTTTTGCAGGTTGCCGTGGCATAGTGGATATGGTGTCTGTCTTGTGAGGTTACTTCTACTCCACTTTTGCAGGTTGCCGTGGCATAGTGGATATGGTGTCTGTCTTGTGAGGTTACTTCTACTCCACTTTTGCAGGTTGCCGTGGCATAGTGGATATGGTGTCTGTATTGTGAGGTTACTTCTACTCCACTTTTGCAGGTTGCTGTGGCATAGTGGATATGGTGTCTGTCTTGTGAGGTTACTTCTACTCCACTTTTGCAGGTTGCCGTGGCATAGTGGATATGGTGTCTGTCTTGTGAGGTTACTTCTACTCCACTTTTGCAGGTTGCCGTGGCATAGTGGATATGGTGTCTGTCTTGTGAGGTTACTTCAACTCCACTTTTGCAGGTTGCTGTGGCATAGTGGATATGGTGTCTGTCTTGTGAGGTTACTTCAACTCCACTTTTGCAGGTTGCTGTGGCATAGTGGATATGGTGTCTGTCTTGTGAGGTTACTTCTACTCCACTTTTGCAGGTTGCCGTGGCATAGTGGATATGGTGTCTGTCTTGTGAGGTTACTTCTAACTCCACTTTTGCAGGTTGCCGTGGCATAGTGGATATGGTGTCTGTCTTGTGAGGTTACTTCTACTCCACTTTTGCAGGTTGCTGTGGCATAGTGGATATGGTGTCTGTCTTGTGAGGTTACTCCTACTCCACTTTTGCAGGTTGCCGTGGCATAGTGGATATGGTGTCTGTCTTGTGAGGTTACGTCTACTCCACTTTTGCAGGTTGCCTGTGGCATAGTGGATATGGTGTCTGTCTTGTGAGGTTACTTCTACTCCACTTTTGCAGGTTGCCGTGGCATAGTGGATATGGTGTCTGTCTTGTGAGGTTACTTCTACTCCACTTTTGCAGGTTGCCGTGGCATAGTGGATATGGTGTCTGTCTTGTGAGGTTACTTCTACTCCACTTTTGCAGGTTGCCGTGGCATAGTGGATATGGTGTCTGTCTTGTGAGGTTACGTCTACTCCACTTTTGCAGGTTGCTGTGGCATAGTGGATATGGTGTCTGTCTTGTGAGGTTACTTCTACTCCACTTTTGCAGGTTGCTGTGGCATAGTGGATATGGTGTCTGTCTTGTGAGGTTACTTCTACTCCACTTTTGCAGGTTGCTGTGGCATAGTGGATATGGTGTCTGTCTTGTGAGGTTATTTCTACTCCACTTTTGCAGGTTGCCGTGGCATAGTGGATATGGTGTCTGTCTTGTGAGGTTACTCCTACTCCACTTTTGCAGGTTGCTGTGGCATAGTGGATATGGTGTCTGTCTTGTGAGGTTACTTCTACTCCACTTTTGCAGGTTGCCGTGGCATAGTGGATATGGTGTCTGTCTTGTGAGGTTACTTCTACTCCACTTTTGCAGGTTGCCGTGGCATAGTGGATATGGTGTCTGTCTTGTGAGGTTACTTCTACTCCACTTTTGCAGGTTGCTGTGGCATAGTGGATATGGTGTCTGTCTTGTGAGGTTACTTCTACTCCACTTTTGCAGGTTGCCGTGGCATAGTGGATATGGTGTCTGTCTTGTGAGGTTACTTCTACTCCACTTTTGCAGGTTGCCGTGGCATAGTGGATATGGTGTCTGTCTTGTGAGGTTACTTCTACTCCACTTTTGCAGGTTGCTGTGGCATAGTGGATATGGTGTCTGTCTTGTGAGGTTACTTCTACTCCACTTTTGCAGGTTGCCTGTGGCATAGTGGATATGGTGTCTGTCTTGTGAGGTTACTTCTACTCCACTTTTGCAGGTTGCCGTGGCATAGTGGATATGGTGTCTGTCTTGTGAGGTTACTTCTACTCCACTTTTGCAGGTTGCCGTGGCATAGTGGATATGGTGTCTGTCTTGTGAGGTTACTTCTACTCCACTTTTGCAGGTTGCCTGTGGCATAGTGGATATGGTGTCTGTCTTGTGAGGTTACTTCTACTCCACTTTTGCAGGTTGCCGTGGCATAGTGGATATGGTGTCTGTCTTGTGAGGTTACTTCCTACTCCACTTTTGCAGGTTGCCGTGGCATAGTGGATATGGTGTCTGTCTTGTGAGGTTACTTCTACTCCACTTTTGCAGGTTGCCTGTGGCATAGTGGATATGGTGTCTGTCTTGTGAGGTTACTTCTACTCCACTTTTGCAGGTTGCCGTGGCATAGTGGATATGGTGTCTGTCTTGTGAGGTTACTTCTACTCCACTTTTGCAGGTTGCTGTGGCATAGTGGATATGGTGTCTGTCTTGTGAGGTTACTTCTACTCCACTTTTGCAGGTTGCTGTGGCATAGTGGATATGGTGTCTGTCTTGTGAGGTTACTTCTACTCCACTTTTGCAGGTTGCCGTGGCATAGTGGATATGGTGTCTGTCTTGTGAGGTTACTTCTACTCCACTTTTGCAGGTTGCCGTGGCATAGTGGATATGGTGTCTGTCTTGTGAGGTTACTTCTACTCCACTTTTGCAGGTTGCCTGTGGCATAGTGGATATGGTGTCTGTCTTGTGAGGTTACTCCTACTCCACTTTTGCAGGTTGCTGTGGCATAGTGGATATGGTGTCTGTCTTGTGAGGTTACTCCTACTCCACTTTTGCAGGTTGCTGTGGCATAGTGGATATGGTGTCTGTCTTGTGAGGTTACTTCCTACTCCACTTTTGCAGGTTGCCGTGGCATAGTGGATATGGTGTCTGTCTTGTGAGGTTACTTCTACTCCACTTTTGCAGGTTGCCGTGGCATAGTGGATATGGTGTCTGTCTTGTGAGGTTACTTCTACTCCACTTTTGCAGGTTGCCGTGGCATAGTGGATATGGTGTCTGTCTTGTGAGGTTACTTCTACTCCACTTTTGCAGGTTGCCGTGGCATAGTGGATATGGTGTCTGTCTTGTGAGGTTACTTCTACTCCACTTTTGCAGGTTGCTGTGGCATAGTGGATATGGTGTCTGTCTTGTGAGGTTACTTCTACTCCACTTTTGCAGGTTGCCGTGGCATAGTGGATATGGTGTCTGTCTTGTGAGGTTACTTCTACTCCACTTTTGCAGGTTGCCGTGGCATAGTGGATATGGTGTCTGTCTTGTGAGGTTACTTCTACTCCACTTTTGCAGGTTGCTGTGGCATAGTGGATATGGTGTCTGTCTTGTGAGGTTACTTCTACTCCACTTTTGCAGGTTGCCGTGGCATAGTGGATATGGTGTCTGTCTTGTGAGGTTACTTCTACTCCACTTTTGCAGGTTGCTGTGGCATAGTGGATATGGTGTCTGTCTTGTGAGGTTACTTCTACTCCACTTTTGCAGGTTGCCGTGGCATAGTGGATATGGTGTCTGTCTTGTGAGGTTACTTCTACTCCACTTTTGCAGGTTGCCTGTGGCATAGTGGATATGGTGTCTGTCTTGTGAGGTTACTTCTACTCCACTTTTGCAGGTTGCCGTGGCATAGTGGATATGGTGTCTGTCTTGTGAGGTTACTTCTACTCCACTTTTGCAGGTTGCCGTGGCATAGTGGATATGGTGTCTGTCTTGTGAGGTTACTTCTACTCCACTTTTGCAGGTTGCCGTGGCATAGTGGATATGGTGTCTGTCTTGTGAGGTTACTTCCTACTCCACTTTTGCAGGTTGCTGTGGCATAGTGGATATGGTGTCTGTCTTGTGAGGTTACTTCTACTCCACTTTTGCAGGTTGCCGTGGCATAGTGGATATGGTGTCTGTCTTGTGAGGTTACTTCTACTCCACTTTTGCAGGTTGCCGTGGCATAGTGGATATGGTGTCTGTCTTGTGAGGTTACTTCTACTCCACTTTTGCAGGTTGCCGTGGCATAGTGGATATGGTGTCTGTCTTGTGAGGTTACTTCTACTCCACTTTTGCAGGTTGCCGTGGCATAGTGGATATGGTGTCTGTCTTGTGAGGTTACTTCTACTCCACTTTTGCAGGTTGCCGTGGCATAGTGGATATGGTGTCTGTCTTGTGAGGTTACTCCTACTCCACTTTTGCAGGTTGCTGTGGCATAGTGGATATGGTGTCTGTCTTGTGAGGTTACTTCTACTCCACTTTTGCAGGTTGCCGTGGCATAGTGGATATGGTGTCTGTCTTGTGAGGTTACTTCTACTCCACTTTTGCAGGTTGCCGTGGCATAGTGGATATGGTGTCTGTCTTGTGAGGTTACTTCTACTCCACTTTTGCAGGTTGCCGTGGCATAGTGGATATGGTGTCTGTCTTGTGAGGTTACTTCTACTCCACTTTTGCAGGTTGCCGTGGCATAGTGGATATGGTGTCTGTCTTGTGAGGTTACTTCTACTCCACTTTTGCAGGTTGCCGTGGCATAGTGGATATGGTGTCTGTCTTGTGAGGTTACTTCTACTCCACTTTTGCAGGTTGCCGTGGCATAGTGGATATGGTGTCTGTCTTGTGAGGTTACTTCTACTCCACTTTTGCAGGTTGCCGTGGCATAGTGGATATGGTGTCTGTCTTGTGAGGTTACTCCTACTCCACTTTTGCAGGTTGCCGTGGCATAGTGGATATGGTGTCTGTCTTGTGAGGTTACTTCTACTCCACTTTTGCAGGTTGCCGTGGCATAGTGGATATGGTGTCTGTCTTGTGAGGTTACTCCTACTCCACTTTTGCAGGTTGCCGTGGCATAGTGGATATGGTGTCTGTCTTGTGAGGTTACTTCTACTCCACTTTTGCAGGTTGCCGTGGCATAGTGGATATGGTGTCTGTCTTGTGAGGTTACTTCTACTCCACTTTTGCAGGTTGCCGTGGCATAGTGGATATGGTGTCTGTCTTGTGAGGTTACTTCTACTCCACTTTTGCAGGTTGCCGTGGCATAGTGGATATGGTGTCTGTCTTGTGAGGTTACTTCTACTCCACTTTTGCAGGTTGCCTGTGGCATAGTGGATATGGTGTCTGTCTTGTGAGGTTACTTCTACTCCACTTTTGCAGGTTGCCGTGGCATAGTGGATATGGTGTCTGTCTTGTGAGGTTACTCCTACTCCACTTTTGCAGGTTGCCGTGGCATAGTGGATATGGTGTCTGTCTTGTGAGGTTACTTCTACTCCACTTTTGCAGGTTGCCGTGGCATAGTGGATATGGTGTCTGTCTTGTGAGGTTACTTCTACTCCACTTTTGCAGGTTGCTGTGGCATAGTGGATATGGTGTCTGTCTTGTGAGGTTACTTCTACTCCACTTTTGCAGGTTGCAGTGGCATAGTGGATATGGTGTCTGTCTTGTGAGGTTACTTCTACTCCACTTTTGCAGGTTGCTGTGGCATAGTGGATATGGTGTCTGTCTTGTGAGGTTACTTCTACTCCACTTTTGCAGGTTGCCGTGGCATAGTGGATATGGTGTCTGTCTTGTGAGGTTACTTCTACTCCACTTTTGCAGGTTGCCGTGGCATAGTGGATATGGTGTCTGTCTTGTGAGGTTACTCCTACTCCACTTTTGCAGGTTGCCGTGGCATAGTGGATATGGTGTCTAGTCTTGTGAGGTTACTTCTACTCCACTTTTGCAGGTTGCCGTGGCATAGTGGATATGGTGTCTGTCTTGTGAGGTTACTTCTACTCCACTTTTGCAGGTTGCTGTGGCATAGTGGATATGGTGTCTGTCTTGTGAGGTTACTTCTACTCCACTTTTGCAGGTTGCCGTGGCATAGTGGATATGGTGTCTGTCTTGTGAGGTTACTTCTACTCCACTTTTGCAGGTTGCTGTGGCATAGTGGATATGGTGTCTGTCTTGTGAGGTTACTCCTACTCCACTTTTGCAGGTTGCCGTGGCATAGTGGATATGGTGTCTGTCTTGTGAGGTTACTTCTACTCCACTTTTGCAGGTTGCCGTGGCATAGTGGATATGGTGTCTGTCTTGTGAGGTTACTCCTACTCCACTTTTGCAGGTTGCTGTGGCATAGTGGATATGGTGTCTGTCTTGTGAGGTTACTTCTACTCCACTTTTGCAGGTTGCCGTGGCATAGTGGATATGGTGTCTGTCTTGTGAGGTTACTTCTACTCCACTTTTGCAGGTTGCCGTGGCATAGTGGATATGGTGTCTGTCTTGTGAGGTTACTTCTACTCCACTTTTGCAGGTTGCCGTGGCATAGTGGATATGGTGTCTGTCTTGTGAGGTTACTCCTACTCCACTTTTGCAGGTTGCTGTGGCATAGTGGATATGGTGTCTGTCTTGTGAGGTTACTTCTACTCCACTTTTGCAGGTTGCTGTGGCATAGTGGATATGGTGTCTGTCTTGTGAGGTTACTTCTACTCCACTTTTGCAGGTTGCCGTGGCATAGTGGATATGGTGTCTGTCTTGTGAGGTTACTTCTACTCCACTTTTGCAGGTTGCTGTGGCATAGTGGATATGGTGTCTGTCTTGTGAGGTTACTCCTACTCCACTTTTGCAGGTTGCTGTGGCATAGTGGATATGGTGTCTGTCTTGTGAGGTTACTCCTACTCCACTTTTGCAGGTTGCTGTGGCATAGTGGATATGGTGTCTGTCTTGTGAGGTTACTTCTACTCCACTTTTGCAGGTTGCTGTGGCATAGTGGATATGGTGTCTGTCTTGTGAGGTTACTTCTACTCCACTTTTGCAGGTTGCCGTGGCATAGTGGATATGGTGTCTGTCTTGTGAGGTTACTCCTACTCCACTTTTGCAGGTTGCTGTGGCATAGTGGATATGGTGTCTGTCTTGTGAGGTTACTCCTACTCCACTTTTGCAGGTTGCCGTGGCATAGTGGATATGGTGTCTGTCTTGTGAGGTTACTTCTACTCCACTTTTGCAGGTTGCTGTGGCATAGTGGATATGGTGTCTGTCTTGTGAGGTTACTCCTACTCCACTTTTGCAGGTTGCCTGTGGCATAGTGGATATGGTGTCTG